>NW_027361741.1:30017500-30512500 GCF_039654945.1 Dendrobates tinctorius | reverse complement strand
TTCCTTCTGCGCTTTGTGTGTGGGTCTGCGCTGTTTATAACTATGCTGCGACCCTCAATTGCGTGATGATTTCACTAACCTGTACGGCTGTCAGCATGAGCCTATACCATCCTTTTCACTGTCAGCCCCGGGCTCCTTATCTGCTGCCGTGCCCTCAGGTGTACAATGTCGCACAGGAATTTACAATTCCCTGTACTTTCAGATCCGGCGATCAGAACATACAGCTCCTGACCACCAAAGAGTCTGATGTCCCTTTTCTCCCTATTAGCGCTTCGCTCAGGGGTCTGCTATATGCAGTATTTTAGCTTTCCCAGAGCCTCTCTGTCTCTGCTCGTGTCCTTTCCCTCTTCACAGATCAGCTGCCTGCATTGAACTCCTCTCAGATCAGCTTACTGTCTTCCACTGACAGGATCTTCCAGAAAGATCTTTTTACCTCACGTTTTTTAACTGCCTTGTCATTTCCTCACAGCTCACAGCTGCTCTCGTTTCCATGACAGCCCCCTCAGCTGACTTCTAGCTGACTCACCAACCCCCTCTGCTGGCCAGAATTTATAAGGCATCTCCCTTTTCTGACCTGCAGCAGGAATTGTGATTTAATCTATGCTACCTGGCATGGGGGTCCCTTTTCTGCCTCCAAGCCTTAGAGGGAGGCGATGTCACTGTGACAACCAGAATCTGGGGTGTCACACCAATACCCCATAAGAGCGATAAAAGTACTGTTTGGGGGACCAAGGGGCTTGGAAGGAAAGAAGCGTCATTTGACTTTTGAATGTTAAATTTGCTGGAATCATTAGTGGATACCAGGTCCCATTTGGAGAGCCTCTGATGTGCATAAACTGTGAAAACCCCCCACAAGTGACTGCATTTTAGAAACTAGACCCCTCAGGGAATGTATTTAGATGTGCAGGGAGCACTTTGAGCCCCCAGGTGCTTCACAGAAGTTTATAATGTTGAGCCATGAACATAAAAAAAAATCACGTTTTCCCCTCAAAAATGTTATTTAAGCCCCAAATAGTTTTTATTTTCCCAAGGGTAACAAGAAAAATTTCACCATACAATTTGTTATGCAATTTCTCCTGAGTACACAGATACCCGATATGTGGGGGAATACTACTTTTGAGGCACAGTACAAAGCTCAGAAGGAAAGAAGGGCCATATTGGAGTTCATACTTTGCTGGAATGGTTTGAGGATGCCATGTCACATTGGCAGAGCTCCTGAGGTGCCAGAACAACAGAAAACCCCAATTGTGAACTCATTTTGCAAACTACAATCCCCAATGACTTCACCTAGGGGTACATTGGTCATATTGACATCACATGTGCCTTACAGAATTTTATACCATTGAGCGGCGCAGAAAGAATAAATTACATTTTTAACACTAAAATGTTGTTTTAGCCCCAAGTTTTAAATTTTTCTAAGGGCTAATAGGAACATTTTTTTTCACAACAAACTGTGGTCCATTTTTACTTCAGTGTGCCCTACCCTTCTTGTAATCAGGAAATATTTTTCAGGCACAGTGCAAAGCTCAAAAGTGAAGAAGCGCCATACTATAGTGCAGATTTTACTGCTATGGCTTGCGGGTGTAATGAGTCACCACTGGGAGAGACCGTGAGTTGGCAGAATAACAGAACCCCCCCCCATAAGTGACCCCATTTTACAAACTACACCTTTCACCTTTTTCATCTAGGGGTGCAATAATCAAATTGTTACCACGGACGGGTCAGAGAATTTTATACCATTGGGCAGTGAAGAAAAAATAATTACATTTTTACCACCAAAATTTTGTTTTAGCCAAGGGCAGACACTAATAGCTTGGGGTCCCTGTGTAAGAAATGTGTCTGGGCCCCCTCCCTGCCTGGTACTCTGTTTATGATGAGGGCTATCTGGCAATGGGACCCCTGGAGCCTCAGGCTCCAAGAAACAAGCCAGATCACCCTCATTATTAGTGCACTGCAAACAGGGGTGTACATAGAGTTCACAGTGTACCATAGCAATAGTTCTATTTGAAACCCCCACACATTTAAAAATATATCTATAATAATAAATGCCCTAAGCAGCTTCCGGTTGTAACAACTTCCGTCCAGTTGTAACCGGTGACGTCACCGCACACCTCTTTCCATGTTAACCCTCAACACACACACTCCTCTCACCTTTCACCATCTCCACTCACATCCACTCACTCTTTCACTCCACATACGACCCTTTCTCTCACTCCGTCTCTCATACTCACGCCGTCATCGCCGCTGATCCACGATCCCCGACATCTTCCGACGGCGCCATCCTGGATCCAGACGTCCTCCACGCCGGCGACATGTTCTTGCGGTGACGCCATTTTGGATCGGCGAAATCCCGCGATACTGAAGATGGCGTCGCCGCAAGAATATGTCGCCGGCGTGGAGGACGTCGGGATCCAAAATGGCGTCGGCGAAATCTCGCGAGATTTCGCCGACGCCAGTTTAGATCCCGACGGTATCCACGCCGGCGAAATGTTCCTGCGGCGACGCTATTTTGGATCGGCGAAATCCCGCGATACTCAAGATGGCGTCGCCGCAAGAACATGTCGCCGGTGAGGACGACGTCGGGATCCAAAATGGCGTCGGCGAAAACTCCCGAGATTTCGCCGACGCCATTTTGGATCCCGACGTCGTCCACGCCGGCGACATGTTCTTCCGGCGACGCCGTCTTGAGTATCGCGGGATTTCATGATACTCAAGATGGCGTCGCCGCAAGAACATGTCGCCGGCGTGGACAACGCCTGGATCCAGGATGGCGCCGGCGGAAGAAGATGTCGGGGATCGTGGAGCAGCGGCGATGACGGCGTGAGTATGAGAGACGGAGTGAGAGAAGGGGTCGTATGTGGAGTGAAGGAGTGAGTGGAGATGGTGAAAGGTGAGAGGAGTGTGTGTGTTGAGGGTTAACATGGCAAGAGGTGTGATGCTATCGCATCCTCCCGATGCGATAGCATCGGGCCATAATCTAGTTTATTTATAGTTTTCACAGTATGTGTATTAAATAGATATATATCCGTTAATATTCAGTTCTGCTGATTCCAGCGCATTCAGATTTTCAGTCAGGTGACAACTAGTGTCAGCTGCAGACGTGGCTGATTTTCTAGTTGGCACATGACATCAAGTGTGCAAAGTGCATCCTCATGGTTATGTGATAACTGCTGGAATCGGCAGAGCCAGACCATGTATACTGTGGGGGAAATAAGTATTTAGTCAGCCACCAATTGTGCAAGTTCTCCCACTTAAAAAGATGAGCGATGCCTGTAATTGACATCATAGGCAGACCACAGCTATGAGAGTCAAAATGAGAAAACAAATCCAGAAAATCACCTTGTCTGATTTGACAAGATTTATTATGCAAATTATGGTGGAAAATTTAGTTATTTAAAAACACACAAGATTTCTGGCTCTCACAGGCCTTTAACTTCTTTTTTATCAGGCTCCTCTGTCCTCCACTCATTACCTGTAGTAATGGCACCTTTACCTTGTTATCAGTATAAAAGACATCTGTCCACAACCTCAAACAGTCACACTCCAAACTCCACTATGGTGAAGACCAAAGAGCTGTCGAAGGACACCAGAAACACAATTGTAGCCCTGCATCAGGCTGTGATGACTGAATCTGCAGTAGGCAAGCAGCTTGGTGTGATGAACTCAACTGTGGGAGCAATAATAAGAATATGGAAGACATACAAGACCACTGATAATCTCCCTTGATCTGGGGCTCCACACAAGATCTCACCCCGTGGGATCAAAATGATCACAAAAATGGTGAGCAAAAATCCCAGACGGGGGATTGTTATGATTGAGTCACCGTAGGAGGCAAAAACAGAAATGCTAGCTAAGTCCAGAAAACCAGAGAAGTTGGCAGCTATCGGATTGCAGAACCCTGAACCTATCAACACAACTAGCAGTAGCTGTGGGGGGTTCCTACGATGCCCTAGACCCCTCGATCACAGCCGGAGAATTGAATAGGCCTAAAGAAAGAAAGGGGAAATCTAAACTGCCCCAGAGCAGACCCCAAAGCAAAAGGCAGCCCCCAACATATAATGACGGTGAATCAAGATGAAAATACTAACACAGACAGAAAGATAGACTGAGCAAAGACGGGGCCCAAGCTAACTAGATAGAAAAGGACAGGAAGGCTGCTGTCTGCAATCCGAGAAAAACCCTATGAAAATAAGAGCCAACAGACTGACAGTGAAAAAGGCCCTGAAGACGCTAGGCTTCAAAAAGCTAGTCAGTACTCAGGAATATTCTGAAGACAGAGCTACAGGCAAAACAGAAAACTTAGCTTTAGAGGAGCAGGAATCAGACTGGTGTCCTAGAAGTCCACAGAGAAATCACCCGCAGGGCAGAAGGGCGTTGGCAGCCTTATATCCAGTCCGTGACTCCACTCAGCCAGTCATCCTCATTAGGCTCAGGTGCCTGATAATCAGGCTCATTACCTTCCTTTACCAGAATAGGGAGTTCACCAGACCTCAGTGACGAAGGGGAAAATGAACTCACAACAGTACCTCCCCCTTGAGGAGGGGTCACCGAACCCTCAACCACGCCACCAGGGCGATCAGGGTGAGCCCAATGAAATGCACGCACCAATCTTTTGGCATGAATATCAGAGGCAGAGACCCAGGAATTATCCTCCTGACCATAACCCTTCCACTTAACCAAATACTGGAGTCTCCGTCTAGCCAGACAGGAATCCAGTATTTTCTCTACCTCATATTCCATGTTACCTTCAACCAATACAGGGTCTGGAGGTGCCACCCCAGGAACAACTGGTTCAACAAACCTCTTCAACAAGGACTTATGCAACACATTATGGATTTTAAATGTGACAGGAAGAGCCAAACGAAAAGAGACCGGATTAATAATCTCCAAAATCTTGTAAGGTCCAATAAATCTAGGCTTAAACTTAGGAGAAGCCACCTTCATAGCAATATTTTTTGATGATAACCACACCATATCACCAATCTTAAACTGGAGACCAATGGTCCTATGTCGATTGGAAAACCGCTGGGCCTTTTCCTGGGAGAGAGATAACTTATCCACCACTTGGTCCCAGATCTGGTGCATTCTCTCCACCACAGTGTCAACACCTGGGCAGGCAGAAGGCTCCACCTGCCCTGAAGAAAATCGAGGATGAAACCCAAACTTACAAAACAAAGGTGACATCAAAGTGGCAGAACTAGCTCTATTCGGCCAAGGGCAAAAATGAAACCCAATCATCCTGATCAGCGGAAATAAAACATCTCAAATACCACTCCAAGTTCTGGTTTGTTCTCTCTGTCTGCCCATTGGTCTGAGGGTGAAAAGCAGAGGAGAAGGACAACTGAATTCCCAGCTTGGAACAGAAAGTCCTCCAAAATCTAGACACAAACTGAACTCCTCTGTCAGATACAATGTTCTCAGGAATCCCGTGTAAGCGAACCACCTGTTGCAAAAACAGGGGCACCAACTCAGAGGAAGATGGCAACTTAGGGAGTGGTACAAGATGAACCATCTTAGAGAACCTATCAACACAACTAGCAGTAGCCGTGGGGGGTTCCTACGATGCCCTAGACCCCTCGATCACAGCCGGAGAATTAAATAGGCCTAAAGAAAGAAAGGGGAAATCTAAATTGCCCCAGAGCAGACCCCAAAGCAAAAGGCAGCCCCCAACATATAATGACGGTGAAGCAAGATGAAAATACTAACACAGACAGAAAGATAGACTGAGCAAAGACGGGGCCCAAGCTAACTAGATAGAAAAGGATAGGAAGGCTGCTGTCTGCAATCCGAGAAAAATCCTATGAAAATAAGAGCCAACAGACTGACAGTGAAAAAGGCCCTGAAGACGCTAGGCTTCAAAAAGCTAAGTCAGTACTCAGGAATATTCTGAAGACAGAGCTACAGGCAAAACAGAAAACTTAGCTTTAGAGGAGCAGGAATCAGACTGGTGTCCTAGAAGTCCACAGAGAAATCACCTGCTGGGCAGAAGGGCGTCGGCAACCTTATATCCAGTCCGTGACTCCACTCAGCCAGTCATCCTCATTAGGCTCAGGTGCCTGATAATCAGGCTCATTACCTTCCTTTACCAGAATGGGGAGTTCACCAGACCTCAGTGACGAAGGGGAAAATGAACTCACAACAGGGGATATAGTGAATGACCTGCATAGATCTGGAACCACTGTAACAAAGGCTACCATCAGTAACACACTACGCCACCAGGGACTCAAATCCTGCAGTGCCAGATGTGTCCCCCTGCTTAAGTCAGTACATGTCCGGGCCGTCTGAAGTTTGCGAGAGAGCATTTGGATTATCAAGAAGAGTATTGTGAGCATGTCATATGGTCTGATGAAGCCAAAGTAGAACTGTTTGGTAGAAACAAAACTCGTCATGCTTGGAGGAGACAGAATGCTGAGTTGAATCCAAAGAACACCATACCTACTGTGAAGTATGGGGGTTGCAACATCATGATTTGGGGCTGTTTCTCTGCAAAGGGACCAGGATGACTGATCCGTGTACAAGAAAGAATGAATGGGGCAAAGTATTGTGATATTTTGAGTGCAAACCTCCTTCCATCAGCAAGGGCATTGAAAATGAAACATGGATGGGTCTTTCAGTATGATAATGATCCCAAGCACACCTCCAGGGTAATGAAGGAGTGGCTTTATAAGAAGCATATGAAGGTCCCGGAGTAACCTAGCCAGTCTCCAGATATCAGTAGAAAACCTTTGGCGGGATTTGAAAATCCGTGTTGAACAGCGACAGGCCCAAAACATCACTGCTCTAGAGGAGATCTGCATGAAGGAATAGGCCAACTAACCACTAACAGTGTGTGCCAACCTTGTGATGACTTACAGAAAACATCTGACCTCTGTCATTGCCAACAAAGGATATATAACAAAATATTGAGATGAGCTTTTGTTAATGACCAAATACTTATTTTCCACCATAATTTGAAAAATAACTCTTGCCAAATCAGATAAGGTGATTTTCTGTACTTGTTTTCTCATTTTGACTCTCATAGTTGTGGTCTACCTATGATGTCAATTACAGGCCTCTCATCTTTTTAAGTGGGAGAACTTGCACAATTGGTGGCTGACTAAATACTTTTTTTTCCCCACTGTATATTACATTATATGTCTGGTACCTGCTCTACTCATTGTCTATGGAAATTATGGAAATAACCGATAATGAATAGAGCAGAGGCCAAGCATGCACAATTCCAGGACAAGACTTCAGACACCTGTTCTCAGAATCTCTGGGGTGAACCAGTGGTGAAATCCCCAGTGATCACACATACACCATACATACATATACCACACATACATACATATTGTTAGGTGTCAGGATTCTCCCTCTGCACAGGGTAGATCCCAAACCTTGCCTTCTTCTGCAGTCTCTCATTCAGTATCAACCGCAGTAGATGCTGCTCAGCAAAGACGTCGGTCTCAGCATCTTGCCCAGACTTGGGCTGTGCGTGTTGTTACCACTGCCTCTCCAGGTCCAGCTATGGTAACTAACAATAGACAGCAGCAAGCAATCATTCCTGAGGTTAAGTCCTGGATTCGCGCTACTGAGCATGCTTGTGAGGTGGCAACTTCTCATTGGTTGTCTGCCGTCAGCTGCTCAGGTCCTGTGCTGGCTCCGGATTGGTCCACGAGCAAGGTCCTGTCTTATTGGCACTGTCTATAAAGGGTCTTTGGCGCACCCATCGGTGCACTAAGATCATGCATATTTGCTGTGTGTGTGTGTAGGTGGGACCATTACCACCCTGTATGCACGTGTGCCACCAATAGCACCACAAGTGCGTTTCTAGTCAGTGAGTTGTAGGGTGGGAATTCTCACTTGAACTTAGCATCTGCACTGTGTATCCTCAGACGCAGGCTCAAAAGCCACCGTGTGTCAGAGCAGGTTCAATCACCAGCATAGTTGGGGGGAGAGTTATAGGGACCCCAACTTGTGTCAATTCCTCTATGCTCCTGGGACACCCAACAGGGCATAGCTTAGAGTGCCCTCAGTTCTTGTACTGCCCTGTTGAGTAATTGATGTTTAACTCGGTGTGTTTACGGTGCTTGCTCGCAGCTATGTTCCGCCATTAATAATACTAATAATCTTTATTTATATAGCGTCAACATATTCCGCAGCGCTTTATAGTTTAAAAGTTTCAAAACACAAGTCATAAGTAACAACTTTAACAATACAATAATAAAAGCAAAATAAGCCGCCCCTGCTCATGAGAGCTTACAATCTACAATGAGGTGGGGGAGATACAGAGTACAGGTGTCTTTTTACAATGGTGTATTTACAATGATGGTCCAGCCATCTTGAGGGAGTGAGGGATTAATGCAGATAGTGAATGGGCTACTCATGCATACTTACACATAGAATGATTTTGATTAGTGAACGTGATAGGCCGCTCTGAACAAATGTGTTTTGAGGGAGCGCCTAAAACTATGCAAATTGTGGATAGTCCTAATTTCTTGGGGTAGAGCATTTCAGAGGAGTGGCGCTGCGTGGGAGAAGTCTTGGAGTCAGGAGTGGGAGGTGCAGATTAATGCAAAGGTTAGTCGAAAGTCGTTTGCAGAGCGGAGCGGTCGGTTAGGCCGATACACAGAAATGAGGGCGTAGATGTAGGGGGTGCTGCACTGTGGAGAGCTTTGTGGGTGAGAACAAGTACTTTGAATTGGATCCTATAATGAATGGGAAGCCAGTGTACGGACTGGCGAAGAGCGGACGCATCCGAGTACCGATTAGCCAGATAGATGACCCTGGCTGCTGCATTAAGTATGGACTGGAGAGGGGATAGTCGAGTAACAGGGAGGCCAATTAATAGAGCGTTGCAGTAATCCAGGCGGGTGTGGATCAATGCTACAGTGAGGGTTTTTGTTGTTTCCATGGTGAGAAAAGGGCAGATTCTAGAGATGTTCTTTAGGTGTAAGCGGCAAGAGGGGGCAAGAGATTGTATATGGCATCTGAAGGAGAGATTGGTGTCAAATATAACACCAAGACATCGCGCCTGCTGCCGAGGTGTTGTTATAGTGCCACCCACAGAGAGGGAAATGTCAGATTTAGGGAGGATAGTAGATGGCAGGAGCAGAAGAAGTTCAGTTTTGGAGAGCTTGAGTTTCAGATAGAGAGCGTACATGATGTTGGAGACTGCGGACAGACAGTCACTGGCGTTCTGTAGTACAGCGGGTGTAAGGTCAGGGAATGACGTGTATAGTTGTGTGTCATCAGCATAAAGATGGTACTGAAAGCCAAATCTGCTGATGGTCTGTCCAATTGGGGCCGTGTAGAGAGAGAAGAGAAGGGGGCCAAGGACTGAGCCCTGAGGTACCCCGACAGCGAGAGGAAGAGGAGATGACGTGGAGCCAGAGAACAAAACACTGAAGGAGCGGTCAAAAAAATAGGAAGAGAACCAGGAGAGAGCAGTGTCCTTAATGCCTAGTGACTGGAGCCTAGAGAGTAGGAGATGGTGGTCAACAGTGTCGAAAGCTGCAGATAGGTCAAGAAGAATGAGCAGAGAGTGGTCACCGTTACGTTTTGCTGTCAGAAGGTCATTGGTCACTTTGATGAGTGCAGTTTCAGTCCAATGAAGGGGGTGGAAGCCGGACTGTGAAGGGTCTAGAAGGGAGTGCATGGAGAGGTAACGGGTAAGGCGGGAGTAAACTAGGCGCTCCAAAAGTTTAGAAATGAAGGGGAGATTGGAGACTGGTCTCTAGTTGTTTGAGCAGGATGGGTCGAGAGTGGGTTTCTTTAGTAATGGAGTAACGATGATGTGTTTGAAGATGGATGGGAAAATGCCCGAGGAGAGGGAGACATTAACCCCTTTCTGCCATCCGACGTGCTATCCCATCCATGGGACCTGGGCCCCTATGCCCATGGACGGGATAGTACGTCTAGCGCGATCAGCGGCGCCCACTTGGTGAGCGCCGCTGATCGCGGCCGGGTGTCAGCTGATTATCACAGCTGACACCCGGCACAATGTGTCAGGGGCGGTCACGGACCGCCCCCGACAGGTTAACCCCTTGCACACCGCGATCAAACATGATCGCGGTGTACCGGGGGTTAAAGGGAAGCATCGGCAGGGAGGGGGCTCCCTCCGTGCTTCCCTGAGCCCCCCACGGCAGCGCAATGTGCAGCGCTGCTGCGGGGGGCTCCTTTCCTCCAGGCCCCCGAATCCAAGATGGCGACGGGGGCCTTCGGGGGCCTGAGGAAGCTGGCTTCCTCAGTGCCTGCAAAGCGCAGGCATGAGGAAGCCTTTTGCAGTGCCTGTGTCAGATCGCTGATCTGTCACAGTGTTCTGTGATGTGACAGATCAGCGATCTGTCACAGGACAGTGATGTCCCACCTGGGACTATTTAATAACATAAAAAAAAGTAAAAAAAACTGTTAAAATAATTTTAAAAAAATCGCCAAATAAATTAGAAAAAAAAAAAAAAATATTCCCCCAATAAATCCATTTTTTGGAAATAATAAAAAAAAAAAACATATTAGGTATCGCCGCGTCCGTAATGACCCGCCCTATAAAACTGTCCCATTAGTTAACCCCTTTAGCGAACCCCTTAAAAAATAAAAATAAAAAACGAAGCAAAAAATAATGATTTATTATCATACCGCCAAACAAAAAGTGTAATAACGCGCGATCAAAAAGACGCATATAAATATCCATGGTACCTCTGAAAACGTCATCTTATCCCGCAAAAAAAGAGCCGCCACACAGCATCATCAGCGAAAAAATTAAAAAGTTATAGCTCGCAGAATAAAGCGATGCAAAAATAATTATTTTTTATATAAAATAGTTTTCATTGCATAAAACCGACAAAAACATAAAAAAACGACCTAAATGAGGTATCGCTGTAACCGTACTGACCCGAAGAATAAAACCGCTTTATCAATTTTACCGCACGCGGAACGGTGTAAACGCACCCCCCCAAAAGAAATTCATGAAACGCTGGTTTTTGTTCATTCTGCGTCCCAAAAATAGGAATAAAAAGCGATCAAAAAAGTGACGTGCCCGAAAATGGTACCAATAAAAACATCAACTCATCCCGCAAAAAATAAGACCTCACATGATTCAGTGGGTCAAAATACGGAAAAATTATAGCTCTCAATATGTGGTGATGCAAAAACTATTTTTACAATAAAAAGTGTCTTTTAGCGTGCGACAGCTGCCAAATATAAAAACCGCCATAAATAGTAAATCAAACCCCCCCGATATCACCCCCTTAGTTAGGGAAAAATAATAAAATTAAAAAAAAAGTATTTATCTCCATTTTCCCATTAGGGTTAGGGTTAGGGCTAGGGTTAGGGTTAGGGCTAGGGTTAGGGCTAGGGTTAGGGTTAGGGTTAGGGCTAGGGTTAGGGTTAGGGCTAGGGTTAGGGCTAGGGTTAGGGCTCAGATTAGGGTTAGGGGTGTGTTGGGGTTAGGGTTGGAGTTATAATTGGGGGTTTCCACTGTTTGGGCACATCAGGGGCTCTCCAAATGCAACATGGCGTCTGATCTCAATTCCAGCCAATTCTGAGTTGAAAAAGTCAAATGGTGCTCCTTCCCTTCCAAGCTCTGCCATGCGCCCAAACAGTGTTTTACCCCCACATGTAGGGTATCAGCCTACTCAGGACAAATTGCAAAACAATTTTTGGGTTCCAATTTCTCCTGTTACCCTTAGGAAAATAAAAAATTGGGGGCAAAAATATCATTTTTGTGGAAAAAATGATTTTTTTATTTTCACGTCCGAGTGTTATAAACTTCTGTGAAGCACTTGGGGGTTCAAAGTGCTCACCTCACATCTAGATAAGTTCCTTAGTGGGTCTAGTTTTCAAAATGGGGTCATTTGTGGGGGGTTTCCACTGTTTAGGTACATTAGGGGCTCTCCAAAGGCAACATGACACTCGCAGACCATTCCATCAAAGTCTGCATTCCAAAACGTCACTACTTCCCTTCCGAGCCCCGACGTGTGCCCATACAGTAGTTTTCTCCCACATATGGGGTATCAGCATACTTAGGACAAATTGGACAACAACTTTTGGGGTCCAATTTCTCCTGGTACCTTTGGGAAAATAAAAAAAATGGCGACTAAAAGATCATGTTTGTGGAAAAAATATGAATTTTTTATTTTCACGCCCGGGCATTATAAACTTCTGTGAAGCACTGGGGGGGTCAAAGTGCTCACCACACATCTAGATAAGTTCCTTAGGGGGTCTAGTCTCCAAAATGGTGTCATTTGTGGGGGGTTTCCACTGTTTTGGTACATCAGGAGTTTTCCAAATGCGACATGGTGTCCGATCTCAATTCCAGCCAAAAACGTCAAATGGCGCTGCTTCCCTTCCGAGCTCTGCCATGCGCCCAAATAGTGGTTTACCCCCACATGTGGGGTATCAGCGTACTCAGGACAAGTTGCACAATAACTTTTACAGTCCTGTTACCCTTGGAAAAATAAGAATTGAGGGTGAAAAGATCATTTTTGTGGAAAAAATATGATTTTTTAATTGTATGGCTTTATGTTATAAACTTCTGTGAAGCCCATGGGGGTTCAAAGTTCTCACCACACATCTAGATAAGTTCCTTAGGGGGTCTAGTTTCCAAAATGGTGTCATTTGTGGGGGGTTTCCACTGTTTTGGTACATCAGGGGTTTTCCAAACGCGACATGGTGTCCGATCTCAATTCCAACCAAAAACGTCAAATGGCGCTGCTTCCCTTCCGAGCTCTGCCATGCGCCCAAATAGTGATTTACCCCCACATGTGGGGTATCAGCGTACTCAGGACAAATTGCACAGAATAATAACTTTTAGGGTCCTGTTACCCTTGGAAAAATAAGAATTGAGGGTGAAAAGATCATTTTTGTGGAAAAAATATGATTTTTTAATTGTATGGCTTTATGTTATAAACTTCTGTGAAGCCCATGGGGGTTCAAAGTTCTCACCACACATCTAGATAAGTTCCTTAGGGGGTCTAGTTTCCAAAATGGTGTCATTTGTGGGGGGTTTCCACTGTTTTGGTTCATCAGGGGTTTTCCAAACGCGACATGGTGTCCGATCTCAATTCCAGCCAAAAACGTCAAATGGCGCTGCTTCCCTTCCGAGCTCTGCCATGCTCCCAAATAGTGGTTTACCCCCACATGTGCGGTATCAGCGTACTCAGGACAAATTGCACAATAACTTTTAGGGTCCTGTTACCCTTGGGAAAATAAAAATTGGGGTGAAAAGATCATTTTTGTGGAAAAAATATGATTTTTTAATTGTACCGCTGTACGTTATAAACTTCTGTAAAGCCCTTGTGGGTTCAAAGTTCTCACCACATATCTAGATAAGTTCCTTGGAGGGTCTAGTTTCCAAAATGGGGTCACTTGTAGGGGGTTTCCACTGTTTAGGTACATCAGGGACTCTCCAAACGTGACATGGCGTCCAATCTGAATTCCAGCCAATTTTGCATTGAAAAAGTCAAACGGCGCTCCTTCCATTCTGAGCTCTGCCATGCACCGAAACAGTGGTTCCCCCCCACATATCAGGTATCTGCGTACTCAGGACAAATTGCACAATAACTTTTGCAGTCCAATTTCTCCTGTTACCCTTGGTAAAATAAAAAAAATTGAACCTGAAGTATTTTTTTTATGAAAAAAAGTTAGATGTTCATTTTTTTTTAAATATTAAAAAAAATTCCTGTGACGCACCTAAAGGGTTAATAAACTTCTTGAATGTGGTTTTGAGCACTTTAAGGGGTGCAGTTTTTAGAATGGTGTCACTTTTGGGTATTTTCTATCATATAGACCCCTCAAAGTGGCTTCAAATGTGATGTGGTCCTAAAAATAAAATGGTGTTGTAAAAATGAGAAATCGCTGGTCAACTTTTAACCCTTATAACTTCCTAACAAAAAAAAATGTTGGTTCCAAAATTGTGCTGATGTAAAGTAAACATGTGGGAAATGTTAGTTATCAAGTTTTTTGTGTGCCGTATCTCTGTGATTTAAGGGCATAAAAATTCAAAGTTGGAAAATTGCAAAATTTTCAAAATTTTTGCCATATTTCTGTTTTTCTCACAAATAAACGCAAGTTATTTGAATGAAATTTTACCACTAACATGAAGTACAATATGTCACGAGAAAACAATGTCAGAATCACCGGGATCCATGGAAGCGTTCCAGAGTTATGACCTCATAAAGGGACAGTGGTCAGAATTGTAAAAATTGGCCCGGTCATGAACATGCAAACCACCCTTGGGGGTGAAGGGGTTAAAGATTGCAGTTAGGTGAGTTGTGATGACTGGAGAGAGAGACTGGAGGAGATGTGAGGGAATGGGGTCAGTAGTGCATGTAGTCGGACGAGAAGAAGAGAGGAGTCTGGAGACTTCGTCTTCTGTGATGGGATCAAATGTGGAAAGTGAGCCAGGGGAGATGCAGAAAGGGATGGGAGTCACAGCACTTGGTGGTTGGGAACAGATTTCCTGATGGATATTATCTATTTTTTCTGTGAAGTGGGAGGCCAGGTCATCAGCACAAATGTCTGTGATAGGGGCTTGTGCTTTTTGCCTGAGGAGGGAGTGAAAAGTGTTGAAAAGTTTCTTGGGGTTGTTGGCTTGTGAGGAGATCAGGGTGGTGAAGTAGGTCTGTTTGGCGAGGTGAAGGGCAGCGTTATAGGTCCTGTTCTTAACATAAATTTGAAGGGGATGAAGTCTTCTGGTGTGCAGGTTTTTCTCCATAGGCGTTCAGCACTCCTAGAGCATCGCTGGAGGAGTCGAGTTTGCGATGTAAGCCAGGGCTGTTTTACTTTGTGCTTGGAGGTTCTGAGGGTGATCGGAGCTACTAGGACAAGGGTGCTTTTAAGAGTGTCGTTGTAGTGCTGAACAGCCAGATCAGGACAGGAAAAAGAGGAGATTGGGGACAGTGATGAGTGTAGGGAGTCTGAAAGTGTGTGAGGGTTAATGGCTTGTAGATTTCCCACTGTGTGGTAGGTAGGAGTGAGCTGGGGTGGGCGAGGATTTGTGAGCGTGAAGGAGAGTATGTTGTGGTCAGAGAGTGGAAGCGATGAGTTATTTAGGTGGGAGATTGAACAGAGCCGGAAAAAAACTAGATCAAGGGTGTTACCGTCCTTATGTGTCTCAGAGGTTGAAAGCTGCGAGAGGCCTAGAGAGGTGGTTAGTGATAGAAGCTGGGATGCAGATGTGGAAGTAGGGCTGTTAATGGGGATGTTGAAGTCTCCAAGGATAAGAGTTGGTAGCTCTGAGGACATGAAGTGTGGCTGCCAGGCAGAAAAGTGGTCAAGGAAGTGGATGGGTGAGCCTGGGGGCCGGTATATGACCGCTACTCTGAGGGAGAGGGGACGGAAGAGCCTGATGGTGTGGACCTCTAAAGAAGGGAATGAGAGTCATGGAACTGGGGGGATGACCTGGAAAGTGCATTGTGGGGACAGGAATATGCCGACTCCACCACCAAGTCTGTTTGTGGGTCTCGGAGAATAAGAGAATTGTAAGCCACCATAGGAAATGGCAGCAGGGGAGACAGTGTCAGAATCCTGAATCCAAGTTTCAGTGAGGGTCAACAGATTAAGAGAGTTGCTCATAAAGTAGTTGTGCAGGAAAGGAAGCTTGCTACAAACAGACCGTGGATTCCAGAGGGCACAATTAAAAGATGGAGATGAGGGAGTGCAAGTAATATTAATAAGATTATTATGGTTTCAATATGAGGTAGGGTAGGGTTTGAGGTTGGGGGGTAGTGGACCAGGGTTGGGGAAGATGTCCCCTGAAATCAATAGGAGTAGGAAGATCAAGAGCAAATAGTTGTTGGAATTGTAAGTGTTTTTTTTCTGTGATGTGTTTGGGCAAGATGGGCTGAGGTTTCTCAGGAAGGTGAGGAATGCATGGGAGCTGTACATGGGAGAGGGAAGTATAGAGGGGCTGATGTGTATGAGTCGTGATGGAGGAGGGATGGGGCGGTGAATGTGGATTGCAAGGGAGCACTGGAGGATAGAAATAAAGCACATGGCTAAAAGGGAATGCAAAGTGTGGGTTACCTGATTCCTGTCATCTAGCTCCGGTTTTTCCATCACCGCACGGTGGACCCCGGGTTGCAATCGAACCTTCTCATAACTTACATTTGGTGCGATCCGCAAACCCTAACACATACACACACACATACACATACCGTACAAACATACACACAGATGCACATACATATACCGTACATGAATACACACATATACCGTACAAGCACAAAGATACACATGCTGTACATAAATACACACAAATACCGTCCATACACGCACCCAGATACACATACATATTGTTAGAGCTAGCGGAATGCACCAAGTAATAAAGGATGGTAACAAAGGTGCGTTCGCAGCCCGGGGTCCACCGTGCAGAGATGTTTCCTGCTGCTCGGTAATGGCGGAGGCTATGCGACAAAATAACAGATGAACACACGCGGGTTAGTGTCACCCTGTGTGTACTGGAGCAAGTTCTGTTGCTTCACAGAACCGCCTAGCCGTTGAGTATAAATACCGAAGCCTGTTAACCTCACAGGGCTCGGCCGGGTGAGCACTAGTAAACAGTCACAGGACTCTGCCCCAGAGGCAAAGGGTTAGAGTCTCTCTAGACCACTGGCGCTCGGCGCCGAAGTAGCGGTGCCAGAAAGAGGGTAACTGAAATATATGTGCACAAAGTGCACACTGCACCACTCTGGCGGATGCCACTAACCACCCAGACTAGGGAAGGAAAGCGCTAGACTTGCACACGGCGCCGCACTGGCGAATGCAGCTACTTAATGCGGTACTGAGATGCCTTGAGCTGAATGGCACCGTGTGGCGCTAAGTGAGGTGTTGTGACTAGGTAGCACAGTGGCGCGAGACAATGCCACTAGTAGGCACTGACTCTATACCCTAAACACTACAAACAAGCACAACCAGAGGGAGGGAGTCTTAAGGAGTCAGTCACCAGTTTCAAGCATCCATCATCACACACAAATAGCAATAAGATTCTATACTAGCGTATGTCTGAGCGGCCATGCGAGTCTTTTATAGTGGCGATCTTCCGGGACCTTCCCCATGGTCCAGTCAGAACAGCCACAGGACCTGAGCATGTGACTCCTGAACTCCAATGAGAGGTTGAGCCATGGGCATGCTCAGTGGAGCGAAAGAGGGACTTAGTCACAGGAGCTGCTCGCTGCTGGCTAGTGCACGTTGCTATAGCTGAACCAGGGATGGCAGCAGCAACCAACCCGACAGCACTAGCTTGAGCAAGGCGCCGGGATCGACATCTTTGCTGAGCAGCCTCCTCTGCGGCCGGGACTAAATGGGAGAAGGCAAGACTTTGGCTTCCTCCTGTGCAGAGGCAGGAACCCAACGCCTAACACATATACCATAAATACATACACCGTACATGTAATCACACAGTTATATACACATATAGTACACACATACCGTACATACACACGCATATCATACATATATATATATACTAGGTATGAGCGAGTACTGTAGTATTCGGACTCGCTGTACTCGTTACGAGTACCTCCTAATACTCGGGTACTCGTAACAAGTATCGAGTCCAATGTAAGTCTATGGGAAATGCGATTAATGGGGACTGTGCCAATCTGTGCTGGCCTGTGCGAAGACTGTGCCGGGCTTGGCAGGTACTGTGTGCTGGGCTGTGGTGGACTGTGCAGGACTGTGCAGGGCTGTGCGGGCTGTTGCGAATATTGCGAGGCAAGTAGTGAAATACTCGCGAGAATTCGAGTACCGTGAGTACTGCATTACTTCTCGAGTACCAAATCCTCACGAGTATGCTTGCTCCCCCTAATATTTACCATATATACTTACAAATACACACACATATACTGTACATACATAGACATACAAAAATACCATGCATACAGATAGAAACATGCACATACATATACAAGTACATACAGACACACACATATACGGTACATACATACACACACAGATATTAATACATATATACAGTGGGGGAAAAAAAGTATTTAGTCAGTCAGCAATAGTGCAAGTTCCACCACTTAAAAAGATGAGAGGCGTCTGTAATTTACATCATAGGTAGACCTCAACTATGGGAGACAAACTGAGAAAAAAAAATCCTGAAAATCACATTGTCTGTTTTTTTTTCATTTTATTTGCATATTATGGTGGAAAATAAGTATTTGGTCAGAAACAAGCAATCAAGATTTCTGGCTCTCACAGACCTGTAACTTCTTCTTTAAGAGTCTTCTCTTTCCTCCACTCATTACCTGTAGTAATGGCACCTGTTTAAACTTGTTATCAGTATAAAAAGACACCTGTGCACACCCTCAAACAGTCTGACTCCAAACTCCACTATGGTGAAGACCAAAGAGCTGTCAAAGGACACCAGAAACAAAATTGTAGCCCTGCACCAGGCTGGGAAGACTGAATCTGCAATAGCCAACCAGCTTGGAGTGAAGAAATCAACTGTGGGAGCAATAATTAGAAAATGGAAGACATACAAGACCACTGATAATCTCCCTCGATCTGGTGCTCCACGCAAAATCCCACCCCGTGGGGTCAGAATGATCACAAGAACGGTGAGCAAAAATCCCAGAACCACGCGGGGGACCTAGTGAATGAACTGCAGAGAACTGGGACCAATGTAACAAGGCCTACCATAAGTAACACACTACGCCACCATGGACTCAGATCCTGCAGTGCCAGACGTGTCCCACTGCTTAAGCCTGTACATGTCCGGGCCCGTCTGAAGTTTGCTAGAGAGCATTTGGATGATCCAGAGGAGTTTTGGGAGAATGTCCTATGGTCTGATGAAACCAAACTGGAACTGTTTGGTAGAAACACAACTTGTCGTGTTTGGAGGAAAAAGAATACTGAGTTGCATCCATCAAACACCATACCTACTGTAAAGCATGGTGGTGGAAACATCATGCTTTGGGGCTGTTTCTCTGCAAAGGGGCCAGGATGACTGATCCGGGTACATGAAAGAATGAATGGGGCCATGTATCGTGAGATTTTGAGTGCAAACCTCCTTCCATCAGCAAGGGCATTGAAGATGAAACGTGGCTGGGTCTTTCAACATGACAATGATCCAAAGCACACCGCCAGGGCAACGAAGGAGTGGCTTCGTAAGAAGCATTTCAAGGTCCTGGAGTGGCCTAGCCAGTCTCCAGATCTCAACCCTATAGAAAACCTTTGGAGGGAGTTGAAAGTCCGTGTTGCCAAGCGAAAAGCCAAAAACATCACTGCTCTAGAGGAGATCTGCATGGAGGAATGGGCCAACATACCAACAACAGTGTGTGGCAACCTTGTGAAGACTTATAGAAAACGTTTGACCTCTGTCATTGCCAACAAAGGATATATCACAAAGTATTGAGATGAAATTTTGTTTCTGACCAAATACTTATTTTCCACCATAATATGCAAATAAAATGAAAAAAAAAACAGACAATGTGATTTTCTGGATTTTTTTTTCTCAGTTTGTCTCCCATAGTTGAGGTCTACCTATGATGTAAATTACAGACGCCTCTCATCTTTTTAAGTGGTGGAACTTGCACTATTGCTGACTGACTAAATACTTTTTTTCCCCACAGTACATACACACACATACTATTCTTTGACATCAGGTGTTCAGATGAGCCCTGGAGGTCAGCTACATAGTGCAGAGATCAGCTAGAGAGCTGCACTATGCACTGTGGGGGAGGGGACACAGCAGAGAGCACTGATATCAATCCCCTTGTGCTGCTCTGCTTTCCCATGCAGTGTGCCTCCTCCAGGACGCATTATAAGTCCTGCTCTTCCCCCACTGTTATCCCCTGTGTGCTGTGCGTCCTGGGCCCGTGACTAGAGGTGAAGACTCACTATTGGGACGTGCCATGCAGGAGGACAGAGATGGCAGACAGTGAGCGCTCTCATCAGTCTGGTGGGGAAAACGTTCATTAGCCAGCTTCTTTCCCTGCATGACACATCCCCTTTTTTAAACTCTGTCACTCTGCGTGCCACTCTCTCCCCTGCTCCAGGCATACACATGATTATTGGAGGGAGTGACAGGGGCCCGATGCTGCATGACACCAGCCCCTCTCACTCCCGCCCATAATTTTGAATCAGTGGCACCATAGTGGCGGCATACTCTGCTGCTATGGGCAGTACTCACTGCCTGTAGGGACCCCCCTCCACCTCTGGGCCCTCGACTCTGCCCTCTCTTTCAAGCTACATATCAAAACCCTTGCCTCCTCCTGTCCATTACAACTCAAAAACATTTCCTGGATCTGTACACTCCAAGAAACTTAAAAAAATGTTTGTGCACGCCATCATGATCTCCTGCTCGAGTATTGCAACCTTGTACTCTGTAGCCTCCCCTCTAACAGTGTTGCACCACTCAAATCTATCAAAAACTCTGCTGCCAGAGTAATCCAACTGTCCCTCCATTATTCCACAGCCTCTCCCCTCTGCCATGCCCTTCACTGCCTTCCTATTGCCCATAGGCTACAGTTCAAATCCCTAAATATGACACACAAAGCCTTCCCCAACCTGTCTCCTCCATACTTCTGTGACATGGTCTCGCAATGTCCTACTGAGCCATGACTTTTTCTACGCAAACACAGTGTGCCATCAGCAAGATGTACCATCCCTGCCCACAAGCACTTGTCCACGTGTCCGTGGTTAGGTGCATTTTCCCTGTACCAGCATTGTTGATGGCCCAGGTTGTGGGACACGTGCTTGCTTGTCCAATGTCGTGACGGCAGACCGGGAGAAATAGTGGTGGGTGGGGACCGAGTACATTGTTACGGTCACTGCCATAAGGTTGCAGAAAGCTTCCATTTCCCACGAGCCTAGAATGGAACATTTCGAGCGCAATCAGATGAGAAATTTGTGAATTTAGTTCTGTGGCCTCTGGGGCGTTGGCTGCGTCTTTCCGCTTACGGTCCAATGACTAGGGTATGGACAACTGAAGGCTGCGCTGGGACAAGGACATGTACATGATTGATGATGGTGCAATTTGACTGTGGTCAACGACAGGTGCAGGGCAGGAGGCATTTTCACATGCACCGTGGAGAGAGGATTAGTTGCATGCACAACAGCAGAAGAAGCAATGGTATCACCTGCAAACACTGTTCATGGAGCCTGGTGTTCAATCAACAAAGTCTGTTGCTTTGCTGCCATGTGCCTGATCATGCTGGTGGTGGTAAGGCTGGTAGATTTACTACCCCTGCAGATGCGGCCATGGCCGGAGGTGCAAATGTCCCTTTTGGGGTTATCGGTAGAGTCTTTAAAAAATAAGGAAACTGGTAGTGGGACATTCATTGTCTCCCTCTACCACACCCCCTCCTCACCTCGACACCTGTCTTTCGTTGTTCCAAAAGTCTCTGTTCTAGGACCCTTACTCTTCTCCATCTACATCTTTGGCCTGGGCCACCTGATGTAATGGCACAGTTTGCGATATCATTAGAGATGAGCGACTTTGCCTTTTTTAGGGTCGAGTTGGGTTTCATGAAACCCGACTTTCGCAAAAGTCAGGTCGAACGAAATCGGCCGACTATAGGGAAAAGTCGCCGACTGAAACACGAAACCCAGTGCAAGTCAATGGGGAAGCAAAGTCGGCAGGGAGTGGAGGACAGTAAACACACCTACAGTGCCCATTTCAATGCCAAAAACATCAATTCTTATTACTGAAGCTTGTCAACCTTTATTTACTTCATAATAATAGTTACGCATTGAAAACGGGGGGTTATTTGGCTAAAGTTGTGGGGGGTAGGGCTGGCTCAAGGTTTTTGTGTGCCCTGGGCCAATTAGTGTCAGTGCGCCCCTTTAACACATACCACAACTCATAATGCTCCGATATGGCACAGAAATATAGGTATAGTACAATGACAAATACTTCACTGCTTACATGACATGACTGATCTATTTTAAATTGTACAATAGCTCAAAAAAAGGACAGTATATTACTCCATACAGTATTATAGCCACCACATTGTGCACCATACAGAATAATGAGCCCCATATATTTCTCCATACAGAATAATTGGTCACATATAATGTTCCATACAGTATATGATGAGCTCCACATAATGCTACAGTATAGGATGGTCCAGTGTGTTATGGGCCCAAATAATGCTCCATATATAATGGGCCCCATTTGTATTGCTCCAGTGTATAATGTGCCCCATAGATGCTGCTCCAGTGTATGATCTGCCCCATTTAGAATGATCCAGTATATGATGGGCCCCATGGATGATGCTCCAGTGTCTGATGGGCCCTAATAATGCTCAATATATAATGGGCTCCATTTCTAATGCTTCAGTGTATAATGGGCCCCGTAAATGCTGCTCCAGTGTCTGATGTCCCCCATCTGGAATGCTCCAGTATATGATGGGCCCCATTTTTAATTAACCCAGGCATGCTATGTGAAAAGAGCTCCATGGAGTAATCTGAAGTGTGCGCTGCCGCATTCTTCACTTTTGGTGTGGGTGAAGGACATAAGGAAAGGTGTTGCTCCTGACCAGAACCCTGCACTGACGACTCAGTGCTTGCATTTTTTTAAACTTCAGAAGAGGAGGCGATAGAGCTGAAGGCTGTTTCAGCAATGTAAGCCAAAAACAGTTCCTGATGCTCCAGCTTTAAAAGCAGTCTACCTACTCCCAGAAAAGGGAGCCTTACAGGCCTTCCAGAGCTACACCATGAGCCAGGCTCAACACCTCCTGCCTTAGCTGCTATTTTGTTTTTGGCACTACCAGTAGATGCACCACCACCATCAGTACCAAGTGGCCCCCCACGCCCGCATCCTCTTCCACCATACTTCCTCATGTTTTAGAAAATGGACCCAAAATACCAGCAGATATATGATATTGTATCAGTAGCATACAGCTCTTTACAGTCTAGGGATAACAGTAAATCTCCGTATATATACAGTATCATGAGTCATACACAGACACTCACAGGCTCAGTATGGAGTACACAATAAAGTAAAAAGTTGAAAAAGGGTTCAGTATCACCAGATACAAGGTATATATAGTATAGTGTAAACATTAGGAATCTCCGTATATATTTCAGGAGGCAGACGCAAACGCTCTCAGGCCCAGTATGGATTACACAAGAATATGAAAAGCTGTAAATGGGTAATGTTACACAAGCGTACAGCTGTATACAGTGTTGGGGTAATCTTAAATCTCCAAATATATTTCCGGAGTAACAGACGTCTAGACGTTCACAGGCTCATTATGGATTACACCAGAATCTAAATAGCAAAACAGGTTACTGTATCAGAAGTGTACAACTGTATACAGTGTTGGCCAAATTTGAAATCTCGGTATATATTTCCGGAGTCACCCTCAGATGCTCAATCAGTCTGGATTTGACCATAATAAAAAATGTTGTAAAAAAGGTACTGGATAACAAGACGGCAAGTATATATATTATAGGGTACAATTGAAATCTCCGTATACATAGTCCCGTAATCACTCTAAGACGCTTACTCAGTATGGATTTGACTGTAATACTAAATGTCGAACAAAGGTACTGTATAACAAGATACAAGCTGTATCGAGTATAGGGTAAAAATTGGTATCTCCGATTCACCGTATATATAGAAGGCATAAACCACACACACTCACTCCCAATGGATGATACCATAATAAAAAATTTTGAACAAAGGTACTGTATCAGCACATACCAGGTATGTATCAGAAGTGTACAGCTGTATGCGTTTTTTGTGTAACTAACAATCTCTGCATATGTATTTACAGAGTGTCACACACACACGCTGACTCTGTATAGATGTGACTGTAATGCGAACGGCAGATATACAATACTGTTTGAGAATCGGACAGCTCTATACGGTGTGTGTATGGAAAATTGTCAATCTCTATTTGTACACGGACTGACACACGCTGTCTCTGTCTAGTTTTGACAGTAATCAAACAGCAGATATACGAAACTGTTTGAAAAGCGGACAGCTCTATAAGGTGTAGGTCTGGAAAAATGGAAAATCTCCTCGGCTTGTTTTTCCAGAGTCACACTCAGATAGCTTGTATTTGTCCGTGATACAAGGCGGTACACAGTAGTGTGTGAGGAGCCTACACCGCTACACGGTGTGTGAAAAAATGAACGCTCAGTAACTCACCAGAACAAGATAATAAAAGTTGGAGTGCTTTGAAAAAAGCAGTTTGAACAGCAGTGTGCACACAGCAATGCAGCTATCAGGTAACCTTAAAAGGCAGCCTAATCACCACCAGCACTGCTGCACACAACAAAAATCCTCCCCTTTCACTGCACACTAACTGTACAGTGAAAAGCGCTATCAGCAGGAGCAATTTTTTTTCTTCTTCCCTGCCTAACGCTCTCCCTATTCAAAATCAGCAGCAGCAGCACCTCTCCCTGTTCTAAGATCGGCAGAAGTAAGATGGTGGTCGGCGGTCATGGCCTTTTATACCCACTGTGACGCCACACAAAGCCAGCCAATCACTTCAATGCCCTTCTCTAAGATGGTGGTGGCCGCTGCCCATGTCATCGCATTGCCCACAGTGTGCGTCCTCCATCACTGGCGCTGGAAGCATTATTTGAAACGCGACTTTGGCACTCTGATCGGCGACCTCATGGCCGACCTCACTCTATGGTCGGGTTTCGATCAGCGTAACCCGACTTTAGCTAAAGTCGGCTATTTTTTAATTTGACCAACCCGTTTCGCTCAACTCTAAATGTCATCACTACACCAATGCCATGCAGATCTACCTATCTGTACCTGACATCACCTCCTTACTCACCAAAATCACACGTCTTCCCGCATAGTCATCCTTATTTTCAGCTTGCTTTCAAAAAGTGAGCATGGCCAAATCAGAATACATCATCTGTCAATCATCTCACGCTGAGTAAACCAGACAGCTGTGTATGCCTCATTTAGTACCACTTTAGTAAGAGGTAAACTTTGCTCTAGAGAAAATGATTTTCCAGACATTCACAGCCTTTTTGGAACATTTTTGCCAGCTGTGATCTTCATCTTCTTGGTGTGGATGTGGAAATTTTTTAAGTCATCATCAATACCATCATCGTCCATGTGTTGTAAATAGGAAATCAAGTTTTTCAAAGGGCTGTGGTTATTTACGTTTTGTGGCATTCCTTTAACAGTGTTGGTTACACTCAGACAATTAATTTTAGACTGTGACATTTGAATATTATTGATAATGTGTATTGGTGAAGAAGAAGAACCTAGTTGCACGGGTGTGTTTATAGTTATGGATGGTGCACTCCTCTTTAAACTTAGATTTTCATGAGCATCCATCAGTTTGTTTTTCCTCCTACACTGATCTGCTTTGTATAATTCGGCATCTCATGAACATTTTGCACTTTGCTATTTATACAGACAGGTGCGTGTTTAGCAACGTATTTTGGACGGGCATTTCTTAGGACGAGTCTCACATGCGCATCTGTTACACCGATCTTATGACGGGCGTGAAAACAATTATGGTAATTGATGGTGGCTAAACGATGAATCATTGTTGGCGGTATCCTGGATTTCATACCTCCCATAGCCACTGCTGTTATTAATCATGTACTTTCCCATTCCTGTCACCATCATGACCCTTTTCCAGATCAATTCATGCAACGATTCGTCTGCCATATTTTTAATAAAAACCTGCACCTTCCTAGCAGCAACTGTGTATGAAACCACTTAACAGTTTTGCAAGATGCTTATGATGCTCCCCCAAAAAAGGCCACACTATGTTGATATCTACCCCCAGGAGAAATGTCTGATAGCCCATACACATAGTCTCATCATCCACCGCCTCTAATTCAAAAGGGTTTACGTGTTCTGTGCAGCTACAGCCAGTGTCGAATTATTAACAAGGGTGGGTGGTTATGCAGTGCGTAAAATACTTGTTCTGAAAAAGGTTGAGGTGTACCACACAGGGGAAATGTTTGCCAGCCTATACACTAAGTGTATGGGCATTCCAAGTCTATGAAACCTGCTCCTAGAAATTGAGCCTACTTTTTAATCAGGCCTTCCTCCAAGTCTCATCATCCAGCGCCACTAAATCAACAGGGTTAACGTGTTCCGTGCTGCTACAGCCACTGTTGGATTCCGAACAAGGGTGTGTGGTTTTGCTGGTCGTAAAATACTTGTTATGGAAAAGGTTGATGTGTACCCCACAGAGGAAAATGTTTGACAGCCAACACACTTAGTGTATGGGCATTCCAAGTCTTGGAGACCCGTTCCTTTAAATTGGGCATAGTTTTTAATCAGGCCTTCGTCCTCATCTCATCATCCACCGCTTCTACATCAAAAGGGTTTACATTTTCTGTGCAGCTACAGCCAGTGTCGAATTTATTAACAAGGGTGGGTGGTTATACTGTGCATAAAATACTTGTTCTGAAAAAGGTTGAGGTGTACCCCACAGGGGAAATGTTTGCCAGCCCATACACTAAGTGTATGGGCATTCCAAGTCTAGGAGACCCACTCCTAGGAATTGGGCCTATTTTTTAATCAGGCCTTCCTCCAAGTCTCATCATCCGCTGCCACTATATCAGCATCGTTAATGTGTTCCATGCTGCTACAGCCAGTGTCCAATTCCTAACAGGGGTGGGTGGTTTTGCTGAGGGTTAAACACTTGTTATGGAAACAGTTGAAGTGTACCCCACAGGGGAAATGTTTGCCAGCAAATACACTTAGTATATGGGCATGACAAGTCTAGAAGACCAACTCCTTTAAATTGGGCACATTTTTTAATCAGGCCTTCCTCCACGTGTCATCATCCGCCACCACCAGATCACCAGCACTAACGTGTTCTGTGCTGCTACAGTCAGTGTCAAAATCCTAGCAAGGGCGGGGGGGTTTACTGGGCGTTAAATACTTGTTATGGAAAAGGTTGAGGTGTACCCCACAGGGGAAATGTTTGCCAGCCCATACACTAAGTGTATGGGCATTCCAAGTCTATGAGACCCGCTCCTAGACATTGGGCCTATTTTTTAATCAGGCCTTCCTCCAAGTCGCATCATCCACCGCCTCTAGATAAACAGAGTTAATGTGTTCCATGCTGCTACAGCCAGTGTCAGATTCCAAACAAGGGTGTGTGGTTTTGCTGGTCATAAAATACTTGCTGTGGATGAGGTTGAGGTGTACCCCACAGGGGAAATGTTTGCCAGCCCATACATTTAGTGCATAGGCATTATAAGTCTTGGAGACCCGCTCCTTTTTAATGGGACATTTTTGGTTAAGAGGCCCTCCTCCATGTTTCTTCCAAGGTGGGATTGGGGTTATTGCGGTGCATATGACTTGGTAGCAGGGCAGGCCTTGCAGTCCATGCATCAGAAAACAGAATTGGAGTAGAAAATGAATAATGTGAAGTGGGTTTTCCTGGGCCCATCCAGTATGTGGGATCAAAGCTTAATGGGGTGCTTATGACTTGGGAGCAAGGCAGACCTTGCAGTCAAAGCATAAGAAAACAGAATGTGAGTACAAAATGAATAATATGAAGTGGATTATCCTCGGTCCATCCAATACATGGGTTCGAAGGCATATTGGGGTGCAGATGACTTGGCAGCAGGGCAGGCCTTGGTGTCAATGCATTAGAAAAGAGTTTGGGAGAACAAAATGAATAATGTGAAGTGGATTTTCCTGGTCCCATCCAGTATGTGGGTTCAAAGGCTTATTGGGGTGCATATGACTTGACAGCAGGGCAGGCCTTGTTGTCAATGCATAAGAAAAGAGTATGGGAGTACATAATGAATAATGTGAAGTGGATTTTCCTGGGCCCATCCAGTACCTGGGCTCAAAGGCATATTGGGGTGAATATGACTTGGCAGCAGGGCAGGCCTTGCAGTCAATGCATAAGAAAAGAGTTTGGGATTACGAAATGAATAATGTGAAGTGGATTTTCCTGTGGCCATCCAGTACATGGCTTGAAAAGCTTATTGGGGTGCATGTAACTTTGGGGCAAGCCAGGCCTTGCATTCAATGCAACATTTTTTAAGGAAGCCCTCCTGGACCTCTTGTGAAAGGGGTATTGGGGTGAGTCTTAATTCTTGGCAGCCCATCCACTCACTGCATAGGCAATAACAGTTTAGGAGACCCAATGTTTAATAATGGCTCTTTAAGAAGATTAATGCCACCTGATGCCCGGTAAAAATCGGCTCTGTGAATTTAAGAGTCCCTCCTTCATAAATGAAACAAGATGGGTCTGACTATGTGTCACACACCACATGGCCAGCTAGGGTTGTTAAATGTTACAAAGACATTTCCCAGTGAATGCATTTGTATTGGTTGAAAGCTATGTTAAAGATGAAAAACGCTTCAAAAACGCTGCGTCTGAAAACATAACCAAAGTGATGGAGGAACATTTGGTCCGGGGTCCGGGGTTATTTATTTTGCCTTATATACAAGTCATTAACCTGGAAACGATGTACCTTAACATATTTCCCAGCAAAATCCGCTTTGGTTTTGTTTTTGTATGTTTTTGGTGCACCGGTAAAATTGGCATGAAACTCTGGCAACATTGGCTAAATCTGTGAACTAGGAGTCAGAAATGCTTCCAGGGGCGATCCACATAATGTCCCCATGTCATTTGAGTAGCGTTTCCATCATTTTCAGACATTTTTAGACCTTAAAAGGACCCCCGGGGGGGATCGCGGTAAAAATGCTCGGGTCTCCCATAGACTTACATTGGGCTCGTTGTTCTGTCCGAGTACCATAGTATTCCAATTTGCTCGACCCGAGCAACGAGCACGCGAGCATTTTAGAGCTCACTCATCACTATTCGAGCACTATATACTTATAGGGGAAAAAATACTGCAGACTCAGGTATCTTTGTGCATCCTGGATAGATTACACTGGTTGGACGTTACAAAGACAAAACCCATAGTAATAAAAAAAATTAACTGCAATTTCCCCTATTCATGATTTGTATTTTTTTAAGTCATTTTCGTTTTTTGTCTTGTGGTATTCGTTGCCGTTTTTGGCACCAAATTCATCAAAATTGCGCACATGATTCATAAATTTGAAGTATAGTAGAAAATTGGCTTTCATCCTGTCTCAAACTGTTTTTGCTACTTTTGGCATCAGACTTGATAAAGTAAAAAACGGGCACGGCATATAAAACAGACTTAAATAAAAGATGCAAATAAAATAATGAATTTTGGTGCAAAGAAAAGAAGGTGCAATACACACAAAGCTACACCCAAAAAAAGCAGGCCCAATGGCATTGATGAATAATGGCCCATGTTTTTTTAAATACAGATTATGAATAAATTGAACCCCAAAATTACTTTTTGCATTCTAAACTTTTCCCATAATGAAAGTTTCAAGTTAAATCAATAGTAAATATAAAGGATTTAGTTCTTTTTGTGCTATTAATAATTTCTAACCCATTATCTGTATTTCTGAGTTTATCTTAATTCAAAATTTCTGTACCTTTTTAGCCAAATGGAGCTCTAAGAGACTAATTATTATTTATGCAATTCAAAGAATTTTTGCTGTAAAGTAGTTAGGCACAACACATCTCTGAGTTATGAAGAGTTATTGCTGTTGTTATTACCATGTCATAATTATTGCTAGTTACTTTAGTATAAAATGTATTTTGCTTTTGTTGAGCTACTTCCCGTCAAAGTCAGTTTTTTCCTTTACGATGAACCAGTATTCTTTAACTTTTCTGATTGTTGCATTTCAGAAGCTAAAAAGTTTATAGTTTTTTGTTGATGTAGACACGGTTGCCAGCTGCCTTCTATGCACTTTGTGTGTGTAGAGATATTTAACAAATGCATGTTAGCGGAATTAAATATACTACATTTTAATGATATTTTTATTATGTTTGCTGTTGATGCCGATTATGGCTTCCATAGAATTAGACTTACTTTTTTAAAATCCTTATTTATAAATGTGTTAGCATTTTTTATGTAAGGAATATGTCAAAATATGCCTTTCCATCACTTCATTCCAGGAGATATAAAGTTATAATTTATTTTTTTGTCAATGCAGGTTAAGTGTAATTTGTAGTTGTCAGGGGCACCATTTTAGTTTACATGTAAATAATTTTCAGAATTTTATTAATTCTCTGTCCGAAAAACTATAATTAAAACAGCAATTCTGTTTTTTTAAACATTATGCTATTCACAATGCTGCACAAATAGTATTAAAAAGTATTAAATTTATTGTGTCTGTCCATATGATTTTGGAGTTACAAAATTTATGTAGATTTATACATGTTTTATTCTATTTTTTTTGTATTGCCTTATTCTGAGAGCTTTAACTTTACAATTGTCATTAATGAGCTATGTGAGGGTCTTTTTTTTATGAAAAGCTACACTCTTTATTGCTACTTTGAGATTTAATTTCACTCTTTGGGTGACAAAATTACCTAAAAAAACTGCAATTCTAGATTCTATTTATTTCTGAAAAAAACATTCAATTTTCAAAATAATTTAAATGTTACCTTTATTCTGCAGATTAATACGTAAATGCCTATCAAATTTATATATTTTTTATTGGTCACCATGCTGGGCAAATATTGATGTACTGTAGCTTTACAGCTGACTAGAATACTTTATATCCAATATATATGTATATGTTTGGTATTATATATATATATATATATATATATATAAATATATATATATATATATATATACACACACACACTGTCGTTCAAAAGTTTAGGGTCACTTAGAAATGTTCTTACTTTTGGAAGAAAAGCACAGTTTTTTCTAATGAAGCTAAGATTAAATGATTCAGAGATACACTCTATACATTGTTAATGTGGTAAATGACTATTCTAGTTGCAAACATCTGGTTTGTAATGCAATATCTTCATAGGTGCATAGAGGCCCATTTCCAACAACCATCACTCCAGTGTTCTTATGGTACTTTGTGTTTGCTAATTATTATTATTATTATTATTATTTATTGTTATAGCGCCATTTATTCCATGGCGCTTTACATGTGAGGGGGGTATACATAAAAACAAGTACAATAATCTTAAACAATACAAGTCATAACTGGTACAGGAGGAGAGAGGACCCTGCCCGCGAGGGCTCACAATCTTCAAGGGATGGGTGATAATACAGTAGGCGAGGGTAGAGCTGGTCGTGCAGCGGTTTGGTCGATCGGTGGTTACTGCAGGTTATAGGCTTGTCGGAAGAGGTGGGTCTTCAGGCTCTTTTTGAAGGTTTCGATGGTAGGTGAGAGTCTGATATGTTGTGGTAGAGAGTTCCAGAGTAGGGGTGATGCGCGAGAGAAATCTTGTATGCGATTGTGGGAAGAGGAGATAAGAGGGGAGTAGAGAAGGAGATCTTGTGAGGATCGGAGGTTGCGTGCAGGAAAGTACCGGGAGACGAGGTCACAGATGTATGGAGGAGACAAGTTGTGGATGGCTTTGTATGTCATGGTTAGGGTTTTGTAATGGAGTCTCTGGGCAATTGGGAGCCAGTGAAGGGATTGACAGAGGGGAGAAGCTGGGGAATAGCGGGGGGACAGGTGGATTAGTCGGGCAGCAGAGTTTAGAATAGATTGGAGGGGTGCGAGAGTGTTTGAGGGGAGGCCGCAGAGCATGAGGTTGCAGTAGTCAAGGCGAGAGATGATGAGGGCATGGACTAGGGTTTTTGCAGATTCTTGGGTGAGGAATGAACGGATGCGTGAAATATTTTTGAGTTGAAGTCGGCAGGAAGTGGAAAGGGTTTGGATATGTGGTTTGAAGGAGAGATCAGCATCAAGGATTACTCCGAGGCAGCGAGCTTGTGGGACTGGGGAGAGTGGGCAGTCATTTACTGTAATTGATAGGTTCGTAGGGGGGGTCACGTGAGATGGGGGAAAGATGATGAATTCTGTTTTGTCCATGTTGAGTTTCAGATATCTAGTGGAGAAGAAGGATGAAATAGTGGACAGACATTGAGGGATTCTGGTTAGTAGGGAGGTGATATCTGGTCCAGAGATGTAGATCTGTGTGTCATCAGCATAAAGATGATACTGAAAGCCATGAGATTCTATGAGCTGTCCCAGGCCAAAGGTGTAAATAGAGAACAGCAGGGGCCCTAGGACTGAACCTTGTGGGACTCCGACAGATAGGGGGCGAGGTGAGGAGGTGGTGTGTGAGTGGGAGACGCTGAATGTCCGGTCTGTTAGGTATGATGAGATCCAGGAGAGGGCCAAGTCTGTGATGCCGAGGGATGAGAGGGTCTGTAATAATAGGGAATGGTCCACTGTGTCAAAGGCAGCCGACAGGTCCAGGAGGAGGAGGACAGAGTAGTGTCGCTTGCTCTTGGCAGTTAAGAGGTCATTGGTGACCTTAGTAAGGGCAGTTTCAGTGGAGTGGTGTGACCGGAAGCCAGATTGTAAGCGGTCGAAGAGGGAGCAAGAAGAGAGATGGGAGGACAGTTCAAGGTAGACGTGTTGTTCCAGTAGCTTGGAGGCGTATGGGAGAAGTGATATAGGGCGATAGCTAGATACAGAGGATGGGTCAAGAGAGGGCTTTTTGAGGATAGGTGTGATGGAGGCATGTTTAAAGCTTGAGGGGAAAACACCAGTTGTTAGTGATAGGTTGAAGAGATGGGTTAGGGTTGGGATGAAGACTGTGGTGAGGTTTGGGATGAAGTGGGATGGGATCGGGTCGAGTGCACAGGTGGTGAGATGTGATCTTGAGAGTAGAGTGGAGAGTCGATCTTCTGTAATGGTGGAGAAGTTGGTTTTGAAGGTGGAGGGCTGGGAAGTCGGGAGGAAGGGCTCTGGGGGTTGTTGACCAAAACTGTCCCTGATGTTATCAATTTTCTGCTTGAAAAATGAGGCAAAGTCTTCAGCTGAGATGAGTGGGGAGGGAGGAGGTGCTGGGGGGCGGAGGAGAGAATTGAAGGTGTTGAATAACTGTTTAGGGTTGTGAGACAGGGAGGATATGAGAGATGAGAAGTAGGTTTGTTTAGCTGTGGCGAGTGTGGTCTTGAAAGTAGTGAGGGACTGTTTGAATGCGATGAAATGCTCGTTGGAGTGGGATCTTTTCCATCTGCGCTCAGCAGCCCTGGAAGCTCGCCTCAGCTCTTTGGTCAGGCTGGTGTGCCAGGGCTGTCTGTTGATTTTGCGAGTTTTGGTATGTGTAAGTGGGGCAGCGGATTCCAAAGCTACAGCTATTGTGGTGTTATATAGAGCGGCAGCGTCATCCGCATTGTGTAAGGAACTTATATCTGTAAGAGGGAGGAGGGATTCGGAGAATGAGTGTAGGTCAAGGTGTTTAAGATTCCTGCGAGGGTGTGAAAGTTTGTGGGGTGGGGATTGTAGACATGGAGTGAAGAGGGAAGAGAATGTGAGCAGGTTGTGGTCAGAGAGAGGAAGAGGTGAGTTAGAGAGGTTAGATAGGGAGCAGAGGCGGGTGAAGATGAGGTCCAGTGTGTGGCCATCTTTGTGGGTGGCTGTAGAAGACCATTGAGTGAGGCCGAAGGAGGAAGTGAGAGATAGAAGTTTAGTGGAAGCTGAGAGGGAAGTGTCAATGGGGATGTTGAAGTCGCCCATGATGATAGTAGGGATGTCCGCGGAAAGGAAATGAAGTAACCAGGTGGTGAAGTGGTCAAAGAAGGTGGTGGCTGGCCCTGGGGGGCGGTAGATGACAGCCAGTTGGAGGTTGGAGGGGGAGTAGATGCGCACAGAGTGCACCTCAAAGGAAGGGAGGGTAACAGAGGGTGGCAGTGGGATTGGGGTGAAGGAGCAGGTATCTGACAGGAGAAAACCAACTCCTCCACCATGTTTGCTGCTGGGGCGGGGGGTGTGAGAAAGGTGGAAGCCGCCATACGAAAGTGCAGCAGGAGAGGCTGTGTCAGAAGGGGTGAGCCAGGTTTCGGTGATGGCGAGGAAGGAGAGTTTGGTAGTAACAAAAAGATCATGGATGTAGGAAAGCTTGTTGCAGACAGAGCGAGCGTTCCACAGAGCTCCTGTTAGTGGGACTGGGGAAGCGGGGGCTGGGTGAATGGGTATAAGGTTGGAGAGGTTACGGAAGGTTGTGATAGAGCGTGGATGGGAGGTAGAAATGACTGTGGGAATGTGGTGAGGAGGACCAGGATTTGGAGAGATATCACCAGCAGTGAGAAGGAGCAGAGAAAGTGTTAGCAGGTGGGAGCAGGAGAGGGCATGAGGGGGCTAATTGTGTAAGAAAGCTAATGGATGGTTAGAAAACCCTTGAAAACCCTTGTGCAAGTATGTTAACACAGCTGAAAACAGTTTAGCTGATTAGAGAAGCTATAAACCTGACCTTCCTTGGAGCTAGTTGAGAATCTGGAGCATTACATTTGCTGGTTCCATTAAACTCTCAAAATGGCAGGAAAAATAACTTTCATGTGAAACTTGACAGTCTATTCTTGTTCTTAGAAATGAAGGCTATTCCATGCAAGAAATTGCCAAGAAACCGAAGATTTCCTACAACGGTGTGTACTACTCCCTTCAGACGTAGGGAAGGCGACCTGACGGACGGACGGACTAGTCTGAGTGAAGAAGGAAAGGTTTGCACAGTGTAGTTAGGTGTCGGTTATTACAGTGGGGAAACAGCTAGGAAAGTGTAGTGGACGTGCAGTACCTTGGGTTGACCATTAGATGGCAGGGAGGAGTGTGAGCAAAGGACTTGACATCAGCTTAGGGCTTTAGAAACCATTGGTCATGGGGGGCGTGGTGACAGTGACAGTTTCAAGGAACCGGGTTAGCTATAAATACTGAGGGAGGGTTCCAGAAAGTTCCAGTCCCCAGGGGGAGCCTCAGTGACAAGAGGACTGCGACTGTGAGGTGAATCCAGACCAGGGGGACTGAGGAGAGAGAACAACAGGGGGGTGGTCCTGACAGATACACCGCAACAGAAACGAGTTAAAGAGAATAGGCATACCGTGTAAAGAACGACGTTTGACCAGTGAATGGACTGTTGGTGATTAGGCTTAGGGCAGCCACAGTGTCGGAAGCTGTCACTACGTCAGGAAAGGACAGGATGTATATATACGTCCCAGGCGAGAAACACGGTGTGTGAAGTGGCTCTGGATACAGAGGGCCATGAGTGAGGTACTGTGCTGTGTTGTGAAGCGGCTCTGGATGCGGAGGGCCGAGAGAGAGAGATATGGCGATGTGCTGCGAGGGCCGTCAGGCGGACGGCGCGCAAAAATAAACTTGGACCTGTTGTACCCAATACCTGCCTCCATCTTGTCTCTGTGTCATCTCTGCGCGGTATAAAAGAGGGACCACCCCCCCAGCTCGCCCAACCCACCAACCCTACACAGAGAAAAGCACAAACAGGCTCTAACCAGAGTAGAAAGAGAAGTGGGAGGCCACGCTGCACAACTGAGCAACAAGACAAGTACATTAGGGTCTGTAGTTTGAGAAATCGATGCCTAAGAGGACCTCAACTGGCAGCTTCCTTAAATAGTACAGGCAAAAAGTCAGTGTCAACATCTACAATGAAGAGGTGACTCCAGGATGCTGGCCTTCAAGGCAGAGTGACAAAGAAAAAGTTATATCTGAGACTGGCTAATAAAAGGAAAAGATTAATATGGGCAAAAGAACACAGACTTTGGACAGAGGAAGATTGGAAAAAAGTGTTACGGACAGACGAATCCAAATTTGAGGTATTTGGATCACACAGAAGAACATTTGTGAGACGCAGAACACCTGAAAAGATGCTGGAAGAGTGCCTGTCCCCATCTGTCAAGCATAGTGGAGGTAATGTGATGGTCTGGGGTTGCTTTGGTGCTGGTAAAGTGGGAGATTTGTACAAGGTAAAAGGAATTTTGAATAAGCAAGGCTTCATTTTGCAACGCGATGCCATACCCTGTGGACAGTGCTTGATTGGAGCCAATTTCATCCTACAACAGGACAATAACCCAAAGCACACCTCCAAATTATGCAAGAACTATTTAGGGAAGAAGCAGACAGCTGGTGTTCTATCTGTAATGGAGTGGACAGCGCAGTCACCAGATCTCAACCCCATTGAGCTGTTGTGGGAGCAGCTTGACTGTATGGTACACAAAAAGTGCCCATCAAGCCAAACCAACTTGTGAGAGGGGTTTCTGGAAGCATGGGGTGAAATTTCTCCAGATTACCTCAGCAAATTAACTGCTAGAATGCCAAAGGTCTGCAATGCTGGAATTGCTGCAAAGGGAGCATTCTTTGACAAAATCAAAGTTTGAAGGAGAAAATTATTATTTCAAATAAAAATCTTTTTTTTCGAACCTTGTCAATGTCTGAACTAGATTTTAGATTTTAAATTCATTTGGCAACTCATTTGATAAACAAAAGTTTGAGTTTTCATGGAAAACACAAAATTGTCTGGGTGACCCCAATCTTTTGAACGGTAGTGTATATGTTAGACAAATATAATGAGACTATTTACTCCTGTTTGTGTTATTCTTGTTCCCTTTGGTATTAACACTGTTTGGGGTTAGCTCAGCACTATGGATATGGTTCTCCCTTTTCTTTGCCTATCATAGTATAGACTATATTATTAGACATTTTGAGTGTTTTCATTTTTTGGGGTCAGCATTGTATCTGGGACATCATATTATTATTAATCACATTATATTTATTTAGCGTGTTCAGTGATAACTGAGTACTATCATTGCTGAATTGACCCTATGCTATGTAGAGGCAATATTTTTTGTTGGCATTCACATATATAGTCGTATTTTGGTCTCTATTACTGAGAGTTGGCTCGTTCCTTTATGTGAGGCATTCTGTTTTTTATTCTTAAATTTGTTTGTTTTTAATTGCATATTTAAATAAAATTATATTTTGCTATGGATCTCTTCGTTACCCCTCTTTTATTCTAAATAGTACCTTGAGTAATATATTCTGAGGTGAAGTGCCATATTTCAATTTTTATTCGGGCACTATTCATATTGTTGAATATCCCTCACCTGTCGGTCGTTCTGTCCCATGCCGTAATCCATGTCTGGGGGATTAATAGATTTCATCCTGGACTGTGCCAAGATGCGACCGTCCAGGCTAAAAACCACTGGTGATATCAACGAGGTTACCTCCAGTCACTGAGGCTGCATTACCAGAAGGGCTTAACTGCTGTGACCTCAGCACCATGGGACGTCTAAGGCTGGTTTCACATTTGCGTTTTTTTGCGCTGTAAAAAAACGCATACGTGCGCATGCGTTTTTTCCCCTATATTTAACATGGGTGCGCATACCTGCGCGCTGGCATGCGCATGTATGCGATTTTCATGCGCTGCGTTTTTTTGGGGTGTGCGTTTGTATTTTCCAGATGCAGCATGTTGCATTTTTTGGCCCTGCAAAAAAGCGCATGCGCACGTATGCGCACGTTTTGCGCTAAAAATGGCCATTATAGCCTATGGATGCGCATACGTGCGCACTGGCATGCGCATGTAAGCTTTTTTTAGCGCTGCGTTTTTTTGGTAGTGTCCACTTGTTGTACTAGTTATAATCTTCTAAAGTCAAAAAAAAAAGTCTATATAAAGGAGGTGCCTGCCAAAACTCTGCCACTACTACACTGACAGATTGGAGAGCAGACAGTCAACAAGGAACCCATCTGATCAGCGAAGAATGTGAGTATATTACATTATATGCCTGTCCTTTTAAATTATGTATGTACTAATGATTTTTATTATTTTTACATGCAGTATGTCTTCAGAATCCGAGTATTCCCCATCGCGGCAGGAATTGGCGCAAGCAGACCGTGAGGTGATTATTTTCGTGCATCTGGTAAGTATATCTGCTGCTTCTCCAAATCTCTTACGTTTTTTTCTACTTTTTTAAGACATCATCATCATCATCTTCTGCGGACGGGACTAGTGAGGGCGAAGAGCAGGAGCAGCGAAGCCAAGTCCCGGTGGTGATACGGAATGTATGTATCAAATGATTTGTAATGTTCTTTATTTTTTATCTTCTATTTTTACTCTTTTTTATGTTTCTTTTTTTGTAACTTTTTATTCAATTTAAATTTGATTATTCTAATGAATGTGTTTTGTCTAGGTTCCACAACGGGATGAAGACGTCTACCTGGATAATGAGCAGCTCATCAGCCTGGTCCAGGAGCGTTCGCCGTTGTGGGACAGCCGTGACCGGCTGCACAAGGACATTGTGGTGACCCGGCGGCTATGGAATGAGGTGGCCGCAGCGTTGATGGATGGCTGGGACAGCGCCACAGCATCCTCCAAAAAGGCGTTTAGTGAGTATTTCCCTGCTCTGTATTGTGCCGCAGTGACTGTTGTCCTTGACGGCACTGTTGGGTTTCGTGCTAGGTGTATTCTAGCAGGAAACCCAACAGTGTCATCGGGGTCTACAGTGACTGCTTTGAGTATTGTATTGCTACATTGTGCCGCAGTGACTGTTGTCCTTGACGGCACTGTTGGGTTTCGTGCTAGGTGTATTCTAGCAGGAAACCCAACAGTGTCATCGGGGTCTACAGTGACTGCTTTGAGTATTGTATTGCTACATTGTGCCGCAGTGACTGTTGTCCTTGACGGCACTGTTGGGTTTCGTGCTAGGTGTATTCTAGCAGGAAACCCAACAGTGTCATCGGGGTCTACAGTGACTGCTTTGAGTATTGTATTGCTACATTGTGCCGCAGTGACTGTTGTCCTTGACGGCACTGTTGGGTTTCGTGCTAGGTGTATTCTAGCAGGAAACCCAACAGTGTCATCGGGGTCTACAGTGACTGCTTTGAGTATTGTATTGCTATATTGTGCCGCAGTGACTGTTGTCCTTGACGGCACTGTTTTTTTTTTAACAACAGTGGACAAAGTCCGAACACGTTGGCGTTCGATCAAGGACCGCTTCAACAGTGATGTTCGTGCTGAGGGCCAGGTTCGCAGTGGATCTGCGTCAAGGACCAGAACTAGATACCGTCACTATCACGCGTTGCAGTTCCTAAGACCGGTCCTTGCCACGAGATCGTAAGTATTATAAATTTTGTGTTTTTATTTTTATTAATCTGTGTTTTTCTAATCCACAGCTGATGCTTCTTGTAAAGGCATGGTAGTAATGATTTTCCTTTATTCCACAGCACCTGGAGCAGCACCCTGCAACCTGGCCCTGGAGCGGTCCTTCCTCGGACGTCCTCTGACCCGTCCCAGCCATCCGACAGCCAGGAAGCACCTTGCAGGTCAGCCACACACACAGCTGGTGACCAGGAAGCTGGGCCATCAGGTGTTCCCCTGTCCCAGGTCTCTGCCACTGGTTATGCGGGCACTACCCGCCAGCGGCAGAGGGCCTTGGACAGGAATGTCTTGCCCGAGTTTATGCATTTGAGCGAGGCCTTTAATTCCAGCCTCAAGTCACTGTCCGACAGAGTTGAAAGCGGTTTTGCACTCATGGAACGTGGTTTTAACCACTTTGAACACCGCTTCAATTCTGTAGAACAGCGCCTTGACCGTCTGGAGGCCGACCTCAACAGACCAGCACACCATTTTTTTAGTAAGATTGAAAAGGGCATGGCGGAACACCTTAGTCCTGAGCAACAGCTGAATGTGCTGCAGGCCTGCAACAATGCTTTCTTGCAGGCTATGCAGCATAATCGGTACGGTCAGCAGTCAGTGGTGTCATTTCCACCTGTGCCACCATTGACTCGCTTCACCTCACTACCGACTTGTGCTGCATACCACTGCACGGACACCTCTATTCAAAGCCAGGACACCCACCGTTACACCACCACAAGTCTGAGTGCAGCTGGTCACTTCACCGACACCACCATGGCAAGCGCTGCTCCTGTCTGGAGCACCACCGCCACTCCCATGCATGCGTGGAGCTCAGCCACCACTAGGCAAACATGGAACAGCCCTGCCGCTACAACAACATGTAGTAGCCCTGCCACCACCACTCTGCAAACCTGGACCATCACTGCCGCCACCAGTCCTCCTGCAAGGACGAGCACTGCCAACGAAGAGCAGCAGCAGCAGCCACCTCAGCAGCAGCAGCCACCTCAGCAGCAGCAGCAACCACCTCAGCAGCAGCAGCCACCACAGCAGCAGCAGCAGCCACCTCAGCAGCAGCCGCCACCTCAGCAGCAGCAGCCGCCACCTCAGCAGCAGCAGCCGCCACCTCAGCAGCAGCAGCAGCCACCTCAGCAGCAGCCGCCACCTCAGCAGCAGCTGCCACCTCAGCAGCAGCAGCAGCCACCTCAGCAGCAGCAGCAGCCACACCAGCAGACGGGGGACCTACACTCAATATTTGCCCCTAGTTCAAGGCGAAATCTATCAAGGCGGGCATTGGGCCAAAGTCGGTCCAGGCACACAAGCCTACGGCGACATGCCATTACAACTAATGTACCTGAACAGATTTCCTCTCCTCCAAGTGTTCCTAGTTTAATTCCCTTAACTGGACTACCTTCCCCCACAAGTTTTGTTGCCCCTTCCCCTCAAACACCGTCTTCAACTGCAAGTGTTGCATATTCCCTGCACACCCCCAAATTGAAACCATCTGCCCCCAAACGCCGTAAAAAATAATTTTTTGGTTTACTTTTTTTGATTAAAAATAAATTTACATTTGTGGTTCACCATTAAAAAGTTTCATTAATGTTGTTTGCGCCGCTCACACACACTGATGGGTAAATACATGTTAAAAACCAACCCAAGGCCTAGTATAGTCATATGTGAAATACCACGGCCTAGTATAGTCATACCAAGGCCTAGTGTAATAACTCTAGTTTTACCAACTTGGATCTGGTTTCATGAAAAAAAAACTGTTGAAACTTGTCTAAAAAATAAGTTTCTTTCTAGTTTCACCAGTTTGTTTTTTGTGAAACAAGATGCTAGTTGTTAAAAATCGAGTTATTACAGTAGGCCTTGGTATGACTATACTAGGCCGTGGTATTTCACATATTACTATACTACTAGCCCCAAGGCCTACTATACTCATATTTGAAATACCACGGCCTAGTGTAGTCATTCCAAGGCCTAGTGTAATAACTCTAGTTTTACCAACTAGAATCTGGTTTCATGAAAAACAAACTGTTGAAACTTGTCAAGTTTCAACAGTTTGTTTTTCGTGAAACAAGATCCTAGTTGGTAAAAATCGAGTAGGCCTTGGTATTACTATACTAGGCCGTGGTATTTCACATATCACTATACTAGTAGGCCCAAATCCTACTATACTCATATTTGAAATACCACGGCCTAGTATAGTTATTCCAAGGCCTAGTGTAATAACTTGTAAGTTGGAATGGAGCAGATTACATTCATCCACTCAATGCTGACTTGTATTCACCATTGACTTTCATTGGGGTTGGGTTTTGAGGGTTGTGTTTTGAGAAAATCACATACTTTTTTTTCAACTAGTTGCACAATTTTCTCTTGAAAAAATTTGGTTTCCTGATTCATGGCCTGCAGCTTTGCTCGTTCCAATATATTTCACGCAGACTAGCAATGCTGCATTTTAACTCGTATGTGTATTTACCTGCCCAGGTGTGTGAACATCAAAAAATTCAGTTATACATGGGAAGTTTTTTATTTAATTGGAGTTTAAAAAATATAGTGCACTCAGTAATGGTATCAAATAAGGTTTTTTATTACCATAAACAAACAAAAACATTACACCATTTCATCTTGCCAGTGCACCCGTCCTACATCAGAAATAAAGTAGGCCGCAAATTGGTCCCTCATTTGGCCAACTTCAACGGATGACCTGAGAGTGTGCTGAGTGAATTCAGGCAATGGGTTAGGAGCATCATCGTCCAGTTCAAAGGTCGGGTGCTCTTTAGCCATCACAAAGTTATGTAGAACCACACAGGCCTTCACCACCTCATCGACTGTTTCAAGTTTAAGATTAATGGCCGTGCCCAGAATTCGCCATCTGGAGACAAGAATCCCAAAAGCACACTCGACAGTTCTTCTGGCCCTGGTCAGCCTGTAATTAAATATTTTTTTGGTGTGGTCCAAGTCCCGGCTGGAGTAGGGTTTAAGTAAGTTTCCGCACATTTGAAAAGCCTCATCGCCAACCATTACAAAGGGCAGTGGCGGAGCTTCGGTGTGAGGAAGAGGCCGTGGCATAGGGAAATTAAATTGGTTGCCATACAACCTCCGGCCCATGTTTTTAAAAGCCTGTGAGTCATTACCACGGCCAAATGCTCCAATGTCCACTGCTACAAACATACATCCGGCATCCGCAATCGCCATGAGTACTATTGAAAAGTACTTTTTGTAATTATAGTACTCAGATCCCGTTCTTTGGGGTTTGATGATCCGTATGTGTTTACCATCAACAGCTCCCAAACAGTTGGGAAAATTGCATACTGTCCAGAATTTGTCAGCAATTTCCATCCACTTTTCAGCGGTGGGCAGGGGCATAAATTCTGGACAAAGAACATTCCAGAGAGCCCGGCAGGTGTCAGCAACAATTCCAGACAAGGTAGAGATTCCAATACGGTACTGGAAGTGTAGTGAAGATAGGGTTTCTCCAGTCGCCAGGAATCTGTGAACAGACAAAGAAGTAAAATTAATATTTATGTATATTATTTTAAAAAACTATAAAATAAAATATTAGTACATTCACGAAAACTAATTACCCAAGGTTTTGAATACTAAATTTAAAAAAAAAACATCAGACCGCACCCCTTGGTTTTTAAAACATACCGTAATGTCACCAGTAGCCGTTCCTCAGGAGGAATCGCACGACGGAGCTGTGTGTCCTGTCTCCGGATGGATTGTTGGACACGAGCAAGCAAATCCATGAAACTTTCGTGGGACATCCGGATATAATCTGTAAATTTCTCCGGGTTTGACTGGAGCTCGCTGTAGAGGGTGTGGTATGCCCCACGGCTATCCCGGAGTTCAACAATCGGATGTATCCACATACGCCGCCGTCTTCGCTGCCTCTCTCTCTTCCTTTGTTCATGGCAAGCAACTGCATACGCCTGAGCCATCGCGATGTCCAAATCCAAGTTGAAGTGAAAACTCTTCCAGCGCAGATCCATGGTCACGAGAAGAATCAAGCAAATGTGAAGAATACTGTAGACAGGGTCTATATATTAACATACCACACCCACAATGCAGTCCCATTGGTCTTGTGTGTTGTTGATTGGTTGTTTTTTCTTTTTTGTGGGGTTTTTCCAAAATCTGTAAAAAAAATGCAAACGCACAAAAAACGCATACAAACGCACAAAAACGCTGCGTTTTTTTCCTGCATGCGCATAAAAATGCTTGAAAAAAACGCAGCGTTTGTATGCATTTGTATGCGTTTTTTTAATGCGTTTTTTTGCGGGAAAAACGCGCTGCAAAAAGAAGCAAGTGTGAAACTAGCCTAAGTGACATCCAATTTTTTTTAGAAAAAAATAATAATCAAAGTTAGTACAGCGTAGTTTTAGACGTAGCAAGGTAGAGTAGCCAGCGTCACATCGTTAGTGACGACCGATCTTGTTTTAGAGAAAAAAAAAACGTACAAAGTAGTTTTATAGGTAAGAAGGTAGCTTTTTTCTTTCATAAAAAGTGAATTAGGGAAGCATACATCACATTGTTGGTGACGTCCGTTTTTCTTTTGTAAAAAAAAGAATTTGCATTGGGTAAATTTATAGGGAGGGCATTCGTGTAGTGAACGTCTTTTTTTTATACAAACTTTTTTTACATCTGATTTTCCTTTCCATTTTTTTCTTCTACATTTTACCTCTCTACTTTTTTCTCTCTGTTTTGTTATAATAAAGGGGACCCTATACACAAGTCCCACACATTAGATGTGTAAAAGCACCACTTACATACACATCCCGGGATTTGGAAAAATAAAAAAAAGGCCCTTTTGTCAAGAAGGCGCTATTCACAAGAGGAGGCTAACGCCATATTTGCATTCGACACGGATTCAGCCAGTGAGGAAGATCCCACATTCCTCTATTTCTTATCCTCCTCATCTAGTGAGGAAGGGCCCCCAACAAGGCGCCCTAGGACCCAGGCAACTCCTGCAGCAATTGATCCCATATGGATTGCACCCCCCAGAAATTATCAGCTCGTCATTCCAGATTTCAGCAGCAGCTCAGGAATCCAGTTTGACACCACTGGCCTCACTGAAATTGACTTCTTCAAATTATTTTTCATTGATGAAATAATAAATGTTATAGTGGCCCAGACAAACCTGTATGCCAGATGGACCATGGTAAATACAGCAGAGATGATGACAGTTTGGGGAATTGTGCTGCATATGGGCATAATAAAAAAACAGAGCTTCAGCAATACTGGATTACTGATATTCTCTACAGTGAACCGGTATTCCACATGGCCATGACAAGGACACGATTTGAAGGAATCCAAAAATTTTTGCATTATAGTGATAATGTGTAGTGTCCTTCCTGAGACAATCCAAACTTTGATCGTCCATATAAAATTCAGCTAGTGGTTGAACACTTCAGCAGATAATTTGCTGAAGCGTACACACCCCAGAGGGACATCGCTATTGATGAATCTCTCATTCACTTCAAAGGGAGGCTAAAATTCCAACAATACATGCTAAGTAAGAGGTCCAGGTATGAAATAAAACTGTGCAAACTGTGTGAGAGTACCTCAGGGTACACCCACAGATTTAGGGTCTATGAGGGGAAGGACACCCAAACTAACCCCCCTGAATGCCCCTCCATCCTGGGGTTGAGTAGGAAAATTGTGAGGGAATTGCTGCACCTACTGCTGGATAAGGGTTATCACCTCTATATTAATAACTTTTACACCAGCATTTCACTCTTCAAGGCCCTCTCTGCAAGAGGTACAGTTGCATGTGGCAATGTGTGAAAAAATCAGCGAGGCCTCCCTAAGCCGCTAATTGGATAAACACTGAGAAAAGGGGAAAGCAGAGCATAATGTAGGGACAACATGCTGGTGGTCAAGTATAAGGATAAAAGGGATGTCCTTATCTTGACCACAATACACCGTGACAACAGCACCCTTGTCACTGTTTGTGGGACCACAACACAAGTCCGAAAGCCAGATTGTATCTTGGATTGCAATTGGTACATGGGGATGTGGATCTTTCAGATCAGGTCCTCAAACCAAACAGTGCCATGCGAAAAGCCAAAGTATGGTACAAAAAATTGGCCATGCACATTGTACAGATGGCACTGTACAATGCTTTTGTGCTGTTCCGATCGGCAGGCAATATGGGGACCTTCCTTCAGTTTCAGGGGGAAGTCATCAAGGCCATAATGTTTAGCACTCATGGTGGTGAGGGCCCCAGTACTTCTGAATCTGATAGTGCCCGAGTTGTCCCTGGTCAACATTTCCCAGGACAGGTTCCCCAAACAGAGAGAACAGGCCAATCACAAAAACGGCGCAGAGTATGCTCCAAGAGGGGAATCCGAAAGGACCCAATGTACCATTGTAAAACCTGCCCTGAGAAACCTGGCCTTTGTATTAAGAATTGTTTCAAAGCATACCACATGTCCACAAATTACTGCAATTAGTTTATACCCTGTTGACACAACAAACTTTTATAATCTGATATACCCCACACATCTTACACAAACACCACATTATAAATTCATACACCAGTAAACCAAAAGCATTATAATAATTACTATAAAACTATTCCTCTACATAAATTCCTTCAGGAGTGTAGTTTCCAAAATGGGGTTAAATTGTGGAGGATTTCGACTGTTTAGGCACATCAAGAGCTCTGCAAACGCAACACGATGCCCGCAGACCATTCCATCAAAGTCTGCAATCCAAAACATCACTCCTTCCATTCTGAGCCCTGCCGTGCACAAAAACAGTAGTTTTCCCCCACATATGAGGTATCGACGTACTCAGGAGAAAATGTGCAACAACTTCAGTGACCTATTTTCTCCTGTTACCCTTGTGAAAATAAAAAAAATTGGGACTAGAGTTGAGCGATACCGTCCGATACTTCAAAGTATCGTATCGGATGGTATCGGCCGATCTTTAAAAAAAGTATCGGTATCGCCGATTCCGATACCGGAAGTCCCATTCAAGTCTATGGGACTTCCGGTATCGGAATAAGAAAAACCCTTTCCTGCCCTTGTACAGCCTCTCTGGGGTCTGTACGGGCCTTTCGGGGGGCTGTGCCGGCCTGCCAGGGGGTCTGTGCAGGCTCCGGTGGTCTGTGCCGGCCTGCCGGTGGTCTGTGCAGGCTCCGGGGGGCTGTGCCGGCCTGCCGGGGGGCTGTGCCGGCCTGCCGGGGGGCTGTGCAGGCTCTGGGGGGCTGTGCCGGCCTGCCGGGGGGCTGTGCCGGCCTGCCGGGGGGCTGTGCCGGCCTGCCGGTGGTCTGTGCAGGCTCCGGGGGTCTGTGCAGGCATCGTCCGATGGGACTACAAGTCCCATCGGGCGATGCCTGCTACCATGACAGTGATTGACACATTAGCCAATGATGGGACAGTAGTAGTCCCATCATCCGGCTAATGTGTTAAATGTAAAAAAAAAATTACATGCTACATACATACAACATGCATACTACATACATGCTACATTCATACTACATACTACATACATGCTACATTCATACTACATAAATACTACATGCAACATACATACTACATATATACTACATGCATGCTACATACATACTGCATGCTACATACATACCACATATATACTACATACATACTACATGCATGCTACATGCATGCTACATGCTACATACATAACACATATATACTACATGCATGCTACATACATACTACATGCTACATACTACATATATACTACATGCATGCTACATACATACTACATGCTACATACTACATATATACTACATGCATGCTACATAATACTACATGCTACATACATACTACATATATACTACATGCATGCTACATACATACTACATGCTACATACATACTACATATATACTACATACATACTACATGCATGCTACATACATACTACATGCTACATACATACCACATACATACTACATATATACTACATGCATGCTACATACATACTGCATGCTACATGCATGCTACATACATACTACATACTACATACATACCACATACATACTACATATATACTACATGCATGCTACATACATACTGCATGCTACATACATACTACATACATACTACATACATACTACATATATACTACATGCATGCTACATACATACTACATGCTACATGCATGCTACATACATACTACATACATACTACATGCTACATACATACCACATATATACTACATACATACAATACATTCATACAATACATACATAGACATACAGTACATATAACATAGAGTAACATACTTACCAATACTTGTCACATTGTTCCCCGAAGCCATTGTCTTTTCCGGAATAAATATTAACATAACAAACCACAAAAATACTCACCCACGATCCGAAGCAGTCCACGAGTGTGTCCCACGACGATCTTGGGTAGAGAACTGCAGCATCAGCTGTTGCTGCCGTTCTCTACGGGCTGCAGGAATCCAATGACGGAAGGTAGGTATCCTTCCGCACTGTATTCCTCCGCCACTTAAAAAAAAAAAAGTCCCTAGTCTCACTTTATGCCATTGCTGTGTGGGAATTTCTGATGCTGCCGTTCTCTACCCAAGATCGTCGTGGGACACACTCGTGGACTGCTTCGGATCGTGGGTGAGTATTTTTGTGGTTTGTTATGTTACTCTATGTTATATGTACTGTATGTCTATGTATGTATTGTATGAATGTATTGTATGTATGTAGTATATATGTGGTATGTATGTAGCATGTAGTATGTATGTAGTATGTATGTAGCATGCATGTAGCATGTAGTATGTATGTAGCATGCATGTAGTATATATGTAGTATGTATGTAGCATGCATGTAGTATGTATGTAGCATGCATGTAGTATATATGTAGTATGTAGTATGTATGTAGTATGTATGTAGTATGTATGTAGTATGTAGCATGTATGTAGTATGTATGTAGTATGTAGCATGCATGTAGTATGTATGTAGCATGCATGTAGTATATATGTAGTATGTAGTATGTATGTAGCATGCATGTAGTATATATGTAGTATGTATGTAGCATGCATGTAGTATATATGTAGCATGTATGTAGTATGTATGTGGTATGTATGTAGCATGTAGTATGTATGTAGCATGCATGTAGTATATATGTAGTATGTATGTAGCATGTAGTATGTATGTAGTATGTATGTAGTATGTATGTGGTATGTATGTGGCATGTAGTATGTATGTAGCATGCATGTAGTATGTATGTAGCATGCATGTAGTATGTATGTAGTATGTATGTAGTATGTAGCATGTATGTAGTATGTATGTAGTATGTAGCATGCATGTAGTATGTATGTAGCATGCATGTAGTATATATGTAGTATGTAGTATGTATGTAGTATGTATGTGGTATGTATGTAGCATGTAGTATGTATGTAGCATGCATGTAGCATGCATGTAGTATGTATGTAGCATGCATGTAGTATGTATGTAGTATGTATGTAGCATGCAGTATGTATGTAGCATGTATGTAGTATGTATGTAGTATATATGTAGTATGTATGTAGTATATATGTAGTATGTATGTAGCATGTAGTATGTATGTAGCATGCATGTAGTATGTATGTAGCATGTAATATGTATGTAGCATGCATGTAGTATGTATGTAGCATGTATGTAGTATGTATGTAGTATATATGTAGTATGTATGTAGCATGTAGTATGTATGTAGCATGCATGTAGTATGTATGTAGTATTTTTTTTTTTTTTTTTTTTTAACATTTAACACATTAGCCGGATGATGGGACTACTACTGTCCCATCATTGGCTAATGTGTCAATCACTGTCATGGTAGCAGGCATCGCCCGATGGGACTTGTAGTCCCATCGGACGATGCTTGCACAGACCCCCGGACATCAGCACAGCCCCCCGGCAGGCCGGCACAGCCCCCCGGCAGGCCGGTACAGACCCCCACAGGGTGCACAGACCACCGGCAGGCCGGCACAGCCCCCCGGCAGGCCGGTACAGACCCCCACAGGGTGCACAGGCCACCGGCAGGCCGGCACAGCCCCCCGGCAGGCCGGTACAGACCCCCGGCAGTCCACACAGCCCCCCGGCAGGCCGGCACAGCCCCCCGGCAGGCCGGCAGAGACCCCCGGAAGGCCCGAAATGACGGCGCATCATGATGCGCACACACCGCACATCATGATGACGTCAGTCTGTCAATCAACTTTGAACTTCCGATTCCGATGCCGAATTCCGATATTGAAAAAATATCGGAAGTCGGTATCGGAATTCCGATACAGCAAGTATCGGCCGATACCCGATACTTGCGGTATCGGAATGCTCAACACTAATTGGGACTAAAAGATCATTTTTGTGGAAAAATGTGTTTTTTTTATTTCACAACTCAATGGTCCTGAGTTTCTTCATCTTGTTTCTATGTCAACGGCATGGTTTTTTACCAAAATTTTTCTTTGAGGACTATTTCTGGCCATATGTAGGAAGTAAAAATGATATGTCTTTCATTTACTGCATTAAGCTTTTTTGCCCGACCTCTGAGTCTTTGATGCTCAACATTGCCTATTTCTTGGTGACCACAAGATTTAGAAATACAGGCAGTTACTTATTCATCATGCAATACTATTAGGGAAGTATCCGATTAGCTGTATGTTTAGGGTCGTTGTCTTACATAATAAATTTAGAACCAGTATCTTTGAGAACTATCTTCAGCATAAAGAAGAAGAACGAGTCCTGGAAGTGATAATATGGTCCACAGAACTCTGATCACATCATTGAGTCTGTTTATGATTACATGAAGAAATAGCAGAATTTGCACAAGCCTACATCCGCTGATGATCTGTGGTTCTCCAAAAGGTTTGGAACAACCTCACTGCCAAATTCCTTCAAAATCTGTGTGAAAGTGTACCTGGGAATATTAATGCTTTTCTGCTGTTTAGGAGGCAAAAGGTGGTCACACCAAATATTCATGTCTTTGAGAATTCTGTTTTTTATTCATTTTTCATTTTGTTAATTGATAAAAGTAAACTATTAACTTTTTTTTTTAAGTATTCTTACTTTGCAGCATTTATTCCTCACCTACCTAAAACTTTTGTACAGTATTGTATTAAAGATTGTGAATCAATTAATGAGCGCTAAAATATATTAAAATATTTAGCAAATATTTTTATTTACGTGAGTATCATGTTAATGTGCCACAATTAATGTTCATGTTCTTGCTATTCAGCAGATTTATTTAATTATTCTATAACTCAATTATTATAAATTCCGCTATAAAATATTTAGCTTTCTTTTTCATCAGCTAAACACAATATCTGCTGCTCATTTCAAAACTGAACAGTGTGACAGCTAATTGCAAATACAGTTTAGTTGAGATGGCTATATGTTTTTTTTCTATAAAAATCCCAGTGTGGAATCATTGAAGCAAAAGAAACCAAATGACTTATGCAAAATGTAATACACGTTGAGGTTTGAAGAATCCATTACTTCCCTCTCACAAAAATTTTTAGCATATCTATGCAAACTTGTTGCCTATGCATACAACTTATGAGAAAAAAGTACTTTTCCTAAAAGTTCTGTGCATTGAAAATCATGCAGGTTTCATTTAGATTTGCCTAAATTTACTATGCCTGATTCAGTCTGTGTAGAAATTTTAGTACAGAGGTAAAGAGGATGTTGGCATTTTACAGTCAGCAATTCAAGATCTTCTCTGTTATGAATATGTATGATGCAGCTTGTGAATTGTGACCTTCTAAACCTGTTCTCTGCATATGCAAAATGGACAAAAGTTAAGTGAAAGGGTCAAACAGCATACAGTTAAAATGTCAGCTGAAACTTAGAAGCTATTTGCTGAAGTAACTGACCATATAGTATGAACAGCTGGACATATTTGGATTCCATATTTTAAATTCTCGGCACTGTTGCATCATTTTTTATTTTCTTGTAGATTTATTATTATATTCTAGAAAATAAATGTATTTATTCAATTCTTTTAATGCATCTTAATAAAAACCAAGTTCCATAACTGTATGCTGTTTGGGCCTGGAATCACTCTATGTGTAGAGCTAGACACTGACCATCTCTTGCAGGCCATTAGAGCAGTTCATGTCTGTCAGAGGTATGAACAGGTGCCACTGTCTTTGCTTCCTTTGAGGTTATCTGGAGATCACGTGACCCATTTAGGACTTGTACATACATTGTATATTTGTCACAAATTTTCCCTTTTTTCTGCTCAAATATGTAACAAAACCTGAAGGGTTTTCTGATGCCAGTGTAACCATGCACAGGGTGGTTTCCGTAGGCAAGTGTCATGAGTCTAACTTTGCGGTTAGTAACAGGGGTGTCTTATAGATGCCTCTCCATTACTAAACCCTGGCCTGGTGTCAGTGGCCATAAAACAGCTGACATCAACCCCACAAATATTACCCCTCTTGCCACAGCACCAGAGCAAATGTGAAGAGTTGGGCAAAGTGCCCTTTTCTGGGGCGGCTGAGAGGTACTATTTTTAGGCTGAAGGCCAATATCCATTGCTCTTTACCAGTCTGAGAATACCAGCACCCAGCTGTCTGCTTTAGCGGGTTTGGTTGTCAAAAATGGGGAGGACGCCACGCCATGTTTATACAATTATCTATTTAAATACCTAAAAAAAAAACGATGTGTGAACAATGTGATTTATGCTCACATTATAGCCAAAAACAGAAGTTGAGAGTAGGATTATGTGATAGGAGATAAATTTACCCTTGCAATTGCACCCTATGTCACATCCTGAGAAATGTGTACGTGACACTGTCCATATGACCACAATAAACTGTACACTCCATTGAAATGGCCTGTGTGCAGAAGAAAACTTTACTTACACACAAAAATTCTAAGGCTCCTTTGAGTTTGCCAAATGTCATGTGGGGGACCCCCTAAATGTTTGTAGGAAGGTGCTGTGGTCAGATAGGAACAAAATAGAACTTTTTGGTCACCAAGGTAAACAATATGTCTAGCGCCAAACCAACACAGCTCATCACCCCAAGAACACCATCCAAACAGTGAAAGATGGTGGTGGCAGTATCATATTGTAGGCATGTTTTTCAGCACCAGGGACAGGGAAAATGGTCCAAGTTCATGGAAGATGGATGGTGTGAAATAAAGGGATATTCTTGAGCAAAACACATTTCAGTCCAGCAGTGATTTGAGACTGGATAGAGGTTCACTTTCCAGCAAGACAAATACCAAAAGCATACAACAAAAGCTAGACTCAAGTGAGGAAACATGTAAATGTTTTGGAATGCCTAATCAAAGCCCAAACCTTAATCCAATTGAGAATCTGTGGTCAGATTCAAGATCGCTGTACACCAGAGCAAACCATCTAACCTGAAGGTGCTTGAGCAATTTTGCCTTGAGAAATTGGCAAAAATCCCGTGACAAGATGTGAAAAGCTCATAGAGTCTTATCCAAAGCGACATGCTGTTGTAATTGCTGCAAAAGAAGTATCTACAAAGTACTGACTTTAGGGGGGTGAATAGTTATGCACAGTGAAGGTTTCAGTTATTTTGTCCCAATTGATCTTTGCTTCATAATGAAAAAAGAACTAAATGTTCACAGTTGAAGGTATGCTCTTTACATGAACTGATGCAAACACTAAAAAATAAAACAGTGAACAGTGAAATTCCAGATTGGGAGGTAGTAAAACATGAAAAATTCCAAAGGGGTAAATACTTTAGCAAGCCACTGTATATATTGTAGGGATTCACTCTCTCTGTTAGGTATTAGGCATTCAACCTTAGGTACTATTCACAAAGGCAATGCAGTTTTGGCCTAAACACTTGCGGGTTTTATTGCTTTTCAGAGGTTGCACAGCATCTAAACAAACTCATAAATATAAATCCCTAGCCTTGTCTTTTCTCAGCTCCAAGACACATCCATTCTGGTCAGCTTACCTGAGCTGATTGACTCAGATGAACATCTAGCCTGTTTATATGCAGTCATTGTATTCCTGGGGCCCCTAGAGAGCGGTGGCATCAGCTGATGCTGCTGTTCTCCACGGGAGATCGTCGTGGGACACTCGTGGATTTCTGTGGATCAGGGAGTATATCGGTTGTTTGTTATTTTAATATTTTTTACAGATGACACTGGCTTTGGGGATCAAAGTGACATGTGATGGTGAGTATGTACTCTATGTTATATGTACTGTATGTCTATATGTATGTATTGTATGAATGTATTGTACGTAGAATGTATGTAGTATGTATGTTGTATGTAGTATGTATGTATGCTGTATGAATGTAGTATATATGTAGTATGTATGTAGTATGTATGTATGTTGTATGAATGTAGTATGTATGTAGTATGTAGTATGTATGTATGTATGTTGTATGAATGTAGTATATATGTAGTATGTATGTATGTATGTTGTATGAATATAGTATATATGTAGTATGTATGTAGTACGTATGTATGTATGTTGTATGAATGCAGTATATATGTAGTATGTATGTAGTATGTATGTTGTATGAATGTAGTATATATGTAGTGTGTATGTATGTTGTATAAATGTAGTATATATGTAGTATGTATGCAGTATGTAGGTTGTATGAATGTAGTATGTATGTATTATGTAGTATGTATGTTTGTATGTTGTATGAATGTAGTATATATGCATGTATGTATGTTGTATGAATGTAGTATATATGAAGTATGTATGTAGTATGTATGTATGTTGTATGAATGTTGTATATATGTAGTATGTATGTAGTATGTATGTTTTGTTTTTTGTTTTTTTTACATTCAACACATTAGCCGGATTATGGGACTACTACTCTCCCATCATTGGCTAATGTGTCAATCACTGTCATTGTAGCAGGCATAGCCCAATGGGACTTGTAGTCCCATCGGACGATGCCTGCACACACACACACAACCCCCTGCAGGCCCGCACAGATCCCCGGCAGGCACGTACAGACCCCCGGCAGGCCCGCACAGACCCCCGGCAACCCGCACAGACCCCCGGCAGGCCCGCACAGACCCCCGGCAGGCCCGCACAGACCCCCGGCAGGCACATACAGACCCCCGGCAGGCCCGCACAGACCCCCGGCAGCCCACACAGACCCCCGGCAGACCTGCGCAGACCCCCGGCTGGCCCGCACAGACCCCCGGCAGGCACACACAGACCGCGCATCATGATGCGCACAGACCGCGCATCATGATGACATCATTTCAGCAGCCAATTTACAGCCACAACACTGGCTCATTGCATTATGGGAACTTCCGATTCCGGTATTCGATATTTAAAAATATTGGTACTCGGTATCGGAATTCCGATACAGCGAATATCGGCCGATACCCGATATTTGCAGTATCGGAATGCTCAACACTAATTATAATTCTAAAAACTCATATATGAACTTTTTCTAAAACAGTATATTCTGAATTTTCCACTGAAATAACATAAATCGCTGATCTACACATATGCAAGCACTTATTATGCGAATTCCGCGCAAGCGCAGGTGAATCATTCGGCTGGTCGTGTACAGAGCATACCACATCTCCTGGGCAGGGGAAGAATCAAAAGATCATACTTAGAGCATGGTTTAATGGATCACGACCTTCAATGCTGTTTGCTGTCCCAATGATATGGAGAGAGCAGAGTGATCATGCAACAGATTGCTACTTCTGCCTTACAAATGTAACAGGATATTCAGCAAAGAAAAAGAAATCAATAGAATATCCTAATCTTCCTTCAGCCATAAGACCAGTGCCACACAATGAAAGTCTTTGTGTTCCAAAGCCGCCCAAAGTTTGGACAATGGAGGAGAATGAAGATGAACTAACAATGTCAGTGGAAAATGAAATTGCTGCACACCCAGATTTTGAGCCTTCTACATCTAATCCACATCTGTCCAGTCAATCTGATCTGAGTGACTTGGTCAGAGATTTAAAATTGTCAAAGAGGCAGGCAGAATTATTGGGATAAAGGCTACAAGAATGGAATCCCTTATTACCAAGAACAAGAGTTTCTGGTTTTCGCAGTCATCAAGAAGACCTTAATCAATTTTTCAATCATGTCGACAGTTTAACCTTTTGCAAGGACGTCTTGGGGTTGTTTGGTGCTCCTGGATGAGAACATGACCCAAAGGAATGGTGACTGTTCATTGACTCATCAGATTTAAGTCTGAAGGCTGTTTTACTACACAACAGAAATTTCTATCCTTCTATACATATTTGACATGTCGTACACATGAAAGAAACATATGAGAATATGGAGTTACTGTTGACCCACATTAATTATAGAAATTATAACTGGAACATATGTGATGATCTAAAAGTTGTTGCACTTCTTGGACTGCAACTTGGATATGCGAAGTATTGTTGTTTTATTTGTGAGTGGGACAGTCGTGCACGAGAAATGCACTATTTCAGAAAGGACTGGCCACTCTGTGAAAACCTGGTTGCTGGACAGAAGAATGTTAAACAGAATCCTATTGTTGATCCAGCAAAGATATTTCTCCCTCCTTTGCATATTAAACTTGGGCTTATGAAGAATTTTGTCAAAGCAATGAACAAAGAATCGGAAGCCTTTTCTTACTTGCGACAGAAATTTCCAAGAATAAGTGATGCAAAGATTACAGAAGGTATTTTTATTGGCCCACAGATCAGAGATATAATGAATGACAGTAGCTTTGATGGTCTTTTGCGAAGTGCTGAACAAGTGGCAAAGTGGCATTGAGAGCCTTTAAAGATGTGACCTTCAACTTCCTTGGCAACGGCAGGGCACCAAACTTTGAACAACTCGTGGACAACATGCTTACAGCATATCATTTGATGAAATGCAATATGTCACTAAAAATGCATTTTCTACCTTCTCACTTTGACGTTTTTCCAGCCAATCTTGGTGCCGTTAGCGATGAACACGGTGAAAGATTTCACCAAGACTTTGCGCTGATGGAGAAAAGATACCAGGGAAAGTGGAGTACAACAATGCTGGCTAACTATTGTTGGAATCTTATTCGAGAAGCATCTGACACGGATCATAAATGAAAGTCATCTGCAAAACACTTTTGAACAATTGCTTTTACTACTGTCATTGATGCACATGTATGTAGTGTCTCGGATGTCATAATGTAGACTATAAAACAGGGGTGGGGAACCTCTGGCCCGCGGGCCACATGCGGCCCGCAGTGGCTTTTCATGCAGCCCACAGGCAGGTCCCTGGAGTCCCCAATGCTCGGGTGACAACTGTATCGTGTAAGCTGCCGGCCCTTTAACCCCCAAGTGCACAGCACGCAGTGTTCATTACAAAACGCTGCCTGCCCTGCACATGAATGATGATGTCATCTGGGTGGGTGGGGTTAGCAACTGGGTGGGATTAGCGCCCAATGCTCTCCCGTCTACATGTACCGGAAGAGGAGATGCTGCCAGAGAGTCCACAGCGATCTCTGTGCATGCCCGCAGCTCTGTACCTCCTCAGGGATCTCTGTGCTGGCAGCTATGTGCTTTTCTACTTGTAATCTGTGCCCCTCAGCTATGTGTCCCCCCAGCTATGCAGCTATGTGCCCCCATGATCTCTGTGCCCCCATCTATGTTTCCACATGTGATCTGTGCCCCCCACCTATATACACCCCCTGTGATCTGTGTCTTCCAGCTATGTTCCCCCCTGTGCTCTGTGCCACCCCAGCTATATGCCCCCTGTGATCTCTGTGCCCTCCATCTATGTGCCCCACAGCTGTTTCCCCATGTGAGATCTATGCCCCCTGTGATCTGTGCCCTCCAGCTATATGCCACCCGTGATCTCTGTACCCCAGCTATGTTTCCACATGTGATCTGTGCCCCCCACCTATATCTACCCCCTGTGATCTGTGCCCTCCATCTATGTGCCCCCCTGTGATCTTTGCCACCCCAGCTATATGCCCCCCTGTGATCTGTGCCCCCAGCTGTTTCCCCATGTGATATCTATGCCCCCTGTGATCTGTGCCCTCCAGCTATATGCCCCCCGTGATCTCTGTGCCCCCAGCTATGTGCACCCCTGTGATATCTGTGGCTCCCAGCTTTGTGCCCCCTGTTATCTATGTGCCCCCCTGCTATGTACCCCCGTGATGTTTGTGCTCCCATGTGCCCCCTGTAATCTGTCACCCAAAGCTATGTGCCCCCCAGCTATATGCACCCCTGTGATCTCTTTGCCCCACCCCTGTGATCTTCATGTCACCCCTCTGTGATCTGTCCCCCCCGGTTATCTATGAGCCTCCCCGAGGATCCCTGTCCCCCCAGTGCTATATATCCCCCCACAGCTGTATGTGCCCCCCAAGTGATGTGCATATTTCCCAGTGCTGCATTTACCCCGAAAGTGCTGTATATCCCCCTGAGTCCTGTATATCCTACCACCTGTGATATATATAGCCCCAGTGATGGAGAAGCAGCTCCAGCCATCACATTAAGGGTGAGTTACCATAATTAATTGTTTGACTAAATTTGACTAATTTTCAAGGTGATCATTTTTGTATGGCCCTCGAATGATGGTAGAAATTTCCAAATGGCCCCCGGATGGAAAAAGGTTCCCCACCCCTGCTACAAAAGGTTGTTTCTTAAAAACCTTTTGTGATACTGACTTTTGGAGCACATATTCATGTTCAGCATATCAAAATCTATAAGATACATTAACATTTTCTCAGGGGACAAGAACTTCCCTGAAATTTGTTGCGCAGTGTAATCCTAATTTTGCTAATCTCTCTGGATATTGTATCTCCCAGTCCCCTTTATTAATTTTGTTGCCCTACTTTGTACTCGCTCTAGTTTCATTATATCCTACCTGAGCACAGGTGCTCAAAACTGTACACAGTACTCCATGTGCGGTCTAACCAGGGATTTGTACAGAGGCTGTATAATGCTCTCATCGTGTGTATCAAGACCTCTTTTAATGGACCCCATGATCCTGTTTGCCTTGGCAGCTGCTGGCCTGGCACTGGCTGCTGCAGGTAAGTTTATCATTAACTAGGATCCCCAAATCCTTCCCCGTGTCAGATTTACTCAGTGGTTTCCTGTTCAGTGTGTAATGGTGATATTGATTCCTTCTTCGCATTTGTATGACCTTACATTTATCATTGTTAAACCGCATCAGCCACCTTTCGGCCCAAGTTTCCAACTTATCCAGATCCATCTGTAGCAGAATACTATCTTCTCTTGTACTGAACGCTTTACATAATTTTGTATCATCTGCAAATATTGATATTTTACTATGTAAACCTTCTACTAGATTGTTAATAAATATGTTGAAGAGAATAGGTCCCAACACCGACCCCTGCGGTACCCCACTGGTCACAGCGACCCAGTTAGAGAATATACCATTTATAGCCCTCTGCTTTCTATAACTAAGCCAGTTACTTACCCATTTACACACATTTTCCCCCAGACCCAGCATTCTCATTTTGTGTACCAACCTCTTGTGTGGTAGGGTACCAAATGCTCTGGAAAAATCAAAATATACCACGTCCAATGACTCACCTTGGTCCAGTCTATAGCTTACCTCTTCATAAAACTGATTAGACTGGTTTGACAGGAGCGATTCCTCATAAGCCCATGCTGATATGGAGTTAAACAGCTAATCTCATTGAGATAATGCAGAATAACATCCCTCAGAAACCCTTCAAATATTTTACCAACAATAATGGTTAGACTTACTGGCCTATAATTTCCAGGTTCACTTTTAGGGCCCTTTTTGAATAGCTTTTGATTAAGCCCTAGCCTACCTGGCATTGCTACAATATACATGCATAAAATAGGGAGAAGTGGTAAATATAAAAAACCTACTATAATTTGGATATCAATATAATTGCACTGACTCAGGCTATCCTTATTTATCATTTACCCACAAATACATCAGTTAAAACATAGCTTGTAGTGCAAAAAATAAGCCCTCATGTCAGTTTGTGTATGTAAAGTAAAACATTTATAGATCACAAAATATAGCAATTCCCCAAAAAGTGAAAATTTAAGAAAACAAGATTTTTTCTAAGTGAGAGAAGTAAAGCATAAAAACTTATTTACATTGGGTATTATCATTATCATATTGGCCTGCAGAAACAAGTTGATATGTCAAATAAACTAAATACTGTAGAAAACCTCCAAAAAACAGAATTCTTGTTTCTTTTGCACATTCCACCTTTAAAAAGTGTCATAAAAAGTGATCAAAAAGTCTTAGGCAATGTGCCCACGTAGCATTTTATTCCGGACACTAAAAACCGGACTCCTTCCCAGAAATCGCACGTTTTTTTCCCCGCGATTTCACCGCGATTATGATCGCGATTTTCGCGTACGATATTCAAGCACTTTCCAAGCGATTTGAAGCATCGCTTGGAAAGTGATTGACAGGTTGGTCACACTCGTCAAACATAGTGTTTGACAAGTGTGAGCAGCTTTTTACTATTGAGGCCGCCTATGCGGCATCAATAGTAAAAGATAGAATGTTAAAATGCTAAAAAAAATTAAAATTAAAAAATCGGGGTATATTTACCTTCCGGCGTCCCGCGCTGCCATCCCGGGCCTCAGCGTTCCCAGTAATGCCTTGCGAGACCTGTGATGACGTAGTCTCGCGTTGCTATAGCGATCTCGTGAGACCGCTGGAGTCACGCGAGACTACGTCATCACAGGGCCTTGCCGCAATGCATTACTGGGAACGCTTAGGCCGGGAATTCAGCGCGGGACGCCGAAAGGTAAATATACCTCGATTTTTTATTTTTTATTCTTTTTTTTTTACAGGGGTATGGTACCCAGGGCCTGGAGGACAGTCTCCTCTCCTCCACACCGTGGGTACCAACCGCACATGAGACACTTAACTTCCCGCATGGTGGGCATAGCCACATGCGGGAGGAAAGCGATTCTCATGCATTCCTATGGGTGCGGAATCGCTGCAATTCTTTGCGATTCCGCACGAAAGAATGAGCATGCTGCGATTTTTTCCGCCATGTGATTCCGCCGTGGAAAAAAGCGCAGCATTAGCACAGCATGTGCGGAATGCCATAGGAATGCATGGGGGGGCAATCTGTACACGATTTTTAAACGTTTTTGCAGCATTTTCGCACCGAAAATCGAGGCAAAAACGCTTAAAAATCGCTACGTGGGCACACAGCCTTATATGACAGAAAACAGCACTACTGAAAACTAAATCTTGTCATGCAAGAAATATGCCCTCTTAGGCTGGTTTCACATTCGCGCTTTTTAAGCGCACGCACGGCCGGGGGTAGCTCCGCCCCCGATCTGGCTCTCTGCCCGGCGTGCCCGCCCCTTCCTTGTAGCGCCGCCTCCTAGCGCACAGCGGCGCCTGCGATCGGCGCACCCTATCTTTAGCATAGGGTGCGCAGATCGTGCGCAGGCCGTGCGCTAGTTGCGCTTTGACCTGCGCTGCGCACTTTTGACGGTGCGCCGTGCGCACCAAAATCCGAAAAGTTTGATTTTGGCGCGCACGGCGCACCGTCAAAAGTGCGCAGCGCAGGTCAAAGCGCAACTAGCGCACGGCCTGCGCACGATCTGCGCACCCTATGCTAAAGATAGGGTGCGCCGATCGCAGGCGCCGCTGTGCGCTAGGAGGCGGCGCTACAAGGAAGGGGCGGGCACGCCGGGCAGAGAGCCGGCTCGGGGGCGGAGCTACCCCCGGCCGTGCGTGCGCTTAAAAAGCGCGAATGTGAAACCAGCCTTACAGCTTCATTGATGGAAAGTTGTTAAATGTTTTCCCTTTCAGAGTAAAGCTACATAAAAACAAATTATTTTTTCAAAAAGTGTATTTACTGTACAAAGTAAAACATAAACAAACCTATAAAAATTTGGTAACACCCTAATTGTGCTGACCAACATATTAAAATTAAAACCTTATTTGTCTAGTACAAAAACAGCTGAAAGTCTAAAACATTAAAAAACAGCAACCTAAAAAGTTAAGAAAAGTGTGGAAATAAATTGTATGTACCCAAAAATCCTGCCATAGTCAAATACAATTCATCCTATAAAAACAAGCCCTCATACAGCGACAGTGATGAAACAAATAAAACTACTGTGGTTTCTGTAAGGTGATAATGAAAAATAGAAAAGGAAAGCTTAATATCCTTATACCATGCCTATTGTGCTTTTCTACATACATTTGGATAATCCTAGATCATTACATAAAACTGTAAAAACAAATCAGGAAAGTTATTACCTGTCATAAATATTAAACCTCTTAGATTTTAGGTCCTTAATGACCAATTATCACTGGTGAACAATTTTGAACATAGCTTTTGTTGAGTTTTGTGGAGTTCAATTTTTCTGCTAATCTTTCTTTTAAACTAAAATAGCCATGATTTCAAAACTACTGTTACTTTTCCTCTATCATTTTTCTCTACAGCTTATCTTAATGCAATTACTCTAGGCTGGATCGAAGTTAGCACTAGTGATTTCCTAATTACCAAGAGTGAACCTCCCTTGTGTGGGGAGGGGTGAAGGATGACCGAACTCATCATCTTTCCTCCATCTCCTGTATCTTCCTTACCTGATTTATCTATTATGGTAAACAGCATCACACTCTCTCCCGCACCAGAAATCTGCTGCCTCGGAGTAACTCTCGACTCTGCCCTGTCCTTCAATCCACAAGTCCAAACTCTTGCCACCTCCTGTCGCCTCCAACTCAAAAATATTTCCAGAATCCATCCCTTCCTCAGCCTTCAATATACTAAAACTCTTGTGCATGCCCTCATCATCTCCCACCTTGATTACTGCAACACCCTCCCCTGTGGCCTCCCCGCCAACTCTCTTGCATCATTTCAGTCTGTCCTCAACTCTGCTGCCCGACTAATCCACCTCTCTCCTCGCTACTTCCCTGTTTCTTCCCTCTGCAAATTCCTCCACTCGCTCCCAATTCCCCAACGGATCCAGTTCAAACTACTAACACTGACCTACAAAACCATCCACAACCTGTCCACTCCCTATATCTCTGAACTAATCTCCCAATATCTTCCCTCACGTAATCTTCAATCCTCCCTAGACCTCCTACTCTCCTTCACATTTATTAATTTCTCATACAACCGCCTCCAAGATTTCTCCCGAATATCCCCCATCCTCTGGAATTCCAGGCCTCAACACGTCCGATTATCCACCACCCTCGGATCTTTCAGATGGAACCTGTAAACCCATCTCTTCAGGAAAGCTTACAGCCTGCAATAACCATTCTGCCGCCTCACCACCACCAGAGCTGCCGCCTCACCATCACCAGAGCAGCTGCACCCCTGACCTTCTGTCTCTTCCCCATTATCCCGTAGAATGTAATTCCGCAAGGACAGAGTCCTCTCCCCTCTGTGCCAGTCTGTCATTCTGAATTTGTTTACTGTAAACGATATCTATAACTTTGTATGTAACCTTTTCTCATGTACAGCACCATGGAATTAATGTCGCTATATAAATAAATAATAATAATACATTTGTGATTAAGGATAATGTCAAATTTGCATGTAGCTGAAAACTGGGCCTTGGAGTTGGTTACTACTGGTGGACCCTTTGCACCCCAGTCCAACACTGACTAAGAGTATGTAGGGAGTGGACTGACCTATGGACCGTCTGATAAAGAGGGAAATGTAAGAAGATGATATATACAATGCTTTATTCTGATTTGTATGTATATGTGTGGGACAACAGCTAGAATTAGGGAAAGATGGTGTAGTACCGGGTTTTGGCCACAAGATGGGGACATAGAGTAGTGAGAAATGGACTCAATAGCAAGCCTTAGGCTAGGGAAACTGCATAGTCATGGTGGGCAGAGTTACAGGACTGGGAAGGGGATTTCCAGAAGGAGGAGATATAAGGAAGGAGAGTCCCAGGGGAAGGGCAGACACCCAGGAGGAAGAGAGAAGCGGTAAGAGCTCAGGAGAGGACGGAGGAAGGAGAAGCTCAGGAAAGGCAGAAGAGAAAGAGACGGTTACTCAGAGAGGGGGGTGGCCCTGAGAGGACAGCTGCAGTACGGGATGGCAGTGACTAATGGAGATCTGGGGTAGAGGACGGCTGGACACTGAAGAGTAAGTGTCACAGCGGGCAGACTCGGTTGGGGGAAGTGCTGTAGCCGTGGGCCTGACAGCAGCCACAGTAAAGGAACCTAGGGGTCTTCGCCGAACAGCAGGAGAAGGAAGGTGACAGGTACCCAGGTCAGGGAGCAGAAGCTGTTGTATCTGCTGTGGATGCCAAGTTTGGACCTGATTGAATGGATTACAAAGTGGCGTAGTTGGTAGGATCATCACCGGCTAATACACCAATGCCAGCGGTGAGACTGCGCCGAAGATTCAAAGGACCTGAGCTGAACAGGTTGAAGATTTACCGGAGTGGATAACAAATTAAGACCTGAGCTGAACAGGCTGAAGATTGTGCCTGAGTGGATTACAATTTGGACTGTGATTTGGATTGCCGGATTTAATTAGAAGAACTCTGAACAAAAGTCTCTGCGCCCCTACAGAAATGGCTGTTGCAGTTAAGTGCCTGAAAGAACTGGAGGAGTTTGGTGCCACATTGGACTACCAGGGGCAGCTATACCGAACCCGCCCCTGGGGGGAGCGGTGTACATCTAGTGACAGCTGTGCCTTCCCACTGAATGCTGGAAAATGGATGGAGGGGTCGGCCTATGCCTCACCCAAGAAGGGGAGTGACACCACGTATCAGGCTGGGTGCAGCTGCTTGGTGCCATTGAGCCTCGGAAGCATGGACATGATGAGACGTTGCAGCTGCCGTGGCCTTGGACATGTGGAGTAGCAATGGCGGCGGGAGGTCGAGGCCCGCCGCATCACCTGTGCCTTGGAACCACAGCCAGCATACCAGACACTTACCAAGAATGAAGATCCTCAGACCAAGCTGGGGTCGCTGACACCTGGACCTGCAGAGCAGAGGGAAGAGGCGTGCCCACCCTCAGCACCAGCAGTGCTGAAGCGGCCATTGAAGAAACCGCCGCTGACGTGTCCCACAGAACCATCGAGCCTGGAGGAAGGTCCTGCCGGATGGCGGGATGAAGAGCAGCAGTGGACACCAAGTGATGGGACCGGAAGTAGCGGAGGACTGGCGGGACCCTTCCCGCAGGTGATGGCTGACGACATCGAGCCCATCCAATAGGAGGAGGCCGGCGGCATCGTGGAAACTCCGGTCGCTCAGGTGCCCGAGTCCCCGGAGGAGCTGCGGAGCAGCCAGAAGGAGGCCGTGTGGCTGGGGAAGGTGAACGATTCCCCGCCCTGGCTGGCAGCACTGCAGGCAGCCCCCCACCTCCCCATCTGGACGTTAGGCCCAAAGTCCCCAATATTGATTCCCAGCCTCCCGGCCCGGCCCCACAGTTTCATACTTTACCAGCCCAAAGAGGTGCGAGGCCTAAGGCCCTTGCACCTGAGTCTCAGCCTCCCGGCCTCTGCTCACTCACTGACATCAGCGCCCGAAGAATCCATGGCCTATGCTGGGCCAGCTGATGTCCGCACCTTCGACCCCCGGCATCCTCGCCCAGCTTCTCCCTGTCCTGCATCACCGGCACGGAGTGGGCCTTCAGCCTACAAAGGGCCATCTGTCTGGATTGCCGATATCATCGCCCAGAAAAAGAACAAGAAGAAGGAGATCTGGGCGGTCCTCCATGAGATGGGGGAAACCGCCATGTCTGCTCCCCTGAGCCACGGGCGGCTCTTACAGTCATGGCCAAAAGTATTGATACCCCTGCAATTCTGTCAGATAATATTCAGTTTCTTCTTGAAAATGATTGCAAACACAAATTCTTTGGTATTATTATCTTCATTTAATTTGTCTTAGATGAAAAAACACAAAAGAGAATGAAGCAAAAAGCAAAACATTGATCATTTCACACAAAACTCCAAAAATTGGCCGGACAAAAGTATTGGCACCCTCAGCCTAATACTTGGTTGCACAACCTTTAGCCAAAATAACTGCGACCAACTGCTTCCGGTAGCCATCAATGAGTTTCTTACAATGCTCTGCTGGAATTTTAGACCATTCTTCTTTGGCAAACTACTCCAGGTCCCTGATATTTGAAGGGTGCCTTCTCCAAACTGCCATTTTTAGATCTCTCCACAGGTGTTCTATGGGATTCAGGTCTGGACTCATTGCTGGCCACCTTAGAAGTCTCCAGTGCTTTCTCTAAAACCATTTTCTAGTGCTTTTTGAAGTGTGTTTTGGGTTATTGTCCTGCTGGAAGACCCATGACCTCTGAGGTAGACCCAGCTTTCTCACACTGGGCCCTAAATTATGCTGCAAAATTTGTTGGTAGTCTTCTGACTTCATAATGCCATGCACACGGTCAAGCAGTCCAGTGCCAGAGGCAGCAAAGCAATCCCAAAACATCAGGGAACCTCCGCCATGTTTGACTGTAGGGACCATGTACTTTTCTTTGAATGCCTCTTTTTTCTCCTGTAAACTCTATGTTGATGCTTTTGCCCTAAAAGCTCTACTTTTGTCTCATCTGACCAAAGAACATTCTTCCAAAATGTTTTAGGCTTTTTCAGGTAAGTTTTGGCAAACTCCAGCTTGGCTTTTTTATGTCTCAGGGTAAGAAGTGGAGTCTTCCTGGGTCTCCTACCATACAGTCCCTTTTCATTCAGATGCCGACGGATAGTACGGGTTGACACCGTTGTACCCTCGGACTGCAGGGCAGCTTGAACTTGTTTGGATGTTAGTGGAGGTTCTTTATCCAACATCCGCACAATCTTGCGTTGAAATCTCTTGTCAATTTTTCTTTTCCGGCCACATCTAGGGAGGTTAGCCACAGTGCCATGGGCTTTAAACTTCTTGATGACACTGCGCACGGTAGACACAGGAACATTCAGGTCTTTGGAGATGGACTTGTAGCCTTGAGATTGCTCATGCTTCCTCACAATTTGGTTCCTCAAGTCCTCAGACAGTTCTTTGGTCTTCTTTCTTTTCTCCATGCTCAATGTGGTACACACAAGGACACAGGACAGAGGTTGAGTCAACTTTAATCCATGTCAACTGGCTGCAAGAGTGATTTAGTTATTGCCAACATCTGTTAGGTGCCACAGGTAAGTTACAGGTGCTGTTAATTACACAAATTAGAGAAGCATCACATGATTTTTCACACAGTGCCAATACTTTTGTCCACCCTCTTTTTTATGTTTGGTGTGGAATTATATCCAATTTGGCTTTAGGACAATTCTTTTTGTGTTTTTTCATTTAAGACAAATTAAATGATGATAATAATACCAAAGAATTTGTGCTTGCAATCATTTTCAGGAAGAAACTGAGTATTATCTGACAGAATTGCAGGGGTGTCAATACTTTTGGCCATGACTGTATATACCAACATTGAGCGAGGCTACGGATTCATTAAGGAGGCAGAGACTGGCCACAAAGTCTACCTTAATGCAGCCTCCATTGAACATGGGAGGGCTCTGCAGATGGGGGACTGGGTGTCCTTCTATAAGGAGTACTGCCCCCGTGGCTACTATGCGGTAGCTGTAATTGTGTACCCCGAAGAGTACGGAACAACGTGAAGGGGAGATGGACTCCTGGGTCTTGGGCACTAAGGACACTCATGGTCCAGGGACTGCCAGACATCCTGGGGGCCCCACAGCTGTGGGATGCCCCTCTGCAGGTGAAGAACATCAGCCATCAGGAGATAGCCTGGAGCACCGTTGATGTTCACGGACTACTGCGACTGCTGCGCACCGTTGCACAGTTTAGGGTACTGTTCTGTGTCCCCTCGGGGTAAGAAGCCCTGTTCCTGATGCAGCTGGGATGGGGTGGGGGGTACTTTCCGCAAAGGAAGAGGGCGCTCTTGTGGTTACAAATGTTTTCGTAATAGTTGATAATGTCTACATAAATATTTGGGGGTTATTATGTCGAGGGGTATTAGCAGAAATGCTGAATAGTTAAAAAGGAAAGAGTTAATTAGTAAGGAAGTTGAAATAAATATTTAAAAGTAGAGGTAATGAGCGTATGTAACAGAAATAATTTGAATGTTGTCAGAAAAGTTGGTTAAATTGTTATACTAGCAAATATGTTGAAGAATAAGGTCCAAAATGTGAAGAAGTGGAAAATGCTTGCCATTACTAAATTATATAAGAAGGGGTAAGAAAGTTTGTGATTTGGAACAGACAGCAGTCCACAGGTCAGGTCCTAGGTAGAAAAATACCCGGAATGAAGGAAAAGGGAAGGCGGTGACCGGGTAGGCCAGAGCCTCGGTCATCCCGCCCTAGAGTGGAACGCAAATCTGGAAAGTGAGCGAAAATTGCACCAGCGTGTAGCCGTCAGCTACTTGGAGTTTAACTACTCCCGGCTCTGCCCAGCACCCTGTGTCGAGCTGGAGGGCTCCGGGCGCTGCTTAGGCAAACCGGCCACACGGGCAAAAGAAAGTGGGAAAGGAAAAATGAAGGATATAGGATTGTCAGGGATGACAATGGTCTAAGGAAGGGAGTAAGTAGGGGGTGGACTGACCTATGGACCTGTCTGATAAAGAGGGATATGTAAGAAGATGATGTATACAATGCTTTATTCTGACTTGTATGTATATGTGTGGGACAACAGCTAGAATTAGGGAAAGATGGTGTAGTACCGGGTTTTGGCCACAAGATGGGGACATAGAGTAGTGAGAAATGGACTCAATAGCAAGTCTTAGGCTAGGGAAACTGCATAGTCATGGTGGGCGGAGTTATGGACTGGGAAGGGGATTTCCAGAAGTAGGCGATATAAGGAAGGAGAGTCCCAGGGGAAGGGCAGACACCCAGGAGGAAGAGAGAAGCGGTAAGAGCTCAGGAGAGGACGGAGGAAGGAGAAGCTCAGGAAAGGCAGAAGAGAAAGAGACGGTTACTCGGAGAGGGGGGTGGCCCTGAGAGGACAGCTGCAGGATGGGACGGCAGTGACTAACGGAGGTCTGGGGTACAGGACGGCTGGACATTGAAGAGTGAGTGTTACAGTGGGCAGACTTGGTCGGGGGAAGCGCTGTGGCTGTGGACCTGACGGCAGCCACAGTGAAGGAACCTAGGGGTCTTTGCCAAACAGCAGCAGAAGAAAGGTGACAGGTACCCAGGCCAGGGAGCAGAAGCTGTTGTGTCTGCTGTGGATGTCAAGAGGACACCCTATAAAGTTTGGAACTGATTGAACGAATTTCTGCGTCTGTCTCCTGTCTGTTCCCAAACCGAAAGGGACCACCCCCAGTCGGCACACGTACTACAAGTATGGCAGCCTAACAGCATTGTAACAGTATTTACTTGTGGACTAACTTTATAACTGTAGGTTAATAGTGCTTGAGGACATGATGGTTTCATTTTAAGAATCTGGTCACCCCTGTGACCCCTAAGCTGTTATTCTAGTTGCTGACCCATCTTATTCTGGCAGGAGCCAAAAGAGTAATCAGAGCATACTATATCTGCAGGATTAGGACCATGTCCTAAGGCTACAGCTCAACATTGCTGCTGTGATGTCACATTGACAGGAAGCTATGAGCCTAATTGTTATATGAGGAACCTGGCAAAGTCCACTTTAATTATATAGTTTTTAGTCACTGGCACAAACTGTCTTTCACCAGACAAACTTCTATTTGCTTTCTGCACCCTAGAACATATGTAGCATATCCTGCCAGAGGTAGCACATTTTGTCAGCAGCATTGGAGCTTTGGCATAGAGACAGTAGTACCCACTCAACATTCAATACTACAGTTGTGCCTGTGAGATCTGCCATATAGTATTGTCAATCCACATCATAGCCCTACAGACTTGCTGCACAGTCTTTCAGTTTTTGACTATAACCGTTTTTAGCATTTTCCAGATCACAGTGTCTAGCCAACAACCATTTTTTATTGACTCCTTCTAACCTCTACATAGAAATAGGAAGTTTTTTTTTCTCTGCAAGAATCATCATAAGAACTACAATTCTACCTCAATACAAAGTCCCTGACAATGTGTTTGGAGTAGAGAAGTTGGATTAGGAGTTGAAGCAGGTGCAGGGCAGTCATTTACTTTGCAGTGATGTAGATTTATAGTTCTAAAGATGAATCATGCAGGGAAAAGACATTCTGATTCTATGTAGATCTTAAAAAATTCAGCTAGTATGATTTTAATCATCTGATACCATAGACCTAATGGAAAAGAGAAGAATTAACTTGGTAGAAGGGTAAGGCAGAAGGGTAAGGCAAAATGAACAATTGTAAGTCCACAGTGCTACATGATGACTGCAATAAAATAAAGATAAAAACTTTGATGGGAGGGCTTCTTTAAGAAATAAATCTGGTTTGGTGGAAGCAATTTTTGTGTAAAACTTGAATTTCATTGATGGTAAAGATTTAGATTTATACAGTATATTGGTTACTAGTTGAAGAGCCCGGCGCTGCCCGGGCATAGTAACTAACTCTGGTTAGTTATAGCAAATTATAATTATCCTCCATCCCACAGTCCTGTGCCCATATACCTATCATACATATCCACGATCCCAAAGGCCCGTGCCCATATACCCATCATACATATCCTCCATCCCATAGTCCCATGCCCATATACCCATCATACAAATTCTCCATCCCATAGTCCCATGCCCATATACCCATCATACATATTCTCCATCCCATAGTTCCATGCCGATATACCCATCATACATATTCGCCATCCCATAGTCGAGTGCCCATATACCCATCACACATCCTTCATCTCATACTCCCATGCCCATATACCCATCATACATATCCTCCATCCCATAGTCCCATGCCCATATACCTATCATGCATATCCTCCATCCCATAGTCCCGTGCCCATATACCCATCATACATATCCGCCATCCCATAGTCCCGTGCCCATATACCCATCATACATATCCTCCATACCATAGTCCAGTGCCCATATACGCATCACACATCCTCCATCCCATAGTCCCGTGTCCATATACATATCCGCCATCCCATAGTCCCGTGCCCATATACCATCACACATCCTCCATCCCATAGGCCCGTGCCCATATACCATCATAGATATCCTCCATTCCATAGTCCCATGCCCATATACCCATCATACATATTCGCCATCCCATAGTCGAGTGCCCATATACCCATCACACATCCTTCATCTCATAGTCCCATGCCCATATACCCATCATACATATCCTCCATCCCATAGTCCCGTGCCCATATACCCATCATACATATCCGCCATCCCATAGTCCCGTGCCATATACCCATCATACATATCCTCCATCCCATAGTCCAGTGCCCATATACCCATCACACATCCTCATCCCATAGTCCCGTGCCCATATACATATCCGCCATCCCATAGTCCCGTGCCCATATACCCATCACACATCCTCCATCCCATATGCCCGTGCCCATATACCCATCATACATATCCTCCATCCCATAGTCCCATGCCCATATACCCATCATACATATCCTCCATCCCATAGTCCCATGCCCATATACCCATCATACATATCCTCCATCCCATAGTCCCATGCCCATATACCCTTCATATATATTCTCCATTCCATAGTCCCATGCCCATATACCCATCATACATATCCACCATCCCATAGGCCTGTGCCCATATACCCATCATACATATTCTCCATTCCATAGTCCCGTGCCCATATACCCATTACATGTCCACCATCCCATAGGCCCGTGCCCATATACCCATTACACATCCTCCATCCCATAGTCCCATGCCCATATACTCATCATGCATATCCACCATCCCATAGGCCCGTGCCCATATACCCATCATAAATATCCTCCATCCCATAGTCGAGTGTCCATATACCCATCATACATCCTTCATCTCATAGTCCCATGCCCATATACCCATCATACATATCCTCCGTCCCATAGTCCCGTGCCTATATTCCCATCATACATATCCTCCATCCCATAGTCCTGTGCCCATATACCCATCTTACATATCCGCCATCCCATAGTCCCGTGCCCATATACCTGTCATACATATCCTCCATCCCATAGTCCTGTGCCCATATACCCATCATACATATCCTCCACCCCATAGTCCCGTGCCCATATACCCATCATACATATCCGCCATCCCATAGTCCAGTGCCCATATACCCATCACACATCCTCCATCCCATAGTCAACCATTTTGACATCATAATGAGCGGCAGGGCTTGCAATCTATGATGACATCAGCGTCGCCATGGCAACCATTATGACATCATAATGAGGGGCGGGGCTTGATATGCACACACTGTTTCCCCATATGCAAATAGGGGCATTATGACATCATAATGAGGGGCGGGGCTTGACACGCACACACTTTTTCCCCAGTATGTAGATAGGGGCAAAATTGTTTGGTAAATTGGAACGCATGGGGTTAAAATTTCGCCTCACAACATAGCTTAGGACGCTCTCGGGGTCCAGACGTGTGACTGTGCCAAATTTTGTGGCTGTAGCTGCGACGGTGCGGATGCCTATCCCGGACATACACACATACATACACACATACATACATACATACATACATACACACTTTGAGCTTTATATATTAGATTAGGTCATATTTAGCGTTACAGTAGGTGCACACTATTAATGTAGTGATTTGTGGGTCTTGTCAAATATGTTTTGTTGTTAAGAAGCATTTTTTTCAAGAATATCCATGTCCACTATCTATATATATATATAATCGTCTTATCATGTCTGTCTGTAACCGAAATCCCGCGTCGCTGATTGGTTGAGCCGGGCCGGCCGTGACCAATCAGCGACGCAGGATTTCCGTGACAAACAGACAGGTACTGTATGATAATGGGTATGGCACCGGAGATCATACATACACATACTTAGCTCACTGGGAGGAGCGTTGCCGCGGCGCTTCTCTTCTTACGGTGACCGGGGTAGGAGGCTGGGGGAGGAGTGTGGCACTGATGCTGGAGTACGCGCATGTGCATAGCGCTATCCGGTGCCATTTTCCTGAAGACACATTTGCAGTATGTCTTCAGGAAAATGGCGCCGGACAGCGCGGTGTGGGCATGCGTGTACTCCGGTGCCAGTGCCACACTCCTCCCCCAGCCTCCAGCAGAACGGGACAGCGCTGGACCACAGGAAAGATGGGTGAGTAGAAATGGGTTTTTTTTGTATGTGTGCAGTTTCCTAGGGGTGAGGGGGACCATACATACCAGGAAAGGGGGATGAGGGGTACCCTGCATACCACGAAAGGGGGGTGAGGGGTATCAAGCATACCACAAAAGGGGGGTGAGGGGACCATGCATACCATGAAAGGGGGGTGAGGGGACCATGCATACCACGAAAGGGGAGTGAGGGGACCATGCATACCATGAAAGGGGAGTGAGGGGACCATGCATACCACGAAAGGGGGTGAGGGGACCATGCATACCACAAAAGGGGGGTGAGGGGTACCATGCATACCACGAAAGGGGGGTGAGGGGACCGTGCATACCACGAAAGGGGGGTGAGGGGACCGTGCATACCACGAAAGGGGAGTGAGGGGACCATTCATAACATGAAAGGGGGGTGAGGGGACCATGCATACCACGAAAGAGGGGTGAGGGGTACCATGCATACCATGAAAGGGGGGTGAGAGGTACCATGCATACCATGAAAGGGGGGTGAAGGGACCATGCATACCAGCAAAGGGGGTGATGGGACCATGCATACCAGGATTGGTGGGTGAGGGGGACCATGCATATCAGGAAAGGGGGGTGGGGGGACCATGCATACCACAAAAGGGGGGTGAGGGTACCATGCATACCACGAAAGGGGGATGAGGGGACCGTGCATACCAGGAAAGGGGGTGAGAAGTACCATGCATACCACGAAAGGGGTGTGAGAGGACCATGCATACCATGAAAGGGGGGTGATGGGACCATGCATGCCAGGAAAGGGAGGTGAGGGGGACCATGCATACCAGGAACTGGGGGTGAGAGGACCATGCATACCAGGATAAGGGGTGTGAGGGGGACCATACATACCAGGAAAGGGGGGTGAGGGGATCATGCATACCAGGAAAGAGGGATGAGGGGGACCATGCATTACAGGAAAGGGGGGTGAGAGGACCATGCATACCAGGAAAGGGGGATAAGGGAGACCATGCATACCAGGATAAGGGAGGTGAGGGGACCATGCATTCCAGGAAAGGGGGGTGAGGGGGACCATGCATACCAGGAAAGGGGGGTGACGGGACCATGCATACCAGCAAAGGGGGGTGAGAGGACCATGCATACTAGGATTGGGGGGTGAGGGGTAGCATGCATATCAGGATTGGGGGTGAGAGGACCATGCATGCCAGGATTGGGGGGTGCATTATTGCATTATTATTAAATCTTCATAAAGAAACTACATACATATTCTAGAATACCCGATGCGTTAGAATCGGGCCACCATCTAGTCTATTTATATAATTGTCTTGTAATGTTTTAATTTCCTGTTCTGTCCAGATGTCACCGTATCCCAGAATTCCAAGCGGAGGAAGTTCACCGACCGCCATATTGGGACACCCAAGTGATGGGTGTCTCAATATGGAAACTGCTGCTGGTACCAACCTATTGCGCGGTACCACCAGTGGAACACCGTCACACCACACACACACTCCATACGCCATACGCACCACACACACACTCACGTTCGTACTCACACACAGTCATGTTCATACTCACACACTCACACATACAGACACTCACACTCTCACATTCACACTATCACTCACACTCACATTCTCACTCACTCACACTCATTCACACTCTTACACTCACACACACGCTCACACGCATCTTATTGCACGGTACCACCAGCGGAACACTGTTGCACTGCACCTGAGTGAATTCCACGCAGGCACAGTGAATCATTCGGCTGATACCGGCATCAGATGCACAATGTGTCTACTGGCAGAGGAAGCCGGTCACATTAAAGGGGTTTTCCCATGAACGAAAGTTCATTTTAAAAATTGTCTGTGTCTGACAGTGTACGGAGCATACCACATCTCCTGGGATTCATTTTGTGGGGTAAAATATTTCACTGACTGTTTATAAACATTATTTTACCTCACAAAATGTATCCTCTGCGATCTCCTGCTGTAATGTCAGTATTGTCTTTTGCTTCCTCCCCTGCCCATTAGCTGTGGTATATTCTGTACACGGTCAGACACAGGGGTGAGAGAGACAGAGCACAGGGGGGGAGACAGCTGAAACGGGACAGCACATGAGGGGAGAACACAGCACAGGAAGAAGAGAGACAGCAGACAAGGGGGATAGCACATGGGGTAGACAGGTCAAAGAAGAGAGCACAGACGGGAGAAGTCAGCACATGGGGAAAGTGAGAAAGGATAGGTAGGTGAGCATATGGGGGAGAGATTCTCAGTGCTGCAAAGCCTGCCCCCATCGTGACATTACCGCCCTCTTGATGCAATAGCAGCGGGCCTCCATCTAGTTGATTCATAATTTAACCCCTTTCTGCCATCCGACGTACTATCCTGTCCATGGGACCTGGGCCCATATGCCCATGGACGGGATAGTACGTCGGCGCGATCAGCGGCGCCCACGTGGTGAGCGCCGCTGATCGCGGCCGGGTGTCAGCTGATTATCACAGCTGACACCCGGCACAATGTGTCAGGGGCAGTCACGGACCGCCCCCGACATGTTAACCCCTTGCACACCGCGATCAAACATGATCGCGGTGTACCGGGGGTTAAAGGGAAGCATCGGCAGCGAGGGGGCTCCCTCCGTGCTTCCCTGAGCCCCCCACGGCAGCGCAATGTGCAGCGCTGCCGCGGGGGGCTCCTTTCCTCCAGGCCCCCGAATCCAAGATGGCGACGGGGGCCTTCGGGGGCCTGAGGAAGCTGGCTTCCTCAGTGCCTGCAAAGCGCAGGCATGAGGAAGCCTTCTGCAGTGCCTGTGTCAGATCGCTGATCTGTCACAGTGATCTGTGATGTGACAGATCTGCGATCTGTCACAGGACAGTGATGTCCCACCTGGGACTATTTAATAAAGTAAAAAAAAAAAAAAAAAGTGTTAAAATAATTTTAAAAAAATCGCCAAATAAATTAGAAAAAAAAAAAAAATATTCCCCCAATAAATCCATTTTTTGGAAATAATAAAAAAAAAAAGAATAAAAGTACACATATTAGGTATCACCGTGTCCGTAATGACCCGCCCTATAAAACTGTCCCATTAGTTAACCCCTTTAGAGAACCCCTTAAAAAATAAAAATAAAAAACGAAGCAAAAAATAATGATTTATTATCATACCGCCAAACAAAAAGTGTAATAACGCGCGATCAAAAAGACGCATATAAATATCCATGGTACCGCTGAAAACGTCATCTTGTCCCGCAAAAAATGAGCTGCCACACAGCATCATCAGCGAAAAAATAAAAAAGTTATAGCTCGCAGAATAAAGCGATGCAAAAATAATTATTTTTTATATAAAATAGTTTTCATTGCATAAAACCGACAAAAACATAAAAAAAGACCTAAATGAGGTATCTCTGTAACCATACTGACCCGAAGAATAAAACCGCTTTATCAATTTTACCGCACGCGGAACGGTGTTAACGCACCACCCCAAAAGAAATTCATGAAACGCTGGTTTTTGTTCATTCTGCGTCCCAAAAATAGGAATAAAAAGCGATCAAAAAATGTCACGTGCCCGAAAATGGTACCAATAAAAACGTCAACTCGTCCCGCAAAAAATAAGACCTCACATGACTCGGTGGGTCAAAATACGGAAAAATTATAGCTCTCAATATGTGGTGATGCAAAAACTATTTTTACAATAAAAAGCGTCTTTTAGCGTGCGACAGCTGCCAAATATAAAAACCGCCATAAATAGTAAATCAAACCCCCCAATATCACCCCCTTAGTTAGGGAAAAATAATAAAATTAAAAAAAAAGTATTTATCTCCATTTTCCCATTAGGGTTAGGGTTAGGGCTAGGGTTAGGGTTAGGGTTAGGGCTAGGGTTAGGGCTAGGGTTAGGGTTAGGGCTAGGGTTAGGGCTAGGGTTAGGGCTAGGGTTAGGGCTCAGATTAGGGTTAGGAGTCTGTTGGGGTTAGGGTTGGAGTTATAATTGGGGGGTTTCCACTGTTTGGGCACATCAGGGGCTCTCCAAATGCAACATGGCGTCTGATCTCAATTCCAGCCAATTCTGAGTTGAAAAAGTCAAATGGTGCTCCTTCCCTTCCAAGCTCTGCCATGCGCCCAAACAGTGTTTTACCCCCACATGTAGGGTATCAGCCTACTCAGGACAAATTGCAAAACAATTTTTGGGGTCCAATTTCTCCTGTTACCCTTAGGAAAATAAAAAATTGGGGGCAAAAATATCATTTTTGTGGAAAAAAATGATTTTTTTATTTTCATGTCCGAGTGTTATAAACTTCTGTGAAGCACTTGGGGGTTCAAAGTGCTCACCACACATCTAGATAAGTTCCGTGGGGGGTCTAGTGTCCAAAATGGGGTCACTTGTGGGGAGTTTCAATAGTTTAGGTACATCAGGGGCTCTCCAAACGCACATGACACCCGCAGACCATTCCATCAAAGTCTGCATTCCAAAACGTCACTGCTTCCCTTCCGAGCCCCGACGTGTGTCCATACAGTAGTTTTCTCCCACATATGGGGTGTCAGCGTACTCAGGCCAAATTGGACAACAACTTTTGGGGGTCCAATTTCTCCTGTTACCCTTGGGAAAATGAAAAAATTGGGGACTAATTGATCATGTTTCTGGAAAAAATACGATTTTTTTATTTTCATGCCCTGGCATTATAAACTTCTGTGAAGCCCTTGGGGGTTCAAAGTGCTCACCTCACATCTAGATAAGTTCCTTAGTGGGTCTAGTTTTCAAAATGGGGTCATTTGTGGGGGGTTTCCACTGTTTAGGTACATTAGGGGCTCTCCAAAGGCAACATGACACCCGCAGACCATTCCATCAAAGTCTGCATTCCAAAACGTCACTACTTCCCTTCCGAGCCCCGACGTGTGCCCATACAGTAGTTTTCTCCCACATATGGGGTATCAGCATACTCAGGACAAATTGGACAACAACTTTTGGGGTCCAATTTCTCCTGGTACCCTTGGGAAAATAAAAAATGGTGACTAAAAGATCATGTTTGTGGAAAAAATACGAATTTTTTATTTTCACGCCCGGGCGTTATAAACTTCTGTGAAGCACTGGGGGGTTCAAAGTGCTCACCACACATCTAGATAAGTTCCTTGGGGGGTCTAGTTTACAAAATGGTGTCATTTGTGGGGGGTTTCCACTGTTTAGGTACATTAGGGTCTCTCCAAAGGCAACATGACACCCGCAGACCATTCCATCAAAGTCTGCATTCCAAAACGTCACTAATTCCCTTCCGAGCCCCGACGTGTGCCCATACAGTAGTTTTCTCCCACATATGGGGTATCAGCATACTCAGGACAAATTGGACAACAACTTTTGGGGTCCAATTTCTCCTGGTACCCTTGAGAAAATAAAAAAATGATCTTGTTTGTGGAAAAAATACGAATTTTTTATTTTCACGCCCGGGCATTATAAACTTCTGTGAAGCACTGGGGGGGTCAAAGTGCTCACCACACATCTAGATAAGTTCCTTAGAGGGTCTAGTTTCCAAAATGGTGTCATTTGTTGGGGGTTTCCACTGTTTTGGTACATCAGGAGTTTTCCAAACGCGACATGGTGTCCGATCTCAATTCCAGCCAAAAACGTCAAATGGCGCTGCTTCCCTTCCGAGCTCTGCCTTGCGCCCAAATAGTGGTTTACCCCCACATGTGGGGTATCAGCGTACTCAGGACAAATTGCACAATAACTTTTAGGGTCCTGTTACCCTTGGAAAAATAAGAATTGAGGGTGAAAAGATCATTTTTGTGGAAAAAATATGATTTTTTAATTGTATGGCTTTATGTTATAAACTTCTGTGAAGCCCATGGGGGTTCAAAGTTCTCACCACACATCTAGATAAGTTCCTTAGGGGGTCTAGTTTCCAAAATGGTGTCATTTGTGGGGGGTTTCCACTGTTTTGGTACATCAGGGGTTTCCCAAACGCGACATGATGTCCGTTCTCAATTCCAGCCAAAAACGTCAAATGGCGCTGCTTCCCTTCCGAGCTCTGCCATGCGCCCAAATAGTGGTTTACCTCCACATGTGGGGTATCAGCGTACTCAGGACAAATTGCACAATAACTTTTAGGGTCCTGTTACCCTTGGAAAAATAAGAACTGAGGGTGAAAAGATCATTTTTGTGGAAAAAATATGATTTTTTAATTGTATGGCTTTATGTTATAAACTTCTGTGAAGCCCATGGGGGTTCAAAGTTCTCACCACACATCTAGATAAGTTCCTTAGGGGGTCTAGTTTCCAAAATGGTGTCATTTGTGGGGGGTTTCCACTGTTTTGGTACATCAGGGGTTTTCCAAATGCGACATGGTGTCCGATCTCAATTCCAGCCAAAACCGTCAAATGGCGCTGCTTCCCTTCCGAGCTCTGCCATGCGCCCAAATAGTGGTTTACCCCCACATGTGGGGTATCAGCGTACTCAGGACAAATTGCACAATAACTTTTAGGGTCCTGTTACCCTTGGAAAAATAAGAATTGAGGGTGAAAAGATCATTTTTGTGGAAAAAATATGATTTTTTAATTGTATGGCTTTATGTTATAAACTTCTGTGAAGCCCATGGGGGTTCAAAGTTCTCACCACACATCTAGATAAGTTCCTTAGGGGGTCTAGTTTCCAAAATGGTGTCATTTGTGGGGGGTTTCCACTGTTTTGGTACATCAGGGGTTTTCCAAACGCGACATGGTGTCCGATCTCAATTCCAGCCAAAAACGTCAAATGGCGCTGCTTCCCTTCCGAGCTCTGCCATGCGCCCAAATAGTGGTTTACCCCCACATGTGGGGTATCAGCGTACTCAGGACAAATTGCACAATAACTTTTAGGGTCCTGTTACCCTTGGAAAAATAAGAATTGAGGGTGAAAAGATCATTTTTGTGGAAAAAATATGATTTTTTAATTGTATGGCTTTATGTTATAAACTTCTGTGAAGCCCATGGGGGTTCAAAGTTCTCACCACACATCTAGATAAGTTCCTTAGGGGGTCTAGTTTCCAAAATGGTGTCATTTGTGGGGGGTTTCCACTGTTTTGGTACATCAGGGGTTTTCCAAACGCGACATGGTGTCCGATCTCAATTCCAGCCAAAAACGTCAAATGGCGCTGCTTCCCTTCCGAGCTCTGCCATGCGCCCAAATAGTGGTTTACCCCCACATGTGGGGTATCAGCGTACTCAGGACAAATTGCACAATAACTTTTATGGTCCTGTTACCCTTGGAAAAATAAAAATTGGGGTGAAAAGATCATTTTTGTGGAAAAAATATGATTTTTTAATTGTACCGCTGTACGTTATAAACTTCTGTAAAGCCCATGGGGGTTCAAAGTTCTCACCACACATCTAGATAAGTTCCTTAGGGGGTCTAGTTTCCAAAATGGTGTCATTTGTGGGGGTTTCCACTGTTTTGGTACATCAGGGGTTTCTCAAATGCGACATGGTGTCCGATCTCAATTCCAGCCAAAACCGTCAAATGGCGCTGCTTCCCTTCCGAGCTCTGCCATGCGCCCAAATAGTGGTTTACCCCCACATGTGGGGTATCAGCGTACTCAGGACAAATTGCACAATAACTTTTAGGGTCCTGTTACCCTTGGAAAAATAAGAATTGAGGGTGAAAAGATCATTTTTGTGGAAAAAATATGATTTTTTAATTGTATGGCTTTATGTTATAAACTTCTGTGAAGCCCATGGGAGTTCAAAGTTCTCACCACACATCTAGATAAGTTCCTTAGGGGGTCTAGTTTCCAAAATGGTGTCATTTGTGGGGGGTTTCCACTGTTTTGGTACATCAGGGGTTTCCCAAACGCGACATGGTGTCCGATCTCCATTCCAGCCAAAAACGTCAAATGGCGCTGCTTCCCTTCCGAGCTCTGCCATGCGCCCAAATAGTGGTTTACCCCCACATGTGGGGTATCAGTGTACTCAGGACAAATTGCACAATAACTTTTAGGGTCCTGTTACCCTTGGAAAAATAAGAATTGAGGGTGAAAAGATCATTTTTTGGAAAAAATATGATTTTTTAATTGTATGGCTTTATGTTATAAACTTCTGTGAAGCCCATGGGGGTTCAAAGTTCTCACCACACATCTAGATAAGTTCCTTAGGGGGTCTAGTTTCCAAAATGGTGTCATTTGTGGGGGGTTTCCACTGTTTTGGTACATCAGGGGTTTTCCAAACGCGACATGGTGTCCGATCTCAATTCCAGCCAAAAACGTCAAATGGCGCTGCTTCCCTTCCGAGCTCTGCCATGCGCCCAAATAGTGGTTTACCCCCACATGTGGGGTATCAGCGTACTCAGGACAAATTGCACAATAACTTTTATGGTCCTGTTACCCTTGGAAAAATAAAAATTGGGGTGAAAAGATCATTTTTGTGGAAAAAATATGATTTTTTAATTGTACCGCTGTACGTTATAAACTTCTGTAAAGCCCATGGGGGTTCAAAGTTCTCACCACACATCTAGATAAGTTCCTTAGGGGGTCTAGTTTCCAAAATGGTGTCATTTGTGGGGGGTTTCCACTGTTTTGGTACATCAGGGGTTTCTCAAATGCGACATGGTGTCCGATCTCAATTCCAGCCAAAACCGTCAAATGGCGCTGCTTCCCTTCCGAGCTCTGCCATGCGCCCAAATAGTGGTTTACCCCCACATGTGGGGTATCAGCGTACTCAGGACAAATTGCACAATAACTTTTAGGGTCCTGTTACCCTTGGAAAAATAAGAACTGAGGGTGAAAGATCATTTTTGTGGAAAAAATATGATTTTTTAATTGTATGGCTTTATGTTATAAACTTCTGTGAAGCCCATGGGGGTTCAAAGTTCTCACCACACATCTAGATAAGTTCCTTAGGGGGTCTAGTTTCCAAAATGGTGTCATTTGTGGGGGGTTTCCACTGTTTTGGTACATCAGGGGTTTTCCAAATGCGACATGGTGTCCGATCTCAATTCCAGCCAAAACCGTCAAATGGCGCTGCTTCCCTTCCGAGCTCTGCCATGCGCCCAAATAGTGGTTTACCCCCACATGTGGGGTATCAGCGTACTCAGGACAAATTGCACAATAACTTTTAGGGTCCTGTTACCCTTGGAAAAATAAGAATTGAGGGTGAAAAGATCATTTTTGTGGAAAAAATATGATTTTTTAATTGTATGGCTTTATGTTATAAACTTCTGTGAAGCCCATGGGGGTTCAAAGTTCTCACCACACATCTAGATAAGTTCCTTAGGGGGTCTAGTTTCCAAAATGGTGTCATTTGTGGGGGGTTTCCACTGTTTTGGTACATCAGGGGTTTTCCAAATGCGACATGGTGTCCGATCTCAATTCCAGCCAAAACCGTCAAATGGCGCTGCTTCCCTTCCGAGCTCTGCCATGCGCCCAAATAGTGGTTTACCCCCACATGTGGGGTATCAGCGTACTCAGGACAAATTGCACAATAACTTTTAGGGTCCTGTTACCCTTGGAAAAATAAGAATTGAGGGTGAAAAGATCATTTTTGTGGAAAAAATATGATTTTTTAATTGTATGGCTTTATGTTATAAACTTCTGTGAAGCCCATGGGGGTTCAAAGTTCTCACCACACATCTAGATAAGTTCCTTAGGGGGTCTAGTTTCCAAAATGGTGTCATTTGTGGGGGGTTTCCACTGTTTTGGTACATCAGGGGTTTTCCAAACGCGACATGGTGTCCGATCTCAATTCCAGCCAAAAACGTCAAATGGCGCTGCTTCCCTTCCGAGCTCTGCCATGCGCCCAAATAGTGGTTTACCCCCACATGTGGGGTATCAGCGTACTCAGGACAAATTGCACAATAACTTTTAGGGTCCTGTTACCCTTGGAAAAATAAGAATTGAGGGTGAAAAGATCATTTTTGTGGAAAAAATATGATTTTTTAATTGTATGGCTTTATGTTATAAACTTCTGTGAAGCCCATGGGGGTTCAAAGTTCTCACCACACATCTAGATAAGTTCCTTAGGGGGTCTAGTTTCCAAAATGGTGTCATTTGTGGGGGGTTTCCACTGTTTTGGTACATCAGGGGTTTTCCAAACGCGACATGGTGTCCGATCTCAATTCCAGCCAAAAACGTCAAATGGCGCTGCTTCCCTTCCGAGCTCTGCCATGCGCCCAAATAGTGGTTTACCCCCACATGTGGGGTATCAGCGTACTCAGGACAAATTGCACAATAACTTTTATGGTCCTGTTACCCTTGGAAAAATAAAAATTGGGGTGAAAAGATCATTTTTGTGGAAAAAATATGATTTTTTAATTGTACCGCTGTACGTTATAAACTTCTGTAAAGCCCATGGGGGTTCAAAGTTCTCACCACACATCTAGATAAGTTCCTTAGGGGGTCTAGTTTCCAAAATGGTGTCATTTGTGGGGGTTTCCACTGTTTTGGTACATCAGGGGTTTCTCAAATGCGACATGGTGTCCGATCTCAATTCCAGCCAAAACCGTCAAATGGCGCTGCTTCCCTTCCGAGCTCTGCCATGCGCCCAAATAGTGGTTTACCCCCACATGTGGGGTATCAGCGTACTCAGGACAAATTGCACAATAACTTTTAGGGTCCTGTTACCCTTGGAAAAATAAGAATTGAGGGTGAAAAGATCATTTTTGTGGAAAAAATATGATTTTTTAATTGTATGGCTTTATGTTATAAACTTCTGTGAAGCCCATGGGAGTTCAAAGTTCTCACCACACATCTAGATAAGTTCCTTAGGGGGTCTAGTTTCCAAAATGGTGTCATTTGTGGGGGGTTTCCACTGTTTTGGTACATCAGGGGTTTTCCAAACGCGACATGGTGTCCGATCTCCATTCCAGCCAAAAACGTCAAATGGCGCTGCTTCCCTTCCGAGCTCTGCCATGCGCCCAAATAGTGGTTTACCCCCACATGTGGGGTATCAGTGTACTCAGGACAAATTGCACAATAACTTTTAGGGTCCTGTTACCCTTGGAAAAATAAGAATTGAGGGTGAAAAGATCATTTTTTGGAAAAAATATGATTTTTTAATTGTATGGCTTTATGTTATAAACTTCTGTGAAGCCCATGGGGGTTCAAAGTTCTCACCACACATCTAGATAAGTTCCTTAGGGGGTCTAGTTTCCAAAATGGTGTCATTTGTGGGGGGTTTCCACTGTTTTGGTACATCAGGGGTTTTCCAAACGCGACATGGTGTCCGATCTCAATTCCAGCCAAAAACGTCAAATGGCGCTGCTTCCCTTCCGAGCTCTGCCATGCGCCCAAATAGTGGTTTACCCCCACATGTGGGGTATCAGCGTACTCAGGACAAATTGCACAATAACTTTTATGGTCCTGTTACCCTTGGAAAAATAAAAATTGGGGTGAAAAGATCATTTTTGTGGAAAAAATATGATTTTTTAATTGTACCGCTGTACGTTATAAACTTCTGTGAAGCCCATGGGGGTTCAAAGTTCTCACCACACATCTAGATAAGTTCCTTAGGGGGTCTAGTTTCCAAAATGGTGTCATTTGTGGGGGGTTTCCACTGTTTTGGTACATCAGGGGTTTCTCAAATGCGACATGGTGTCCGATCTCAATTCCAGCCAAAACCGTCAAATGGCGCTGCTTCCCTTCCGAGCTCTGCCATGCGCCCAAATAGTGGTTTACCCCCACATGTGGGGTATCAGCGTACTCAGGACAAATTGCACAATAACTTTTAGGGTCCTGTTACCCTTGGAAAAATAAGAATTGAGGGTGAAAAGATCATTTTTGTGGAAAAAATATGATTTTTTAATTGTATGGCTTTATGTTATAAACTTCTGTGAAGCCCATGGGGGTTCAAAGTTCACACCACACATCTAGATAAGTTCCTTAGGGGGTCTAGTTTCCAAAATGGTGTCATTTGTGGGGGGTTTCCACTGTTTTGGTACATCAGGGGTTTCCCAAACGTGACATGGTGTCCGATCTCAATTCCAGCCAAAAACGTCAAATGGCGCTGCTTCCCTTCCGAGCTCTGCCATGCACCCAAATAGTGGTTTACCCCCACATGTGGGGTATCAGCGTACTCAGGACAAATTGCACAATAACTTTTAGGGTCCTGTTACCCTTGGAAAAATAAGAACTGAGGGTGAAAGATCATTTTTGTGGAAAAAATATGATTTTTTAATTGTATGGCTTTATGTTATAAACTTCTGTGAAGCCCATGGGGGTTCAAAGTTCTCACCACACATCTAGATAAGTTCCTTAGGGGGTCTAGTTTCCAAAATGGTGTCATTTGTGGGGGGTTTCCACTGTTTTGGTACATCAGGGGTTTTCCAAATGCGACATGGTGTCCGATCTCAATTCCAGCCAAAACCGTCAAATGGCGCTGCTTCCCTTCCGAGCTCTGCCATGCGCCCAAATAGTGGTTTACCCCCACATGTGGGGTATCAGCGTACTCAGGACAAATTGCACAATAACTTTTAGGGTCCTGTTACCCTTGGAAAAATAAGAATTGAGGGTGAAAAGATCATTTTTGTGGAAAAAATATGATTTTTTAATTGTATGGCTTTATGTTATAAACTTCTGTGAAGCCCATGGGGGTTCAAAGTTCTCACCACACATCTAGATAAGTTCCTTAGGGGGTCTAGTTTCCAAAATGGTGTCATTTGTGGGGGGTTTCCACTGTTTTGGTACATCAGGGGTTTTCCAAACGCGACATGGTGTCCGATCTCAATTCCAGCCAAAAACGTCAAATGGCGCTGCTTCCCTTCCGAGCTCTGCCATGCGCCCAAATAGTGGTTTACCCCCACATGTGGGGTATCAGCGTACTCAGGACAAATTGCACAATAACTTTTAGGGTCCTGTTACCCTTGGAAAAATAAGAATTGAGGGTGAAAAGATCATTTTTGTGGAAAAAATATGATTTTTTAATTGTATGGCTTTATGTTATAAACTTCTGTGAAGCCCATGGGGGTTCAAAGTTCTCACCACACATCTAGATAAGTTCCTTAGGGGGTCTAGTTTCCAAAATGGTGTCATTTGTGGGGGGTTTCCACTGTTTTGGTACATCAGGGGTTTTCCAAACGCGACATGGTGTCCGATCTCAATTCCAGCCAAAAACGTCAAATGGCGCTGCTTCCCTTCCGAGCTCTGCCATGCACCCAAATAGTGGTTTACCCCCACATGTGGGGTATCAGCGTACTCAGGACAAATTGCACAATAACTTTTATGGTCCTGTTACCCTTGGAAAAATAAAAATTGGGGTGAAAAGATCATTTTTGTGGAAAAAATATGATTTTTTAATTGTACCGCTGTACGTTATAAACTTCTGTAAAGCCCATGGGGGTTCAAAGTTCTCACCACACATCTAGATAAGTTCCTTAGGGGGTCTAGTTTCCAAAATGGTGTCATTTGTGGGGGGTTTCCACTGTTTTGGTACATCAGGGGTTTCTCAAATGCGACATGGTGTCCGATCTCAATTCCAGCCAAAACCGTCAAATGGCGCTGCTTCCCTTCCGAGCTCTGCCATGCGCCCAAATAGTGGTTTACCCCCACATGTGGGGTATCAGCGTACTCAGGACAAATTGCACAATAACTTTTAGGGTCCTGTTACCCTTGGAAAAATAAGAATTGAGGGTGAAAAGATCATTTTTGTGGAAAAAATATGATTTTTTAATTGTATGGCTTTATGTTATAAACTTCTGTGAAGCCCATGGGAGTTCAAAGTTCTCACCACACATCTAGATAAGTTCCTTAGGGGGTCTAGTTTCCAAAATGGTGTCATTTGTGGGGGGTTTCCACTGTTTTGGTACATCAGGGGTTTCCCAAACGCGCCATGGTGTCCGATCTCAATTCCAGCCAAAAACGTCAAATGGCGCTGCTTCCCTTCCGAGCTCTGCCATGCGCCCAAATAGTGGTTTACCCCCACATGTGGGGTATCAGTGTACTCAGGACAAATTGCACAATAACTTTTAGGGTCCTGTTACCCTTGGAAAAATAAGAATTGAGGGTGAAAAGATCATTTTTGTGGAAAAAATATGATTTTTTAATTGTATGGCTTTATGTTATAAACTTCTGTGAAGCCCATGGGGGTTCAAAGTTCTCACCACACATCTAGATAAGTTCCTTATGGGGTCTAGTTTCCAAAATGGTGTCATTTGTGGGGGGTTTCCACTGTTTTGGTACATCAGGGGTTTTCCAAACACGACATGGTGTCCGATCTCAATTCCAGCCAAAAACGTCAAATGGCGCTGCTTCCCTTCCGAGCTCTGCCATGCGCCCAAATAGTGGTTTACCCCCACATGTGGGGTATCAGCGTACTCAGGACAAATTGCACAATAACTTTTATGGTCCTGTTACCCTTGGAAAAATAAAAATTGGGGTGAAAAGATCATTTTTGTGGAAAAAATATGATTTTTTAATTGTACCGCTGTACGTTATAAACTTCTGTAAAGCCCTTGTGGGTTCAAAGTTCTCACCACATATCTAGATAAGTTCCTTGGGGGGTCTAGTTTCAAAAATGGGGTCACTTGTAGGGGGTTTCCACTGTTTAGGTACATCAGGGACTCTCCAAACGTGACATGGCGTCCAATCTGAATTCCAGCCAATTTTGCATTGAAAAAGTCAAACGGCGCTCCTTCCATTCTGAGCTCTGCCATGCACCGAAACAGTGGTTCCCCCCACATATCAGGTATCTGCGTACTCAGGACAAATTGCACAATAACTTTTTCAGTCCAATTTCTCCTGTTACCCTTGGTAAAATAAAAAAAATTGAACCTGAAGTATTTTTTTTATGAAAAAAAGTTAGATGTTCATTTTTTTTTAAATATTCAAAAAAATTCCTGTGATGCACCTAAAGGGTTAATAAACTTCTTGAATGTGGTTTTGATCACTTTAAGGGGTGCAGTTTTTAGAATGGTGTCACTTTTGGGTATTTTCTATCATATAGACCCCTCAAAGTGGCTTCAAATGTGATGTGGTCCTAAAAATAAAATGGTGTTGTAAAAATGAGAAATCGCTGGTCAACTTTTAACCCTTATAACTTCCTAACAAAAAAAAATTTTGGTTCCAAAATTGTGCTGATGTAAAGTAAACATGTGGGAAATGTTAGTTATCAAGTTTTTTGTGTGCCGTATCTCTGTGATTTAAGGGCATAAAAATTCAAATTTGGAAAATTGCGAAATTTTCAAAATTTTCGCCAAATTTCTGTTTTTCTCACAAATAAACGCAAGTTATTTGAATGAAATTTTACCACTAACATGAAGTACAATATGTTACGAGAAAACAATGTCAGAATCATCGGGATCCATGGAAGCGTTCCAGAGTTATGACCTCATATAGGTACAGTGGTCAGAATTGTAAAAATTGGCCCGGTCATGAACGTGCAAACCACCCTTGCGGGTGAAGGGGTTAATACAATCAAAAGACATCCATAAAATTCATGTTCGTTTTAGATTTTGCGCCAATAGTACGTAGAATATACTTTATTATTGTTATTATTATTATTTATTTATATATAGCGCCATTAATTCCATGGTGCTGTACATGAGAAGGGGGTTACATACAAAGTTATAGATATCGCTAACATTAAACAAATTTACAGTGACAGACTGGTACAGAGGGGAGAGGACCCTGTCCTTGCAACTTACATTCTATGGGATAGTGGGGAAGAGACAGAAGGTCGGGGTGCAGTATCTCTGGTGGTTTTGAGGCGGCAGCTCGGGCGGTGGTAAGGTGGCAGGACAGTTATTGTAGGCTGTAAGCTTTCCTGAAGAGATGGGTTTTCAGGTTCCGTTTGAAGGATCCGAGGGTGGTGGATAATCGGACATGTTGAGGCATGGAATTCCAGAGGATAGGGGATATTCGGGCGAAATCTTAGTGGCGGTTGTGTGAGGAACGAATAAGTGTGGAGCAGAGTAGGATGTCTTAGGAGGATCGAAAATCACGTGAGGGAAGATATTGGGAGATTAGTTCAGAGATATAGGCAGGGGATAGGTTGTGGATGGACTGTTTTAAACAGGTTAGTACAAACTCATGAGAAACAATAATAGTTCTGACTTTGATAAGCTAAAACGTTTGCTTTTTTGCATTTTTAGACAATGTAGCAAAATAATCTGACATGTCTTATAGCATCATACACAGCATAATTTCTTAACACAATATCATGCCTTTTATATTTGAATATATTACTATATTACTAAAGCTCCTCAGTGTTAAATAAATAACAGATTGTGACAATTTTTTTGAATTTCATGAACTATGTTAAAAACAACACAAACCACACATTTTTAGCAGCAAAACATAATGTAAACTATTATTTACTGCAATACTTTTCTAATTAGGTCAAATAAAATTAAAGGTCCATTTACACAGAAAAATAGATGTGAGCAAATATTCCTAGGAATGCTCATTTTCACAATAATTTTGCTGTTTAAATTAGCTTATGATCACTGAATGAATTAGCCAAATGTTTTTTCAATGCGTTAAATGATTACTTGTGCTGCACAAAAGATTGTTTGCAGCAGCACATTGTCCCATGTAAACAGGACCTGTGCTACCGTGAACAATGGCAGACTATGAGCACATCTTATTACTGATTGTGGTGAGATGGAATAGAGATATTTGCCAAACTTTGGATGGGAGCTCCCCAAGTTGTCCTAAGGGAGATGCCATAGGTGTGGTGAAACAAAGCTTAATTGATTGAAGACTCAAAATTCATCCCATTTCAGGGTTCTGTGGCCCCATTCTGAATTGAGACAGATACAATGGGGAAAAACAAAGTATGTAGTCAGCCACCAATTGTGCAAGTTCACTTAAAAAGATGAGAGAGGCCTGTAATTGACATCATAGATAGACCACAACTATGAGAGTCAAAATGAGAAAACAAATCCAAAAAATGATCTTGTCTGATTTGGCAGGATGTATTTTTCAAATTATGGTGGAAAATAAGTATTTGGTCACCTAAAAACATGCAAGACCTGTAACTTCTTCTTCAAGAGGCTCCTCTGTCCTCCACTCATTACCTGTAGTAATGGCACCTGTTTTAACTTGTTATCCGTATAAAAGACACCTGTCCACAAGCTCAAACAGTCACACTCCAAACTCCACTATGGCGATGACAAAAGAGCTGTCAAAGGACACCAGAAACAAAATTGTAGCCCTGCACCAGGCTGGGATGGCTGAATCTGCAATAGGCAAGAGCTTGGTGTGAAGAAATCACCTGTGGGAGCAATAATAAGAAAATGGAAGACATACAAGACCACTGATAATCTCCCTCGATCTGGGGATCCATGGAAGATCTCACACCATGGGCTCAAAATGATTACAAGAGTGGTGAGCAAAAATCCCAGAACCACAAGGGGAAACTAGTGAATGACCTGCATAAAGCTGAGACCACCGTAAGAAAGGTTACCATCAGTAATACACTACACCTCCAGGACCTCAGATGCTGCTGTGGCAGACGTGTCCCCCTGCTTAAGCCAGTACATATCCGGGCCCATCTGAAGTTTGCTAGAGAGCATTTGGTGCTTAAGCCAGTACATATCCGGGCCCATCTGAAGTTTGCTAGAGAGCATTTGGATTATCCAGAAGAGTATTGGGAGAATTCATATGGTCTGATGAAACCAAGGTAGAACTATTTGGTAGAAACAAAACTCGTTGTGTTTGGAGGAGACAGAATGCTGAGTTACACCAAAGAGCACCATACCAACTATGAAGCATGGGGGTGGCAACATCATGCTTTGGAGCTGTTTCTATGCAAAGGGACCAGGACGACTGATCTTTGTACATGAAAGAATGAACGGGGCCATGTATCATGAGATTTTGAGTGCAAACCTCCTTCCATCACCAAGGGCATTGAAGATGAAATGAGGATGGGTCTTTCAGCAAGATAATGATCCCAAGCACACTGCGAGGGCAATGAAGGAGTGGCTTAGTAAGAAGCATATGAAGGTCCTGGAGTGGCCTAGCCAGTCTCCAGATCTCAACCTCATAGAAAACCTTTGGAGGGATTTTAAAATCTGTGTTTCCCAGCGACATGCCCAAAACATCACACTGCTCTAGAGGAGATCTGCATGGAGGAATGGGCCAACATACCACTAACAGTGTTTGCCAACCTTGTGAAAACTTACAGAAAACGTTTGACCTCTGTCATTGCCAACAAAGGATACATAACAAAATATTGAGATGAACTTTTGTTAATGACCAAATACTTATTTTCCACCATAATTTGCTAAATAAATTTTGCCAAATCAGACAATGTGATTTTCTGGATTTGTTTTCTCATTTTTACTCTCAGGTTATGTGCACACGTCTGGAATTCTTGCGGATTTTATGCGTTTTTGTCGCATTTTTTCGCTGCGAAAACGCTGCAAAAACGCATAAAATAAGCAACCCATTGAAATCAATGGCATTCTGCACATGCTGTGCTAATGCTGCATATTTTTACGTGGCGGAATCGCATCGCGGAAAAATACGCAGATCATTCTTTTTGCGGAATCGTGGGAATTCCGCACACATAGGAATGCATTGTTCCACTTACTTTCCGCATATGGCTATGCCCACCATGGGCAAAGTAAGTGGAAAATGTGCGGATGGTACCCAGGGAATTAAAATAAAAAATCGTGATATTCTCACCTTCCGACATCCCATGCAGCGTCCCCAGGCCTCAGCGATGCTCCCGCCAACTCCCGTTCCCAGCGATGCCTGACGACAATGACCTTTGACGTATGGTATTGCATTTTTTAATTATTTTTAACATTATATCTTTTACTACTGATGCTGCATAGGCAGCTTCAATAGTAAAAAGTTGGTAACACTTGTCAAACACTATGTTTGATGAGTATTACCAACCTGTCAATCAGTTTTTCAAGCAATGCCACAGATTGCTTGGAAAACGCTAGTATTTTGCAAGCTAACTATGCTTACATAGTTTTTCACAGGAAATACGCATGTGGAATTCTCCCATATTTCCCTCGGCAGGGGTTTGCGGAATTGCCGTGGAAATTTCCGTGGCAATTCCGCATGTGTGCACATAGCCTGATAGTTGTGGTCTACCTATGATGTCAATATACAGGCCTCTCTCAGATTTTTTAAGTGGGCGAATTTGCACAATTGGTGGCTGACTAAATGCTTTTTTCCCCACTGTATACATCCAAGAAAACGCATGATTTCAATGTCACAAAATCTTGACAAAAAGTCATGCATCTCCATCCAGTGGGCAGATTCAGAGTGCTCTAAAGGCTTACATGCAAATGGAAGTAAAAATGAATGTTAACCGCTTTCCGACTGCCCACAGTAGATAAACGTTGGCGCTTGCTGGGCTTTGTGCAGCGCCGACGTTTATCTACTGTCGGCGGTTTTGTGCCCCCCGGGACCCCCACATACCTTACAACGCGGGGATCCCGGTGCACAATGCATGCTGGGACCCCCGACGTCATCGAGACCTGATTGGTTCAGGTCCTGATGACGTCAGCGTCACAGCAGCCAATGCGAGCGATCGCTGGGAAAGCTGCTTGTTTCCCGGCGATCTCACTCATTGTAACGCGGCTTCTCCTCTGATCTAACACTGACAGATGATCAGAGGTGAAGCAGCGTTACTGTGTGACTAGATCGCTGCCTGGCACAGCTGATCGCTGCCTGGCACAGCTGTGTCAGGCAGCGATCTTGTCACACAGTAACGCTGCTTCACCTCTGATCATCTGTCATTGTGAGATCAGAGAAGTGGCGTTACTATGAGTCAGATCGCAGCGCAGCGATTTTGTCACAAAAATAAAAAAAGTAAAGAAAAAAAAGAAAAAAGCAGGTACACAGGTTAGGGCTAGGGCTAGGGCAAGGGCTAGGGTTAGGACTAGGGTTAGGGTTAGGGTTAGGGCTAGGGCTAGGGTTAGGGTTAGGGCTAGGGTTAGGGTTAGGGCTAGGGTTAGGGTTAGGGCTAGGGTTAGGGCTAGGGTTAGGGTTAGCGCTAGTGCTGGGATTAAGGTTATGGGTGTGTTGGTGTTAGGTTTGTGGTTAGGGTTATGGTTAGGGCTGAGATTAGGGTTAGGGGTGTGTTGGGGTTAGGTTTGGAATTAGAATTGGGGGTTTCCACTGTTTAGGTACATCAGGGGCTCTGTAAATGCAATATGACGCCCGCAGACCATTCCATCAAAGTCTGCATTTCAGAACGTCACTACTTCCCTTCCGAGCCCCACCGTGTGCCCAAATAGTAGTTTTCTCCCACATATGGGGTATCAGGGTACTCAGGACAAATTGGACACCAACTCTTAGGGTCCAATTTCTCCTGCTACCCTGGTGAAAATAAAAATTGGGGGCTAAAATATCATTTTTGTGGGAAAAAAATGATTTTTTTATTTTCACGCCTCTACATTATAAACTTTACTGAAACACATGGGGGTTCAAAGTGCTCACCACACATCTAGATAAGTTCCTTGGGGGGTCTAGTTTCCAAAATGGGGTCACTTGTGGGGGATTTCCACTGTTTAGGTACATCAGGGGCTCTGAAAACGCACATGACACCCGCAGACCATTCCATCAAAGTCTGCATTTCAGAACGTCACTACTTCCCTTCCGAGCTCCACCGTATGCCCAAACAGTAGTTTTCTCCCACATATGGGGTACCAGCATACTCAGGACAAATTGGACAACAACTTTTGGGGTCCAATTTCTCCTGTTACCCTTGTGAAAATAAAAATTGGGGGCTAAAAGGTCATTTTGTGGAAAAAAAAATGATTTTTTATTTTCATGGCTCTACGTTATAAACTTCTGTGAAGCACTTGGGGGTTCAAAGTGTTCACAACACATCTAGATAAGTTCTTTAAGGGGTCTAGTTTCCAAAATGGGGTCACTTGTGGGGGGTTTCCACTGTTTAGGTACATCAGGGGCTCTCCAAATGCGACATGGCATCCGATCTCAATTCCTGCCAATTCTGCATTGAAAAAGTCAAACGGCGCTCCTTCCGTTCTGAGCTCTGCCGTGTGCTCAAACAGTGGTTTAGCCCCACATACGGGGTATCTGCGTATTCGGGAGAAATTGCACAAAAAATTTTGTGGTTCATTTTCTCTTTTTACACTTGTGAAAATAAAAAAAATGGTTTTGAAGTAAAATGTTTGTGAAAAAAAGTTAAATGTTTATTTTTTCCTTCCATATTCCATTCATTCATGTGAAGCACCTGAAGGGTTAATAAACTTCTTGAATGTGGTTTTGAGTACATTGAGAGGTGCAGTTTTTAGAATGGTGTCACTTTTGGGTATTTTCTTTCATATTGACCCCCCAAACACACTTCAAATGTGAGGTGGTCCCTGAAAAAAAAGGTGTTGCAAATTTTGTTGTAAAAATGAGAAATCGCTGGTCAACTTTTAACCCTTATAACTTCCTAAAAAAAAAAAATTATGCTTCCAAAATTGTGCAGATGTAAAGTAGACATGTGGGAAATGTTATTTATTAACTATTTTGTGCGATATCTCTCTCTGATTTAAGGGCATAAAAATTAAAAGTTTGAAAATTGCAAAATTTTCTAAATTTTCGCCAAATTTTGATTTTTTTGACAAATAAGCGCAGCTCATATCTAAAAAAAATTACCACCATCATGAAGTACAATATGTCATGAGAAAACAGTGTCAGAATCAGTAGGATCTGTTGAAGCGTTCTAGAGTTATGACCTCATAAAGTGACACTGGTCAGAATTGAAAAAATTGGCCCGGTCACGAAGGCAAAAACAGGCTCGGGTGTGAAGGGGTTAATAAAGAAATGCCATAAGTAGAGATGAGCAGATCTTTTGAAATCCGAATTTGACAACTTTGACGAAATTTCTCCTGAAAAATTTGATTTGCAGCTAATAAATTTGAGTGTATCTCAATTCTGGAAAGCTTTTTGTTGCCCCGAAAAAACACATGGAGGAGAAGAAAGGGAAAGACAGGACCAAAAGAGTTAACATTCTACTGTACAGGAGAGAGACAGATCTGAGACTGTTATGTAGCTGGGACGCTAACTATGCATGTGAATATATCATAAATACGAGGGATGAGATGTCTGTGGAAATGCAAGGGTCAGTGAGTGCTCTTGTCCTCTGGACTCCCCTTCACTCCCGGAGCTTTTTTCGATTTTTCATTTTTGTTTTTCTCTCCCCTTCTTTCCAGAGCCAAAACTTTTTTATTTTTCCATCTATATGGCCATGTGAGGGCTTATTTTTTGTGGGATGAGTTGTACTTTTATACGACACCATTGGTTTTACCATGTCGTGTACTCGAACACGGGAAAACTTTCCAAGTGCGAAGAAATTGCAAAAAAAGTGCAATCCCACACTTGTTTTTTGCTTGGCTTTTTTGCTAGGTTCACTAGATGCTAAATCTATCCTGCCATTATGACTCTCCAGGTCATTTTGAGTTCATAGACACCAAACATGTCTATGCTCTCCTTTATCTAAGTGGTGAAAAAAAATTCCAAAGTTTGCTAAAAAAAAAAAATTGCACAATTTTCTGAGACCCGTAGCGTCTCCATTTTTCGTGACCTGAGGTCGGATGAGGGCTTATTTTTTGCATGCCAGGCAGACGTTTTTAATGATACAATGTTTGTGCAGATACGTTCTTTTGATCGCCCGTTATTGCATTTTAATGCAATGTCGCGACGACCAAAATTAGTAATTCTGGCGTTTTGAATTTTTTTCCTGCTACGCCGTTTAGCGATTGGGTTAATGCTTTTCTTTTATTTATAGATCGGGCGATTCTGAACATGGCAATACCTAATATGTGTATGTGGGATTTTTTATCTGTTTTATTTTGATTGGGGTGAAAGTGGGGTGATTTGAACTTTTAGTTTTTTTTAGTTTTTTTATTTTTAAACATTTTTTTAACTTTTGGCATGCTTCAATAGCCTCCTCGATCGGCTCTGCTACATATACATATGGGCGATAAGCAGATTGCCCATATGTAGCAAATTTCCTCTTGTGCTTTCAGCGCCAACCACTGGGTGGCGCTGAAAGCCATCTGCCTGGAACAGCCATAGAGGTCTCTATGAGACCTCTGGTTGTCCAGCCAACATGACGCCGACACCCGATCACGTGACGCGGTCGGCGATGAGCTCATTTCAGGCCCAGCGACCGGAAATGCTATGTAAAGCTGACAGCGGGTTTTAACTAGTTAATAGGCGTGGGTGGACAGCGATTACGCTCGCACCTATTGCGGGCACATGTCAGCTGTTCATAACAGCTGATATCTTGTGGCTTTGAGGTGGGCTCACCGCCGGAGCCCACCTCAAAATGGGGGACCTTACTGTTGACATACTATTCTGTCATCGGTAAGGAAGGGGTTAAAATGAATGCATAGGCTGGGGCTTATCCCAATGAATGCCCATACTCCTTCCCCATGGGCAGAACACTACTCAGAAAACACATGGTGAGGGTAACATATAGTTTATAATCAAGTCTTACAATATTTTTAATATTAATTGTACACTAAGTTTTTGCTAGTTGTATATTGCTGGGAGTTTTGTACTTGTTGGCATTTATTGTAGGGTTGGTCTAGTTGGTCCTCTCACAGGGTATTTTCCATGTAAGAATGAGTTATGTCTTTTATCATTTTAAATATCTAATATATAAAGCTGAATGTGTGTGTACTGTATGTATGATTGTATGTATGTATGTATGTGTGTATGTCCGGGATTGGCATCTGCACCGTCGCAGTTACAGCCACAAAATTTTGCACAGTCACATGTCTGGACCCCAAGAGCATCATAGGCTATGTTGTGAGGTGAAACTTTAACCCCGCGCATCCAAATCACCAAACAATTTTGCCCCTAGGTACATAATGGGGCAAAAGTGTATGCATGTATGTATGTGTGTATGTCCAGGATTGGCATCTGCACTGTCGCAGCTACAGCCACAAAATTTTGCACAGTCACACATCTGGACCCCGAGAGCGTCATAGGCTATGTTGTGAGGTGAAATTTTAACCCCGCACGTTTCAATTCACCAAACAATTTGGCCTATTATTCTTATCATTTCTATGGTGTTATCGTCCTTCTGTAAAGCTGGAAATAACACAACTTATTACTGTGCCAACGCAGACCACCCTCTGACACAGACTGCAGGGGGAGCCCAGTATCACACAGGATAGGATTAGATACACGTCTCAGCAGCCAGTATCACACAGGATAGGATTAGATACACAGCTCAGCAGTCAGTATCACACAGGAGCGGATTAGACTCATGGCTCAGCAGTCAGTATCACATAGGATAGGATTAGATACACAGCTCAGCAGTCATTATCACACAGGATAGGATTAGATGCACAGCTCTGCAGTCAGTATCACACAGGATAAGATTAGATACACAGCTCAGCAAACAGTATCACACAGAATAGTATTAGATACACGGCTCAGCAGACAGTATCACATAGAATAGGATTAGATACACGGCTCAGCAGTCAGTATCACAAAGGATAGGATTAGATACATGGCTGAGCAGTCAGTAACACACATGACAGGATTAGGTACACGGCTCAGCAGTCAGTATCACATAGGATAGGGTTAGATACATGGCTCAGCAGACGGTATCACACAGGATAGGATTAGATACACTGCTCAGCAGTCAGTATCACACAGGATAGGTTTAGATACACAGCTCAGCAGTCAGTATCACACAGGATAGGATTAGATACACAGCTCAGCAGTCAGTATCACACAGGAGAGGATTAGACACACGGCTCAGCAGTCAGTATCACACAGGATAGGATTAGGTACAAAGCTCAGCACTCAGTATCACACAGGATAGGATTATATACACAGCTCAGCAGTGAGTATCACACAGGATAGGATAAGATACACAGCTCAGCACACAGCATCACACAGAATAGTATAAGATACAAGGCTCAGCAGACAGTATCACACAGAATAGGAATAGATACATGGCTCAGCAGTCAGTATCACACAGGACAGGATTAGATACACAGCTCAGCAGTCAGTATCACACAGGATAGGATAAGATACACAGCTGAGCAGTCAGTAACACACAGGATAGGGTTAGATACACAGCTCAGCAGACGGTATCACACAGGATAGGATTAGATACACAGCTCAGCAGTGAGTATCACACAGGATAGGATTAGATACACAGCTCAGCAGTGAGTATCACACAGGATAGGATTAGATACATGGCTCAGCAGTCAGTATCACACAGGATAGGATTAGATACACGGCTGAGCAGTCAGTAACACATGATAGGATTAGATTCACAGCTCAGCAGACATTATCACACAGGATAGGGTTAGATACACAGCTCAGAAACGGGATGTGCCAAAGGAGAGGACATTTCCAAGAATTCCACTCATTCCATCTGATTTTTTTTATTTATTTTAAACGCCTCCAGTTTCCAGTTCAACTGCTATTTACAATGTCCATTAACAATGCTCAGGGACAGTCCTTGAAAGTAGTAGGGATTGATTTGCAATCTCCATGATTTTCTCATGGTCAACTTTACATGGTCTGTTCAAGAGTTGGAACTGTCAAAAATCTGTTCATCTTTGCACCGAAAGGAAAAACCAAAAATGTTGTTCATCAAAAGGCTCTTGAATGAGTTGAAAATAAAATACTATCAATACTTGGGTAATCGTTTAGTTAATTTGTGTTGCAAATCTGTAGAGTTGAATATATGATGTGAAATGTTTTTATGTGCAATATAATCATTATAATTTGCTATAACTAGCCACAGTTGGTTACTATGCCCAGGCAATGCCGGGCTCTTCAGCTAGTTTATTAATAAATTTGATATTTTAATCCTTATTTTGGTTCTCTTCGTTTGGTCGGCTGTCTAATTTCAGCTTAGACCTTTGGGTTATTATAGTGATTTGAACTGCCAAGAATTTGTTGCTTACTATGGGACAGTTCCTTTGTGTAAAATTACCTGTGTTGTCTGTGTAGTGTTCTGTCCAGTGAGAAGATTACAAGCGTTCAGTGGGATGAGCCCCATCCTACGCAGTCTTTTTAAAGGCAGCCAGGCCAGTGAGCACTCTCTGACCCTCCTGTCTCCACACTCAGCTCCTTACATCTCTGCTCACTTGTAGGCCCCAAAGCTGATGTGCAGATCATAATTTTGTTCTAAAGAGATATATTTGTATATTAACAGTTTGCATTAAGTATATTCATGAGGTCCACAAATACAGACACTGATTGCTGCATTGTTTACATTTATTTTAAGATTTCCAAAGAAGATGCAATAAAAATTGGAACCTTTGCTGCAGAATCTTATTTATGTCTATATCGGTATAGATTTGAATGTGCTTTCTATATCAACTATAACCTATGTAATACATAACCTTTTATAGCTAAGTTCATAAACAGGTATTTATTTACCTATCCAATAATGCGTCTTAAAAAAGAAAAAAAGGAGAAAAATGTTTATTGGGCTTAATACAAATAACTTGAGCTCTCGCTTATGAAAAAGAACATTCTAGAAAATAACCCCATAAACAAAAGGAATGGTTTATAAAATCCTTTTATTACTTTTAAATTAAAAGTGGAATTTCACTGTAACAGATTCCTCAGCAAATATCTGTTATTTTTATGTGTTTTCTACTGCTAATATTACTTTACAAGACGATACAAATGTTTCATATTAAGTCAACGCATGCGACAATGGAAATAAAAGTATCCGGTGCATTTTGCTTGTAAGGTTTGTCAAATGTATTCTGTTTTGTAGAATAATTTTCAGCATTCTGCTTGTATTACAGCAAAGCTGGGACCAGTTAAAGAGCTACAGGGAGCTGTTTATGAACATAGCTACTCACTATTTATTTTCTAAGTTTTAGAGAATTCTCTCAGTAGAATATTTTGCTTCCAAGCTCAACATTAACTGCCTCAGACATACAATGGCATATTTGGGAAAACAAAGTAAGAGTATATATATTATAAATAAATCAGCTGAAAAGGTAGTAATAGAGAACAGTGTTCTATCAATAAACTACTGTATAAATCAGAATAATGGGAGCTTCAATATTCAATAGTAAAATACAGTTGAAAGCAGAAGTTTACATACACTATATAAAAATACACATATGCATGTTTGTCTCAATATCTGACATGAAATCAGAATTAACCTTTCCCCTTCAGGTAAATTAGGATTACCATAATTATTAATATTAGCCAAATGCCAGAATAATTAAATAACTGGGTTTTCATGTGTTATAGCATTTAAAGTGTTAGTCTCATGTTAAGCATATCCGCTGAATATTCCTTAAATGTCTAACACATGCAACGAGCCCAAACATATCTTGAGAATCAGTCCTCATCATAGGGATCCATAGTACACAGTGAATCCTAACAATATGCAATGCTATCACATCTCATCATATAGCACAGACAATCAGGAAGGTCTATCATATCCTGTTTAAAAGCTAAAGCAGTGAATGTAGCAGCCATTTTGTAGTGCATCTGGATAGTGAGAGGACATCACAGCGCACAGCCTAGTCATAGAGATAGGGAAAGTGAGCAATAAAACACTTTACAATTTTTACAGAAAGTGTGACAGTACAGTAGTTCTGAACAGTTACCATCCATTTACTTGTATCTGGCGGTGTTTACTTTAAAGGAAAAGGAAGAATTGGTTTCAGCTGCGTATAAAATCCTTTTCTTTTTTATTGAAAAAACGTATTAAAATGCACAAATAGCTTATGCGCTCTCCACAGGTGCCATTAACAGACAGAGGCTACGCGTTTCGACCTTGTCGGTCTTTAACCAAGCCATGACCAACATTTTTTCAATAAAGAAGAAAAGGATTTTATACGCAGCTGGAACCAATTCTTCCTTTGCCTTGTTCGTTTCCACATTTGTCTGCACGGGGTTCCGAGGATCTGCGCAGGTGGCTGGTGAGCTGGCTTACTTTTCATTTTGTCTTCCATGGTGTTTACTTTAATCCCTTTCTGACATCTGACGTACTATCCCGTCCAGGTGAAATATTTGCTATCTATAGTAATGAGTAGAGTTGAGCGACTTTTGGTTTTTTAGGGTCTCGTTTCGTTTCGTGAAACCCGACTTTTCCAAAAGTCGGGTCGAGCAAGATCGTCCGATTATAGGGAAAAGTCGGGGTCGTCCCGAAACACGAAACCCAATGTAAGTCAATGGGGAATAAAAGTCGGCAGTGAGAGGAGGACAGGAAACACACCTACAGTGCCCATTTGAATGCCAAAAGCATAAATTCTTCTTACTTAAGCTTATCAACCTTAATTAACTTCATAATACAAGTTACGCACTGAAAAATGGGGGTTGGGTTATTTGGCTACAGTTGTGGGGGGGAGGGCTGGCTGCAGGTTTTCATGTGCCCTGGGCGAAAGAGCGCCCCTTTAACACATACCACAACTCATCATGCTCCGATACGGCAGAGAAATAGCGGTATAGTACAATGAAAAATACTTCACTTTTTACATCTCATGACGAGGCCCATCTATTTCTCCATACAGAATCATTGGTCCCATATAATGTTTGAAACAGTATATGATGAGCTCCACATAATGCTACAGTATATGTTGGTCCCCATGGATGAAGCTCCACTGTCTTATGGGCCCAAATAATGCTCCAAACATAATGGGCCCCATTTCTAATGCTCTAGTGTATAATGGGCCCTGTAAATGCTGCTCCAGTGTCTGATGTCCACCTTTGGAATGTTCAGGTGTATGGTGGGCCCCATCTATCATTCTCCAGAGTATAGTGCTCCCCAAAAATTGCTGTCCCAACATTGAAAACAATCAAATAAGTCTCCTCGCTAGGGAATCCCTGTACTTGTCTGGACTCCTCGTCGTCCCCATCTTCCATCTCACTGCACAGGGGGGGCCCACTCGTTGGCGACGGCACTGGCACAGGGCCCCTGATAGTACGGTGGTGTGTCTGATGGCGGGTGGGCCGAACCTGCACTTTCATCTGCAGCTTCCTCTTTGTCACCGTGTAAGATGGAACTGTATATGGAAAGGGTAACCTGAGTTTCATCAGGGTCAGATTCAGGTCGTGTAGCGTGCGAGGGGAATGTAGTGGTCTGGGTCAATGTACCAGCAGATTCATCGAGCAGTGGCTGGGCATCAGTGCACTTGTGTCGCCCCCAGGAGTACGGTCGCCACAGTGGCATTACCTTCTTCCTAGGGAGTGTGATGTCATGCTTGGGAGCAACGAACGATCTCTCTAGCAGGTTAACTGATTGGGCGGCGTTATTCCCACGAGTCATGACCCTCCAAACAGCGTTCATGAAGGCAAAGTGTTTGTTTTACGTGGGCAGTATGGTTGCAAAGCTGAACCTTAAAGGAATGTCCAGAAGGGCACCACCAGGAGTGGAGCCTACGGTTAAATTCGACTCCACCTGGGAAACCTCAACCATGCCAGCTACAGAACAGATGCACACATTGCAAGCTTAATTACGTTAACGAGCGAGACTCCGTCATGCCCCGCGGTCCGAGTCCGGCTTACTAGAGGGACATGTGAGGTTCTGGCACATGAGATTGGCCAATAACTGGTGTGTCATGCCCTTACATGTCCGTGGCTGCATGTGCGCTACACTGAAAAGGCCAGCGTTTGTCGCTTACAGGTGCAGATAACCCGCTGAACAACGTTAGTGATGGGGATCACTGATTACAATTATTACCCGTGAACAATGATTTCCCAGTAAGTGCAGGTCAACCGCAGTTCCGGAATTAGGCCTAACCGTCATTCCTGAAAAAATGAAAAACTTACGTGTGCAAACCACAGGTGCTGTAGCTTGCTTAACAGCTCGCCAGCCATTCTCACGCCCAGTATGGATTACATGTGATTGCACAAAGGTGAGAAAGGGTACCGTATCCCCAGATAACATGTATGGATAGCGTACACATTCAAAATATATGTCTATACATCAGGAGGCAGGCTCAGACGGTGTTAGGCCCAGTATGGATTGCACGTGATTGCACAAAGGTTAGAAAGGGTACCGTTTCCCCGGATAACATGTATGGATAGCGTACACATTCAAAATATATGTCTCAGGAGGCAGGCTCAGACGGTGTTAGGCCCAGTATGGATTGCACGTGATTGCACAAAGGTTAGAAAGGGTACCGTTTCCCCGGATAACATGTATGGATAGCGTACACATTCAAAATATATGTCTCAGGAGGCAGGCTCAGACGGTGTTAGGCCCAGTATGGATTGCACGTGATTGCACAAAGGTTAGAAAGGGTACCGTTTCCCCGGATAACATGTATGGATAGCGTACACATTCAAAATATATGTCTCAGGAGGCAGGCTCAGACGGTGTTAGGCCCAGTATGGATTGCACGTGATTGCACAAAGGTTAGAAAGGGTACCGTATCCCCGGATAACATGTATGGATAGCGTACACATTCAAAATATATGTCTCAGGAGGCAGGCTCAGACGGTGTTAGGCCCAGTATGGATTGCACGTGATTGCACAAAGGTTAGAAAGGGTACCGTATCCCCGGATAACATGTATGGATAGCGTACACATTCTAAATATATGTCTCAGGAGGCAGGCTCAGACGGTGTCAGGCCCAGTATGGATTGCACGTGATTGCACAAAGGTTAGAAAGGGTACCGTATCCCCGGATAACATGTATGGATAGCGTACACATTCAAAATATATGTCTCAGGAGGCAGGCTCAGACGGTGTCAGGCACAGTATGGCTTTGACGGCCCAGATTACACAGCGGAGGAGCAGGGAGAAGTAAAGATTGCAAATGCTGGGGCCCTGCCCAAGCAAGGGGGCCCCACTCGTAGGCGTCAGTACTGGCACTGGGCCCCTCATAGTACAGCGGTGTGTCTGACGGCGGGTGTGCACCACCACCGTCAGAGACACTTGATTGCACTATGAGGGACCCTGTGCCAGTGCCTGCGCCCAAGAGTCGGCCTACCCACCTGTCCAGGGCAACGGCACTCGCACGGTGTCGTGCGCTAGGTGGTGACCCCGGCCATGGGGGGGAGGCAGCACAGTTAGGGAGTTTTAGAAAGTGGCATATGTTGATGTTGGACATTCAGCTGATGCAAAAGGCGAAATAGGTCAAGTCCCAGGAAGAGGTGGACCAAAGCAAGCCATTTTTCTGTCACCCTATGTGTCATCAGGGGAAGGTGGGACAAAATCCTTGGAAACCCATGCATGGTTCATTTTAATGAAGGTTAGATCATCCACATTTTGGGTTGACAGACGGGTCCTTTTTTCTGTCAGGATTGATCCAGCTGCACTGAAGACTCTTTCCGATAGCACACTTGCAGCTGGGCAAGCGAGCTCCTGTAAGGCATATTGTGCCAATTCAGGCCAGGTGTCCAGTTTAGCGGCCCAATAGTCAAAGGGGAATGACCTGTGTGGGAGAACATCGATATGGGAGGAAAAGTAGTTTGTAACCATGGCTGACAACTGCTGTCTCCTGTCACTTTCCATCGATGCAGTATTACCAGTTGTGTGAGCGGTATTTGAAAAATCAGTCCACAACATTGTCATGAAACCCCTGTCTCCAACGCCACTTCTGCTGTGTGCACCACGAACACCTCTGCCAAGCTGCCCCCGGCCCGTACGGCTCGTGTGAGAACCATCACCGCTGCTGTGTGCTGGGAATGCCTCAAGCAACCGATTTACCAGAGTTGCTTGTTTATTAGCCAATATTAGGTCAAGGTTCTCCTGTGGCATGATGTTTTGTAATTTGCCTTTATAGCGTGGATCCAGGATGCTGGCCAACCAGTAGTCATCATCGTTCATTATTTTGGCAATGCGGGGGTCCCTTTTTAGGATCCGCAAGGCATAATCTGACATGTGGGCCAATGTTCCCGGTGTCAATGATGCACTGCAAGTGCTGGTTGGAGGAGCACTTTCTGGCAAATCCACATCCCTCCAGTCACACACAAACCCTGTACCAGACCTTGCCACGCCAACATTTTCACTTGCCCCACGAGATGCATCCTCCTCCCCTAAGTAATCATCCCCATCATCATCCTCCTCCTCCTCTTCTTCCTCCACCTCGTCCAGGAGAGGTCCCTGAGCAGACAATGGCTGAATGTCATCAAGGATTCCCTCCTCCTCTTCCTCCTCATCAACATTGGCTGCAGACGCCTGCTCCTTAAGGTGCGTCAAAGTTTGCATGAGCAGACGCATAAGTGGGATGCTCATGCTTAGGATGGCGTCGTCTGCGCTTACCAGCTGTGTGCATTCCTCAAAACACTGAAGGACTTTACAGAGGTCTTTCAGCTTCGACCACTGCACACCTGTCAACTCCATGTCTGCTCTCAAAGTGCCTGGCCGTGTATCCTCCCACAAATGCATTATGGCCTGCCTCTGCTCGCACAGCCGCTCCACCATGTGCAGGGTGGAGTTCCACCTTGTTGCAATGTCGATAATGAGGCGGTGGTTGGGAAGGTGGAGCAATCGCTGCAGCTTCTGCATACGAACGGAGTGTACAGGCGACCGGCGGATGTGCGCGCACAGTCTTCGCACCTTCTGGAGCAGGGCTGTTAACTCCGGATAATTTTTGAGGAAGCACTGCACCACCAGGTTCAAGGTGTGAGCCAAGCAAGGTATGTGGCTGAGTTTTGAAAGGGCTATGGCTGCCACAAAATTACGGCCGTTATCACTAACTACCTTGCCTGCCTCAAGATGTACACTGCCCAGCCATGACTCAGTTTGTCTCTTCAAGTACTCGGCCAGCACCTCGGCGGTATGTCTGTCGCCCAAACACATCATCTGCAACACAGCCTGCTGACGCTTTCCACTAGCTGCTCGATAGGGGGACACATCGTGTGCAACAGTGGAAGCTGCAGATGGAGTGCTCGTACGACTGCGCTCTGTGGACGAGCTTTCGCTTCTGGAGGAGGAGGAGGAGGAGGAGGGTGGAACGCCTACAGCCAACTGTTTCCTATACCGTGGGCTAGGCAGCACTGTCCCGCCACCGCTGTCCCCTGTGGACCCTGCATCCACCACATTAACCCAGTGCGCAGTGATGGACACGTAACGGCCCTGGCCATGCCGACTGGACCATGCATCAGTTGTGAGGTGCACCTTTCCGCTCACTGACTGCTTGAGTGCATGGACAATGCGGTCTTTCACATGATGGTGGAGGGCTGGGATGGCTTTGCGAGAGAAGAAGTGGCGACTGGGTAGGTCATAGCGTGGTACTGCATAGGCCATGAGTTCGCGGAAAGCTGTGCTTTCCACCAACCGAAAGGGCATCATCTCAAACGAGATTAGTTTGGCAATGTGGGCGTTCAAACCCAGTGTACGCGGATGAGAGACTGAGTACTTTCTTGACCTACTCATAGTGTCTGGGAGGGTGAGCTGGACTTGAGAGCTGCATATGGTGGAAGTAGCGGTGGACAGGGCGGACTGAGAGAGGGTTGATGATGGTGATGGAGTTGGTGTTCTTTCTGATGGCCTAGAATCAGTCTTTCGTTGATATAACAGTGGGATTCCCCAACTGCTGTGGCCTTGCAACGACACCTCAACATTTGCTGCTGTGCTAACCGGTGGGCTTACAGTGGGGGAAACAATGTAGCGTTGATGACTACCTTCGTTGTGATCAGTTGCACATGTGGCACTTGAGGTTTGGTGTTGTGTCCACGCTTGCAAGTGCATGCTGGTTAAATGTCTAAGCATGCAACTGGTATTCAAATTTTTCAGATTTTTCCCTCGGCTAAAGGTCTTTGCGCACTTCTTACAGATAACCTTGGCCTGATCATGAGGATTTTGTTCAAAAAAGTGCCACACTGCACTCTTCCTACTTTGGCAGACATTTTGCGGCCTAGCACGCTGTGATCTTTTGACCCTCTGGACAAGCTGTCCAGCAACTCTTTTGATGTTTGGAACCTGTCTTTGGAGTGCTCTGGGCCTGCCAGATAACAGCTGTTGCGATGTCGATGTCTGCTGTGGATGCTCCTCATCTGAGCTATTGGAAGCAGCACCCTCTTCCCCCAATGGATGCCAATCTGGGTCAACAACTGGGTCATCCATCACCTCCTCTTCTATGTCATGTGCACCTTCCTCTGTGTCACCGTGTATGGTGGTATAGTGTGCGGGAAGGGGCACCTGAGTCTCATCAGGGTCAGAATCTGCCTCTGTACACTGCGAGGACAATGTAGTGCTCTGAGTGAATGTACCAGCAGAATCATCCATCAGCGGCTGTGCATCAGTGCACTCCATGTCAGATTCATCTTGGCCTGGGTAATTCACCATTTCACTTGATAATCCAGGCATGGTATGTGAAAACAGCTCCATGGAGTAATCAGTAGTATGGCCTGCGTCATCCTTCAATCTTGGTTGGGGTGAAGGACACAAGGAAAGGTGTGGTTCATGAACATGAGCCTCCAATGACGACTCAGTGCTTTTACTTTTTACAACTGAAGAAGAGGAGGCGATAGAGCTGGAGGCTGAGTCAGCAATGTAAGACAAAACTTTTTCCTGATGCTCTGGCTTTAAAAGCGGTTTGCCAACTCCTAGAAAACTAAGCGTTCGAGGCCTTATGTAGCCAGACGATGACGTAGGCTCAACACCTCCTGCATTCGGTCCTATTTTGCTCTTGCCACTACCATCAGATCCACCACCAACACCATCATTACCAGCTGCCAACCCCCGCCCAATTCCACGGCCTCTTCCACCAGCCTTCCTCATTTTTGGTAGAAATGTAGACAAAATCCAACAAACTATATAGTATGTAAAACAAGGTACAAGGTGTCTATAGGACAGGGGAGATTTTGAATTTCTGCACACACTTTTGGACACTGGACACTTTTGGATTGTGTGAGGCCCACTGATATCTGAGCGCTATGTGACAGGCTCGATGGCACAGCTGTGACCTAAGTGACTAGAGAATAAGTGAGATTTTGAATCTCTGCACACACTTTTGGACACTGGACACTTTTGGATTGTGTGAGGCCCAATGAATATCTGAGCGCTATGTGACAGGCTCGATGGCACAGCTGCTGTGACCAAAGTGACTAGAGGATAAGGGAGATTTTGAATCTCTGCACACACTTTTGGACACTGGACACTTTTGGATTGTGTGAGGCCCACTGATATCTGAGCGCTATGTCACAGGCTCGATGGCACAGCTGTGACCAAAGTGACTAGAGGATAAGGGAGATTTTGAATCTCTGCACACACTTTTGGACACTGGACACTTTTGGATTGTGTGAGGCCCAATGAATATCTGAGCGCTATGTGACAGGCTCGATGGCACAGCTGCTGTGACCAAAGTGACTAGAGGATAAGGGAGATTTTGAATCTCTGCACACACTTTTTGACACTGGACACTTTTGGATTGTGTGAGGCCCACTGATATCTGAGCGCTATTTGACAGGCTCGATGGCACAGCTGTGACCAAAGTGACTAGAGGATAAGGGAGATTTTGAATCTCTGCACACACTTTTGGACACTGGACACTTTTGGATTGTGTGAGGCCCAATGAATATCTGAGCGCTATGTGACAGGCTCGATGGCACAGCTGTGACCAAAGTGACTAGAGGATAAGGGAGATTTTGAATCTCTGCACACACTTTTGGACACTGGACACTTTTGGATTGTGTGAGGCCCACTGATATCTGAGCGCTATGTCACAGGCTCGATGGCACAGCTGTGACCAAAGTGACTAGAGGATAAGGGAGATTTTGAATCTCTGCACACACTTTTGGACACTGGACACTTTTGGATTGTGTGAGGCCCAATGAATATCTGAGCGCTATGTGACAGGCTCGATGGCACAGCTGCTGTGACCAAAGTGACTAGAGGATAAGGGAGATTTTGAATCTCTGCACACACTTTTGGACACTGGACACTTTTGGATTGTGTGAGGCCCACTGATATCTGAGCGCTATTTGACAGGCTCGATGGCACAGCTGTGACCAAAGTGACTAGAGGATAAGGGAGAATTTGAATCTCTGCACACACTTTTGGACACTGGACACTTTTGGATTGTGTGAGGCCCAATGAATATCTGAGCGCTATGTGACAGGCTCGATGGCACAGCTCCTGTGACCAAAGTGACTAGAGGATAAGGGAGATTTTGAATCTCTGCACACACTTTTGGACACTGGACACTTTTGGGTTGTGTGAGGCCCACTGATATCTGAGCGCTATGTCACAGGCTCGATGGCACAGCTGTGACCAAAGTGACTAGAGGATAAGGGAGATTTTGAATCTCTGCACACACTTTTTGACACTGGACACTTTTGGATTGTGTGAGGCCCACTGATATCTGAGCGCTATTTGACAGGCTCGATGGCACAGCTGTGACCAAAGTGACTAGAGGATAAGGGAGATTTTGAATCTCTGCACACACTTTTGGACACTGGACACTTTTGGATTGTGTGAGGCCCAATGAATATCTGAGCGCTATGTGACAGGCTCGATGGCACAGCTGTGACCAAAGTGACTAGAGGATAAGGGAGATTTTGAATCTCTGCACACACTTTTGGACACTGGACACTTTTGGATTGTGTGAGGCCCACTGATATCTGAGCGCTATGTCACAGGCTCGATGGCACAGCTGTGACCAAAGTGACTAGAGGATAAGGGAGATTTTGAATCTCTGCACACACTTTTGGACACTGGACACTTTTGGATTGTGTGAGGCCCAATGAATATCTGAGCGCTATGTGACAGGCTCGATGGCACAGCTGCTGTGACCAAAGTGACTAGAGGATAAGGGAGATTTTGAATCTCTGCACACACTTTTGGACACTGGACACTTTTGGATTGTGTGAGGCCCACTGATATCTGAGTGCTATTTGACAGGCTCGATGGCACAGCTGTGACCAAAGTGACTAGAGGATAAGGGAGATTTTGAATCTCTGCACACACTTTTGGACACTGGACACTTTTGGATTGTGTGAGGCCCAATGAATATCTGAGCGCTATGTGACAGGCTCGATGGCACAGCTGTGAACAAAGTGACTAGAGGATAAGGGAGATTTTGAATCTCTGCACACACTTTTGGACACTGGACACTTTTGGATTGTGTGAGGCCCACTGATATCTGAGCGCTATGTCACAGGCTCGATGGCACAGCTGTGACCAAAGTGACTAGAGGATAAGGGAGATTTTGAATCTCTGCACACACTTTTGGACACTGGACACTTTTGGATTGTGTGAGGCCCAATGAATATCTGAGCGCTATGTGACAGGCTCGATGGCACAGCTGCTGTGACCAAAGTGACTAGAGGATAAGGGAGATTTTGAATCTCTGCACACACTTTTGGACACTGGACACTTTTGGATTGTGTGAGGCCCACTGATATCTGAGCGCTATTTGACAGGCTCGATGGCACAGCTGTGACCAAAGTGACTAGAGGATAAGGGAGATTTTGAATCTCTGCACACACTTTTGGACACTGGACACTTTTGGATTGTGTGAGGCCCAATGAATATCTGAGCGCTATGTGACAGGCTCGATGGCACAGCTCCTGTGACCAAAGTGACTAGAGGATAAGGGAGATTTTGAATCTCTGCACACACTTTTGGACACTGGACACTTTTGGATTGTGTGAGGCCCACTGATATCTGAGCGCTATGTCACAGGCTCGATGGCACAGCTGTGACCAAAGTGACTAGAGGATAAGGGAGATTTTGAATCTCTGCACACACTTTTGGACACTGGACACTTTTGGATTGTGTGAGGCCCAATGAATATCTGAGCGCTATGTGACAGGCTCGATGGCTCAGCTGTGACCAAAGTGACTAGAGGATAAGGGAGATTTTGAATCTCTGCACACACTTTTGGACACTGGACACTTTTGGATTGTGTGAGGCCCAATGAATATCTGAGCGCTATGTGACAGGCTCGATGGCACAGCTGTGACAAAAGTGACTAGAGGATAAGGGAGATTGGATTGCTTTTAAAAAAGCAGTTTGCTGAGCAGTGGGTAAACAGCAATGCCAGCCTGTCAGGAAGCCTTAAAAGGCAGCCCAACAACCAACACCACTGATACACCACAATATAGCCTCCCCTTGCACTGCACACACAGTGACTGGTGTGTTGTGCAGGCCAAATTGCTAGCAGCAGAAGTAGTTTTTTTTTCTTCTCAGCAGGACAAAAAAAAAAAATTGGGATTGCTTTTAAAAAAGCAGTTTGCGGAGCAGTGCGTAAACCGCAATGCAGGAATGTCAGGAAGCCTTAGAAGGCAGCCCAACAACCAACACCACTGATACACCACTATATAGCCTCCCCTTGCACTGCACACACAGTGACTGGTGTGTTGTGCAGGCCAAATCGCTGGCAGCAGAAGCAGTTTTTTTGTCTTCTTCCCTGCCTAACGCTCTCCCTACAGGATCAGCAGTAACCTCTCCCTATACTGAGATCGGCAGAAGTAAGATGGCGGTCGGCGTGCACGCCCTTTTATACCCCCTGTGACGCCCACCAAAGCAAGCCAATCACTTGCATGCCCTTCTGAAAGATGGTGGTGACCCCTGCCTATGTCATCACGTTGCCCACAGTGTCCGTGGATCCTGATTGGCTGAGAAAGAGCGCAAAACAAACTTTTGAAACGCGACTTTGGCGCGTAAGTCGCCGACCTCGTGGCCGACCTCATCCTAGGGTCGGGTTTCGTTTCATGAAACCCGACTTTGCCAAAAGTCGGTGACTTTTGAAATTTTTCGACCCGTTTCGCTCAACTCTATTAACGAGTATAGTGGGAGTCAATTCGAATTTCAAGTATTTTTCTGGCAAACTCTGCAAGGAGGTCTGTGGGGCAATGAAAATGTTTAAATGGATGTGAAAAGTGTTGAATTGAAGGAGAGTAGCATGGGGAAGGCCCATGGAAGCATCTCTGACTCCCAGATTGCTGCTCAGAAAAATAGTGTCACACTTTTATTCAACTCTAAAGACTGACACTAAAACATTCAAAATTGGTGAGAAATTGGAGGTTACAGGAAAAAAATGTCAAGAAACATTTTTGCCAGTTTAATGATTTGTATATAAAGCAAAATTTAAAAAGGGTTTAAAAAAATGATAATTTAAGTAAGCTGAAATTGAATTTTTCCATTTAAAAATTGGAAATTTTAGTGTAATTTATAAAGAAGAAAAAAGTGCCAAAAATTAGGGACTCAGAGGGACTCAGATACACCCTGTATCAGACATGAAGGAGGGTTTCTAACCCATTCTGGTAAAATTGTAATGTAGTGGTACTCCTAGACTCATAAATGCTTTGCACAAGGCGCAAATCCTGTCAAAAATTACAAGCAGTATTATCTAAACAACCTTGAAGGCACTGACTATGGTGTGCCTCATTTAAATATTGTGAAACTCCTAAAACTTCTGCACACAGTGCAAAGCCCACAAATAATTACAAGCAGGGTCATCCATACACCTTTGAAGGCACCAACTGGAGTGCCAAATAAAAAAATTGAAAGAAAGTGTAGTTGTGGTTCTTCTACACTCATAAAAGCTTTGCACTTTGTGCAAAGCAATGAAAATATTATAAGTAATGTATTAGAGCACCAGAGTGAGCCTGTCAGCACTTTCTGTTGATAGTCAAAAGTGCCCATCTGTTATTATCCCCTCCCCCAGCGGCACTAAAAACTTACTCAGACAAGATGCTAGCGGCAGGTAGCGCAACACCTCCAAGGCATACAGGGACAGCTCATGCCAGGCATTCAACTTTGAGACTTAATAGCTGAAGGTCATAGAGGAATTAGGGAGTATGCTTGTTTTGCCAACCAAGTATACATGTACAGTGTGAACTCGTATCTATCTATTTCATGTGTGTATACTATATGTAATCCATATATTCTTTCCTGTCAGGTGCTTTTGTGATTTTACTGTACGTGGCTGCTGAATTACCGACTTTTATTCTATCTAATATATATATATATCACTGACATCTATATATCTATCTATTCTATGTGTATATACTGTATGTAATCCATCTATTCTATCTTTCGAAGTCCTGCTGTGATTTTACTGTACATGGCTGCTGAATTGCTGGCTTTTAATCAATCTATCTATTATCTATCTATTATCTACTTTGAAATACTTTAATTACAATGCAATTATTTTGCCGCACTTTTATAGAAGTTTAACGATTTTTTTTTTCCCGATTTTAAGAAATCATTCACCAATCTGAATGTGCCATATTCATGCCGAATTTATGTTTGGAAATCGTTTTCCGAACATATTCGCTCATCTCTCAAAATTAGAAAATGCTCGGTTCAAGTAATGAGCATTTAAGTGCTCGCTCATCTCTAGTAAAGAAAGATCTTTTGCTACTTTGGTTTCTATTTATTGCAGTTGTGCCACAAATTTTATTAAAACCTTAAGCTCAGAGACTTTTTTTGAGAAGAATACAAGGAGCAATTATTTTGCATTATCGTATGGAAATACCTGTGTGCAGAGGGCTCATCCCGGGAGCCACCCAGGAGCGAGAACTTTTCTGGTTGTGTTTGTCTTGGGCAGGCTCATATTGGATATCCAGATTCTTCATAATAGCAACAAAGATTCAACTTTCGTTGCTTGACCTCTTGTGGTTGATGGTATATAGTTATGAAAATATCCTTAGCAATTAGAGTAAACAAATAAGTCTCTAGTGGAGGTAGATAAAAAGTGGTGAGTTCCTATCTCTGATCACGCAGCCGCACATTCCCTGACGAAGCCGCAAGGTATGCGGCGATATGCGTGGGGTGGGTCCCAATCTGGTTTTATAGCCCCTTCTTACCACATGCAAAATTGTCAGGCGTTTCCACCTGGAGAACTTGTCCTTCACAGGTATATTTATCCTGGGTACTTTTGTGGAGACTTCAGCCTATATGCAATTGCACTTTTTCAGGTGGAAAGTCTGTTTGTCTATCATGGCTTCCTCCATGAAGCCCACTCTATTGTTTCTACAGATGCCTGATTTGTTTGTCCTCTTTGGGACTATTGCACTATTACAACACTATAGGGGTTATTGAAGGGTTATTGGTTTATCCATACCATGTCTTCATTTTACTACCTTCACCTTCATTAATTGTCTTACAGAACCATGTTATCTCTTATGAATTGATGCTGTATTGTGTATTTGTTGTATGCTATTTTTTGTAACCATATATTGATTGCACACCATACATTCAGCTCAAGTAGTTTTCCGGTCTGGGACCCTATTGCTTGTGTTACTATTTTAATTGTTTTAATATGTCCTTGTGTAGTGTCTGTATAACAAAGTGTCTATATCATATTGTATTCTGCATGGGAGTGTGCACTTTTATTGGGTAGTACTGTTTTCTTCTTCCTCTTTATGGCAGCCACATATCCAGACTGATTACCATGGATGTGGCTTTTTCAAGGGAATACGGAAATTAAAACTATTAATATGTCTTTGACTTGGTCAGACTGTTCAGTACAGAACCGATAGCAAAAGGCCAGGTCATTCCTTTGAGAATTTATGATCCAAACCAAAACTCAGTACCATACTCTTCAGTAGTACATCACTTAATTATTGGTTGAAAACACTGGTTAAGTGTTGCCTCTTACTATCTAAAAATAAGTAGTGATTTCCACTGACACATTTTTTAAAAATCTGCATAGTAAAAATTTAAAAGTAAACAAAAAATATGCAATACCCCTAATTCAGATGTATTACAAATATATGCACAAAAAGGTATGAAAAGTAAAATAGTAAAGGAATGAGGCTTTGATGGAATACTGAAGGGCTGCAGTCGAGCTTTCAGGGCATTCATTTGCTAACCACAAATCAAAAAAAAAAATGTTCTAATTCTTGTGAAACTGCAAATTTGAGGAAATTCTACTTGAACTCAATCCTCTGCAAATCGATCTATTCATTTCTAATTGTAGGCCAAAAAATGACTGGGGCCTATGTTTGGGTGCTTATATGCTTGGTTATAACAACCCATCCTTAGACGCTGATGTAAGTTTTCCTGTTCTAAAAAAAGGAGTGCATGATGATGGTAGGTGAGAATGGTAGAGATACTGTACTTTTGAGACTGATTTTCCCACAGTTTTTTCTAATCATACATTCTTAATGCACAGTGAATTTCCTCCTTTTTGTAGGCCATTAGCGACTGTTTTGGAGAGATTAGAGTCAGGAGAATTGATTCACAGGGTCCCACTTCAGCAGCCAGGACCGTATTCCATATCCGCTGGGTGAGAGCCCTGCAAATCGCCTCTTACCTGAAGGCATACAGAGCTCGATTTTTGATTAACTGGGTTAGCATGATGTTGTGCATGTTACAAACCACAATGATGATGCAGATGCCATCAGTTAATCAACAATTTGCAGGGCTTTCTTCCAACAGTTTTGGAATACTGACCTGGTTGCTGGACCAAAAGTCCTGCAATTAGATTCTCCAAAACTCTACATGGGATGCTTCTATTTTTTATTTAATTCTGCTTAAAGAAAGTAAATGTTTATTTTTTTATATTTATGAGTTTTTTAAAATGTTATATATTATGTAATATGCAAAATATATTTTTTAATAAGCCAGCTTTAGCTATAATGTTTTCCTTTTGGCCTGTATAAAGGAACCACTTAGCTCTGCTTTGATAGTATTGTTCTCCATTGTGTCCATTTGTCTTAAAGACAGGTAACAGCAACAGAGTAGAAGGAAATAAGTGTATATTGGAGTTTATCCACACAAAATGAATACTTCATGCACCATAAACAGCTCGCAGTATGAATTTTATGCTTCGTAAATACTAAAATCAATTATTAGCTTGTTGATGTTATAGATTATGTTTTTAGCGCCGACAGACATAAGCAGGCATAAACTATCATTATAAAGGTAAAAGCAATTTTGCAGAGTTTTCTTTAACCTGGCATTCATCAATCCACAGACCCACAGACTTACAAGATATGATAGACAGATATGATAGACTGTGCGAGAGTTATCTATCTACACAAGCCAAATTGGCTCAAATTTCCCAAGGTAGATCCTGTACAAACACGTTTGTGTATCTGTTATGTTCAGTCAAAGTAAATGACAGTAAGGGAAAGCTCCATGTGTGGCATTAGCTATTGATTAATTTTTAATAAATTTCAACACTTTAAAGGTTAAATCCTTTCCTATGGTATTGCTCGTAGTTTTCACAGAGGAGGGAAAAATGATGTCTTCAATTAAGCTACTATTCGATGAATAAACTATAGCTGATTTCCAGCGGTACATGGCAAAGACAAATCTGGGCTAGAGCTATTTTTGTGCCATTGATGAACAATGAAAAAAAGAGTTGAAAATGTCATCGAAATAGAGAGCTCCACCTTGGGCAATGTCCCAAACATGTGCTGTAATAGATAATACGCAAAAAAGATATTACTTTAGGGGGCAAATTGAAATATTACATAACGATGACATTGTTGTTTCTGTAACAAGTGAAGCGCAATTAAGAAATCCACCTACCTATGAAAACCACAAAATTAAATATCCTTTATCTATCGTGTTGTCATGGTAACAGAGGCACGGATCATGCACCCGCTTTGAAATGTTCTCGCACAAGGAGCATCTCACATCCATGTTGTAAAACTTATGCCTAGATTGTTATTTACAGCCGACATTTTGCAGCATCTGGAGAAAGGTGCATTGCACATTCCAGAGAATGTACAATTGATTTTTTCCTTTTTCTCGGCCGTATCTGTCGACACTAAAACAGTTCCTGAAGCAGAATCTTAAGCTTGAAATTGAACTACTTCCCAGCCAGTCTTTCCAAAGGGTACAGAGGTTAGTTGTCAGCTGCTTGCAATAACATACCTCTCCCTCAACAGCAGCTCTCATTAAATCCAGCAGCAAGCACGGTTCCCCCATGCTATATATAGAAATGCAAGACTTGCTACAATACCAGACAGCGCTCGAAATAATTAGCGAACAATCGCAAGCGGCTCTGCAAAAAATGAGACGCTATTCATTTCAAATATCTCTAGCCTTCATATCACTTTTCAGGTTCTAAAGAGTGCAGATCTTATTTTATATTTTGAAAGTAATCTAAAGCAAGTAATAAAAATGTCCAGAGAAAGAGGGAAAGCAGAAAAAGAAGAGAGTAGTTGGCGCTTCTTCTTTCTCTAGTTAAAGTGGCATTAGAATAAAAACACCTGTTATGTGTTTCTGCATCTTGGGAATTGTTACATGGCAATTTATTTCAGACACTTAAGGTACTGTCACACAGCGATGTACCAGCGATCCCATCCAGCGATATGACGCTGTCAGGATCGCTGGTACATCGCTAAGTGGTCGCTAGTGAGCTGCCACACAGGCAGATCTCACCAGCGACATCGCTGGGGACGGGGGTCACTACTTACCTGTCACACCAGGCGATCCTGCGTCCTCCCGCCCGGCTCCACGCGTCGCTCGTCGTCACAGCATGAAGCGCCGCAGGAAGCTGACGACAAGAAACAGTCCACTCTGTTCTCGCGCGATCAGTGATAACCAGCGGGGGAGCGGGTTGTAGGTAAGTATGACACATAGCGATATCGCTAGCAATATCGCTATAACGTCACTAGTTATAGCGATGTTGCTAGCGATATCTCTTAGTGTGACATGCCCTTAAATGTCTATGTTCCATGGAAACAATATGGAAGCTGTGTTCACTATATATATATAAAATATGTATGTGTGTGTGTTTTTGTATGTATATATGTATATATATATATATATATACTGCTCAAAAAAATAAAGGGTACACAAACTGCCTGTTGCAAATTGCAAATGGAATAGTGTTCCCTTTATTTTTTTGAGCAGTATATATATAGGCAATATAGGAAATATATATACACACACACACACTCACCCATGTTTTAGCTTTTCGGCCAGACACATTAGTATACAAGGTTGCAACATCTCAGACGCGGTCAATATTTCATAATGTCAAACTGCTAAATGATAGCCCCAGAAACATTGATTCACAAATCATTGATCGAAAGCAACTTCATATGGAGGCCTTGGTGTTTCACGTGTTGTTGTCCTTCTGGGAGGTAATTGCTGGGAAAAAAAGCTTTCATTATGAGGAAGCTCATTCACACACAGTCATCTAAACTGACATAATTTCACTCTTAAATCAAAAGGATGTGCCCGGTGGAAAAAAAGTGCTTGTTCATTCCAAACCTGTCTCACAAGCTTCACTTTGTTTATTAGTAAATGCAGTTGGTATGCTTGGCACCACTGGTACTGATGTGTCACAGAGTCCTAATAGTTATGGGCCCAGAGATCCAGCCAGCTCCTTCAATCATTCCTCGCTATTGTGCTGAGTAAGCAAACCATGGGAAAAAAAATAGTTCACTCTTCTACTTTGTTTTTAATATGGCACAAAACTCTAAAACCTACGATGCCGAACTTTATCCAGACACCATTAAAAATTTAGTCATATACTGTGCAACAACAAAAAAAGAAGAAAAATGCTCATTCTTGGCTCTTTTTCTCCCCCTATTGACCCATTCTAAAGATTTTTTTTGCTACAGTTTGGAACAGCAAGGATTAAAATACACTGTATCATTTACTGTGGCTGGAACTATATTAAAAATTGATTGGTGATAGTATAGTTATAGAAATGAAAGCGATAAATTTACAGAAATGTCATATTTCATAATGCATCTAAAGGAAACCATTTACAACCATTTGGTTATTTTAGAACTTAATATGACAGCTTAAAAGAATTTTAATCCTCACTAATTATTAAATATCACAATACAGACAAGTGGGTATCCATGCAGCCTCATAAAGAAAATGTTTAATTTCTGTAAAATATTCCTGAGGCTCATTAAAGATTTGAGTTGTGCAAGCTGTATTCGTTAAAGAGCTCATGCACAATTTCTGCAGTTATAATATGGCCTCCATAAAGATAATGTGCCCTTTATCATACCTTTATATCTCTATAATTTTTATAGAAGCATTTTGAGATATTTGTGGTATGCTCAAACTCTATATACACAAAAATGTTTATCCCATATTCCCAAGTGCGTGAACTATAATTCTGATTTTCATTTTTAACCATTGCTCGACATTTCAATTTTTCTATTCAGTACTCCTACTTCTTAATCTGTCCTTGACACAGTCAGATGCTTCCTACTTCTATAGATCCTCTCTTCCCTTGGCATCAAAGACCTTGCCCTCTCCTGGACCTCCTCATAACTCACTAAGTGCATGTGGAGAAATGAGGGGCAGTGGGTGCTCTCGTCCTCTGGCCCGGCTGTCTTTAGGAAGACCACATGGACCAGAGCTCATCTCATTGAACCCCCATACTCCTTCCCTGTGGCCATTATACTATTTAGACAAGAGAGGGTAAGGGTAACACACTGCAGTAATAATTTATTGGATTATCAACAGTCAACAACATATAATACAGTCCCAACAAGTACATAAGATGGTGCAAATGTCTCACCTTTCTGCTGACTCGCTGATAATTAGAACATCTGCAACTTCGTGACATCCAGGGCCAAATACCCCAACTAGTGGCACATGGCTTTTGGTGGGCACACACAGAGAGGAGGTAGTAGAAAGCTTAGGAAGATGACAGTCCATTGAGGATTGTGGCCAGGTGACAATCATTTCAACCTGAGTTCACCAAAGTTCTCCATGGGTTCAGTGATGGGCATTGGATCAAATCTGAATTCCTCCGGTTGGAGCTATGGTGCCTTGGCTGCTGTCCTCTAGCATGTCTCTGCTAAAAGAGATAAGTCCCTTTTTATACCAACAGCTGTCCTTCAGGTCATTATCCACAGGTTTGGGAGGAGGTGGGAAGAGGTCATCTTTCTTTGTTCGAGTGTTCAATTAACTTGTATATTTTGTCCTGCAGTGCTTGCAGAACAACAAGCTGCATGGATAGAAACAATGGGTAATCAACATATTAAGAAACATCGACTATTCAATTAATCTGCATCTTTTTCCCCTCAAGGATAGCAGAACCATTAGCTGCCCGAACTGATACAATGGGTAGTATGGATGGGCAAATCCAAACGGTAAAGTTTGAGGTCTGTACTGAACACCTAGTGTCTGTGCATAGAACTCGAACATGGACCTCTCTCTGGAGTCTGTGTTACTGTTCAGGTTCAGCAGCCTGACAATCCAGTGTTTCACATTATGTCATCTGTGTGACAGCATGAGAAATATTGGCTCTGATTTGCAGTGAGTTTGTTACCGCCAGTCAAAGCGCTGCTGTTCCCACACTGTCATGCAGATGACAGTGTGTGAGACAGAACCTGTGACCAGCGGTGAAAAGGTTACTGCCGGTCACAGGCACTGGCTGATGAGAATACTACTCTCATCATCGTACACCTGGTCTCGTTGATAACAGCAAGAGCAGGCATATGATAATTAGAGTATTCATCAGCCGGAGCCTGTGCAATAAATAAATTAAAAAAATGGCTTGGGGACTAGAGATGAGCGAACCTTCCAAGGTTCAGTTCGTCGAACGTTCCAATGTTCAGCAAACGTATCCAAACACCATTAAATTCAATAAGAGGCAAAACCAAATGTATGCACAACACCTTAAAGGGTGACAAAAAGCTTCCCAAATTGCTAAAATTAGGGCAGACACCAGGAAAAGTGGCATAAATTGACCCACAGTATAAATTTGCCAAAAGCACAGCCATAGGTCATGCATGACGTATCAGGGTCTGGGCCAGCTTTTAAAGCTTTGAATTGAAGTTTCAATTAAATCCTGGTGGTTAAGGGAGTCATGTAAGCCTTCTTTGCTGGGAACCCTGATACCTCATGCAACAGTTTTTTCCCAGCCACAATCAGATTTCACAAACATAAGTTACATAGAGTGCTGTTGGTCGAGCAATGTAAGGACAGTTACACAGGTAGTTGAATAAAAGTAAGTGCAGGCCTGCCTGTCTGGTAGCCCAACTTCTACAGGCAACATACATGAAGGGGAACCAACTTGAATTCTCCACATTTCAAATTGTCACATACCACTAAAGTGCTATCAATTCCCACAGAGTAGAAACAGTATAACAGGCCTCTGACACACCTTCCACTGCAGGCAACTCACCAGATGTAAACCCAACTTCGAGTCTCCAAATTTCAAAAAATTATTGTCACACACCACTAAAGTGTCATCAATTCCCAGAGAAGAAACAGTATAATAGGCCTCTGACACACCTTTCACTACAGCCCACCCACCATATGGAAACCAACTTTGAGTCTGCAATAACGCAAGATCAGTGCATGACACTAACAATAACACCATCGCCTAGTCTACCCAGTATGCGACTGGGGTGCAAAAGTCATTGGAGATCCATGACTTGTTCATTTTGAAGACAGTTAAGCAGTCTACAGGAGATGACGGATGTGCTTATCCAGCTGTACACCACCAGCAGTGCTGAAGACATGTTCTGAGAGATCGCTGACTGAGGGGATGACAAAACATCCAAGGAGTGACAGGTGAGCTCAGGCAACTATTCTATTTTTGAAGACCAAAATGCAAAAGGGTCCAAATTCCCCATGATAGCATTGATACTGAGCTTGAAATACTCCTGCACCATCATCTCCAATCGTTCACAACTTGTCAGACTTGTACTTTTCTGTTGTGCTGGTGCACAAGCTGGTCTAAAAAATGTTTGAAATGACTCACAGAATTTGCTTATACCACTTGCACTGCTGCTGCTGTTGCTAATGTTTTTGGGATGACGCCTTGATGTTCCCGGGAAGGGAAGTCTAGAACTGCAATGTACAATGTGTGCCTCACTGTTGTATTAGGGATAACCACTCTTAAGATTGTCTACAAGTGTGTTTCAATACTCCAGCATATGTAGGTGCCTTTTCAGAAGAGGAACCATCTGGCAAAATTTACTGTTCTAACGTGAATCTAACAGAGTGGCAATCTAGCAGTAACACTATTTCTAAACCTAAGAATATGGGCATCATGTTGAAGGTAGTGCAGCAAGAAGGTTCTCATATGTCATGCACTTCCATGAGGTCCAAGTCCATGGTGTGTTGGTGGTGGGGTAATACTCAAGATTACTTCCTCCATCGCCTCCAACCAACTATGGACAAATGAGAGTGGATCATTATCCTCTTCATCTCCTGACTGTTGGGCGTCCATCACCTCTTCTTCCTCCTCGTCCTCAATTTGTTCCTTGGCTCCTGCACCTTAACTAAGTTTGACTGGTACCATGTACCCTCTCGATCACTGTAATCCACCCTCCCATGGAACTTAGACATATAGTTATCCATTCTGTATCTTCCTTTGCTTCCACCTCTTTCTCTGGGACCACCACTTCCTCACACAGTCTATTCCAGTGATGGTGAACCTTGGCACTCCAGCTGTTGGAGAACTACAACTCCCAGCATGCCCCAACTGCTGCCTCAACTACTGCAGGTTGCAATAGCATGCTGGGAGTTGTAGTTTTACAACAGCTGGAGTGCCAAGGTTAGCCATCACTGGTCTATTCAAAGTGTGCTTCAGCATGCAGATGACTTGAATAGTGATGCTGATGATGGCTTTGTCAGCACTAACCATTTTTGTAGCCATTTCAAAACTGTGCAGAAGGGTGCAGAGGTCCTTCATCTGTGCCCATTCCACCAGCGTGATTTGCACCACGTCCATACTGTGCTGGCCCAGGATATGCAATGTTGCCACAGCTGCTGCAACATGTGCAGAGAGAAATTCCGCCATGTTGGAACATCGCAAATCAAACAGTTAACCAGTAGGCTGAAAGACCTCTGTAGTGATGCAAGTTATAGACCTGCAGGGTGCAATCATCAGAAATGAGCACCCAGCGAACATGCATTCTGCAGCAGCGCATCCAGGCTGGGATAGCGGCGGAGAAATCTCTGTACCACCAAGTTGAGGACGTGATCCATGTAAGGCACATATGTAAGATTTCTTTGGCGTTGGGTTGCCACCAGATTTGCACTGTTATTGCACACGGCCTTCCCTTGCTCCAGGTTCAGTGGAGACAGCCATTGCTCTAACTCAGCCAGGATTGCTGTCAAAAACTTTTGAACTGTGTGGCATATTAATTTAAATACTGCCTGATTGCTGTGAGCTCTGGCTGCAGAGTATGGAGATGGGGGGATTCTCTCTGCATTGTTGAAAAACTTGTCTCATTAAGGGAGAGAAGAATGAAGGGAAACATCCACGCTTGTTCAGACTCCAAGAATAATACTAAAAGCAGCACAGAAAAAAATCACTGGTGGTGCATAGAGGTAAATAAAACATAAAATATGTATGACACTGCGCTAAATATACATATACAACATTTGACTCATGAAGAAAAAAGATGAATCTATTAGTTAAGTGAAGACACCAAGGTCATAAACAACTGAGTGTCAAAATATTATAAAAAGTGAAAACCATGAATAACACAGTTGTTGGTTATCCAACTGAAAACATTTTGAGCAACGATGCAGATGCTTCCCTCCTCTGGATTCTGTGAATCTTTGGAGCAGACCTCTGATGACCATGGAATAAAACAGAATTGCCCATCTGTGGTTACCCACAGTCAATTGGGTGTTTGGAAATTTGTGGTGCGGGGAGAAACTAGTGTGATTGGGTTGCCACCTCTGAAGATTGTACTGTGTCTGATGTTAAGGTGGGGGAAGAGGAGGAGAGGCTACTGTTATGAGCTCATTTTCTGCTCCACCAGCTGGGAGTTCTCCTTCTGTTCTCCCTCTGGTAGTGACAGGAGGTACTGAGGTTAGTTTAATTGGTGATGGTCTGCCACCTGACGAGGAGGATAGTGATTGGATCTCTGGAGTATCAGGCTGGATATAAGACAGCCAACGCCCTATCCTGTTGCTGGTGATTCAGTCTGTTTCTCAGGTTTTGGACTTCAGCTCTGCTCCAGTCTTCTCAAGTTAAGTTTGTTTTTTTGCTAATGTTCACACTTGCTCTTGTTTGTCAACTCAGTTTTTGTGTGGTCAGCCAGCCCGGCTGGGCTGTGCTGAATTTCCACTCTTATTTATCTGTATTTGCCAATTTGCCTTTTTGTCCTTTATTAGATTGGCCTCTTTTTGCTCTGTCTCAGAATATTCCAGAGTGCTGATATAGTGGGAGAAGTCTAGTGACTTCAGGGTTAATTTTGTTATCAGAAGCGCTGGACATTATATTTGGTAGGGTTTTTTGGCAGATTGCAGACAGTATCTTTCCTTTCCTGTCCTTTCACATTAGTTTGGCCCCATCGTTTGCTCAGCCTATTTTTCTGCCTTTGTTTGTGTTTTCATCTTGCTTCACCGTCAATACATGTGGGGGGCTGTCTTTCCTTTGGGGTCTGCTCTGGGGAGATATTTTTCCTCTTTTCTTACTTTAGGCTTATTTAGCTATCTGGTTGTGATGAGGTGTCCAGGACCACCGTAGGCACACTCCACGACTGCTTCTAGTTGTGTGTTAAGATCAGGGCTCTGCAGTCTGCATAGTTACCAACCTCTCTGGTTTTCTGAGACTTAGCGTGTGTTGCTTTTTTCCTCCTCGGTGACCCATTCATAACAGGCTACTTGATGCAGTGCTTGCCATCCACTAGAGCACATGCTTTTTCTGAGCTTCATCTACAAGGTGTACTACTGTAATCCTACAAAAAAACTCATTGAGTTATTGTTCAGATGTAATTAAGTAAAAAATTAACAAACTTTATTGAGAAACAAATTTACACGGCATAATACACGTAACAGACAGCTGAAAAGACGAAGCACATAGAGGGCTCATGTGTGAAGGACAACAAACATTGGTTATATCACAGGGAGGGAGCAAGAGAAATAGCTGAGAGAAACTGACCTCAAGGGACCAGAGTATTAACATTCTCAAAAGTGCATAGTGCCTGTAAAGTGAAATGTAGTGAAGTAATTGAAAGGTCCCCAGGTCATACAATTGTGTAACAAAGGTAATGGCCAAATGCAGACGTCAATACCAAATACCAGTGTCTGAGGACTCAAAAAAGGACAGTGCCATAAAATATACTCAGCTTACCCATAGTGCTGCCTGCCAACATATGTCCGGTGCAGCCCCATCACATGTTTCGCATGGGCTTTGACAGGGGATAATTTTTTACTTAATTATGTCTGGACAATAACTCTGAGATTTTTGTAGGATTTAAGATTTTTGGAGTGTCCATATATACTGACTCTGGTCCTTGAATTAGGCATATGGCCAGTTGGGTAGATATTTAGTATGTATCAGTGGATTTTGTTCTCAAGGTGTACTACTGTGCAGCTGCAAAGAAAGGGAGTAGAGTAGCCAGTCCAGCAACAGATATTGTCAGTGGTTTTAAATAGGATGACATGTCGTTTGTTCATTTGAGCTTTCATTAACACCTAACCCACGTACATCAACACCAAGCCTATTCCCCTTTCCACCACTACCTTGCTTTTTCCCACTCATGTTGCCTGTACCCTTACCCTCTTTTAACCTGCTGTTTCACAAGCTTATACCCACATCTGTCACTAAATGAACAATCCCTATTTATTTTCTTATATATTGTGCCTGAACAACACTCTTATACCTAACGATTTTGATAAGTAAATGGGGCCTGGTGCTTTTCCAACAATATTATCCCAAACAATTTTGATTAGGAAATGTGGACTACTGCCTGTGTCCTATTATTAGCCCAAACAATTTTGATTAGGAAATTTTGATTAAGATATGAGGCCTCCTGTCTGCACTTCAACATTAACCCAAACGATTTTTATTAGGAAACGTGACCTCCTGCCTGCACCCCAAAATTAGCCCAAACAATTTTACTTAGGAAATGGGGCCTACTGTCTGCACACCAATATTAGCCCTAATGATTTAAATTAGGAAGCGAGACCTAGTGCCTGCACCCCAATATTAGCTCTAACGTTTTTGATCAGGAGATAGGGCCTCCTGCCTTCATACCAATATTAGCTCAAATGATTTTAATTAGGAAATGGGGCCTCTTGCCAGCACCCCAATATAAGCCCAAACAATTTTGATTAGGACCTATTACATATAGAATGATAACCTGGATTTGATTTGGGTTATATATGTACAATCCAATCAGGGGGGTCATTTAGGTAGACCCTTTTGGGAAGAATGAATAGCTTGTCTTTTTAACTGGTTGGAATCAACCTTAAAATATAGAGAGAGAGATATGACTAGATGACACGTAATAGTATGTTCATTAGAGCCCAGAAGTGCGAACAATTGATGAAAAAATTATTTTTTCGAATGAAATTAATATAATATCCATGATTCAGATAGAACAATTTATATGCATGAATGATGTTGAATTGGTGAAATGTGTATCCTAATGATAATTTACAATTCTTGTACAAAATAGAATATAATTTCATTCAATATTAATAAATTGAAGAACAGTAAGATTGAATCTAATGATCTTGAAACCTCCATATCTGCCTTATAATTGGGGAATGAATTTCAAAGAAATTTGTATGACTATTGGTCAATAGACTTGTCAATCATGACAGGATGTATAAATAGGTTTTAAATGCGGCCAATTCCAGTCTTAGCGAGAGCTGGTTCCCCAGACGAAACACGCATTAGGGACATAGTCCCGACATGAACATAATCTCAGAGTAGCATTGGCACGCTGCCATTTACTCACACCCACTAACTCCAATCCCTGCTTGGTCTCTAACTGTATGAGACGCAGGCTGTGACTCTCAGAGAGACTGCGTGCTTGATTGATCAGCACGCTGCTTCTCCCTCTGACCACATTTGTAAGTGGTAGTTGCCATTTAATCTAGCCACTCCTGCTCTATGCCGCACACAAATTATAGCGGCGGAGAGTAAGTGCCAACGATCCCCACAGTGAACACCAGAGGTGATTAGAACCCGGAATCATTGGCACTGCTGTCAGAATCTCTGACTTTATAATCAGCAGCTCCATAATATGGTGAAAAATGCATTGCAAATTAACTTTATACTGCCAGCAAGATTTTAATATTTGATACAAACTACATACAACCCCTGGCAAAAATTATGGAATCACTGGCTTTGGAGGATGTTCAATCACTTGTTTAATTTTGTAGTAAAAAAGCAGATCACAGACATGGCACAAAACTAAAGTCATTTCAAATGGCAACTTTCTGGCTTTAAAGGGAAGGTGCCATCCCAAAACAAATTTTTCAGCAATTGAAAAAATGTAAAGAATTAATGTTTATATTTTCTTAAAAAATATTATCATTTGTTTTTAATTTTGTAAAATATGAAAAATAATTTTAAAAAGTTTGGCATTTCTACTTGTTAACACTAGGGGGAGCAGCTACTGAAGTTTGGCACAAAAACCTAGTGTACAACTAGCTCACATTACTGTCCTGCAGTAATTATGGGCGTACAGTGTCCATGATGTTTGATTTTGATATATGATCATGCCCTAAAATGGACACTGTATGGATGGAATCTGCTGACATGGGTGTGGTGTCACTCCTCTCCTCCCCTACTGGGTGCTGGCTAAGGGAAAAGAGAGGATGACATTTAGGAACACAGTGAGCAGCCATTTTGATGGGGCCTTCAAAGTTACTGACTGTCTTTTCATGTAAAGTCTGGATCAGAACAGGTCATCAATCAGCAGAAATGTTTCCTGGATTTCTGTGGAGCAGACAAGAAGACAGTCCATCCATGTGTATAAAACACAGCGCTCTATGTACAATCCCTGACACCAAACAGGGTGCCCCCCACAGACCAGCACACTTCTCTCCTGAAATACTCTGTGCTGCTGTCACCCTGCTCCTTCCTCCATATATCACGCCCCTGTCACCTCGCTTTCACACATCGCCAGGATCTGAGGAGAGGAATGGGGTCTTCGGTCACCGAGGATGGCAGGCAGCAAGGATTCTGGGAGCAGGGTGACAGCAGCACAGAGTATTTCAGGAGAGCAGTGCGCTGGTCTATGGGGGGCACAGAGGGAGATATATGGGGGAGGAGCAGGGAGACAGCAGCACAGAAATCCAGGAAACATTTCTGCTGATTGATGGCCTGTTCTGATCCAGACTTTGCATGCAGAGACCCCATTCCCCTCCTCAGATTCTGTCCTGGCGATGTGTGAAAGCAAGGCGACAGGCGCAGTCCGGGGTGACGCTGGGAAGCAGGCTGGGGGGGAATGGAGCCATACAGTAACGATAAAAATGAGACCCCTCTCTTCAGCTGCCTCACCAGCCCACCCCTGACTGCACCTAACTATTACCCCTGACCCGTGTGCAGGTGCTCAGCCAGAACCACCCTAGAATGGGTCCCCTTTTAGCAGATCACAAATAATACCGGCATATACTTCACACACAATGCCGCCATATAGATTATACACATTACCACCATGTAGATCGCACATAAAACCAGCAGGGTGACAGCAGCACAGAGTATTTCAGGAGAGCAGTATCACACGGCAGAGAATTAGATACACGGCTCAGCAGACAGTATCACACAGGAGAGGATTAGATACACGGTTCAGCAGTCAGTATCACACAAGAGAGGATTAGATACACGGCTCAGCAGTCAGTATCACACAGGAGAGGATTAGATACACGGCTCAGCAGACTGTATCACACAGGATAGGAATAGATACACGGTTCAGCACACAGTATCACACAGGAGAGGATTAGATACATGGCTCAGCAGTCAGCATCACACGGGAGAGGATTAGATACACGGCTCAGCAGTCAGTATCACACAGGGGAGGATTAGATACACGGCTCAGCAGACAGTATCACACAGGATAGGATTAGATACACGGTTCAGCAGTCAGTATCACACAGGAGAGGATTAGATACACGGCTCAGCAGTCAGTATCACACAGGGGAGGATTAGATACATGGCTCAGCAGACAGTATCACACAGGATAGGATTAGATACAAGGTTCAGCAATCAGTATCACACAGGAGAGGATTAGATACACGGCTCAGCAGTCAGTATCACACAGGAGAGGATTAGATACACGGCTCAGCAGACTGTATCACACAGGATAGGAATAGATACATGGCTCAGCAGACTGTATCACACAGGATAGGAATAGATACATGGCTCAGCACACAGTATCACACAGGAGAGGATTAGATACATGGCTCAGCAGTCAGTATCCACAGGAGAGGATTAGATACACGGCTCAGCAGTCAGTATCACACAGGGGAGGATTAGCTACACGGCACAGCAGACAGTATCACACAGGATAGGATTAGATACACGGTTCAGCAGTCAGTATCACACAGGAGAGGATTAGATACACGGCTCAGCAGTCAGTATCACACAGGGGAGGATTAGATACACGGCTCAGCAGACAGTATCACACAGGATAGGATTAGATACACGGTTCAGCAGTCAGTATCACACAGGAGAGGATTAGATACACGGCTCAGCAGTCAGTATCACACAGGGGAGGATTAGATACACGGCTCAGCAGTCAGTATCACACAGGATAGGATTAGATACACGGCTCAGCAGTCAGTATCACACAGGATAGGATTAGATACACAGCTCAGCAGTCAGTATCACACAGGATAGGATTAGATACACGGCTCATCAGTCAGTATCACACAGGATAGGATTAGATACACGGCTCAGCAGACAGTATCACACAGGATAGGATTAGATACACGGCTCAGCAGGCAGTATCACACAGGATAGGATTAGATACACAGCTCAGCAGTCAGTATCACACAGGATAGGATTAGATACACGGCTCAGCTGTCAGTATCACACAGGATAGGATTAGATACACGGCTCAGCAGGCAGTATCACAGGAGACAGTATTACAGATATGCTCACATTAGTGTAACTGCCCCCCCCCATACATTAGACTATGGGCTGTATATGTCACTATAAAAGCAAAGGTGTCAGATTACCGGAGATCACTGGGGCTGTGTGTGAGTGAGGAGGCGGAGACAGAGCAGGAGGACAGTGGAGCTGGAGTAGGAAGCACAGTGCAGAAAGTGGAGCTCAGCAGATAGCACTGGGCTACAGTAAAATGGCGCCCAGCCACACCTACAGCAGTGAATGGTGCAGCCCACAGGGGCATGCCCAGTTCTCTGCTAATGAGGCTGCATGGTGGGGTCGGGAGCCGACCGCAGTCTCCTATGTCCAGGGACGGCCATATTTGCAGACTGTATGAGTCCTCCACATATCTGCAAATCAAGATGTCAGCGCCCAGTGGCTACATTAAAACATTATTACAAGCAAACCATAAATCCTAGTTAGTACAACATTTGCTTTAACAACATGTTTTATTACTTGCTCTTTTTTTGCAAATTATATAAAATTGCGGCACCTTCCCTTTAAGAAACACTAAAAGAAATCAGGAACAAAAAATGTGGTAGCCAGTAATGGTTACTTTTTTAAACCAAGCATAGGGAAAAAATTATGGGATCACTCAATTCTGAGGAAAAAATTATGGAATCATGAAAAACAAACCAACAAAAAAACACTCCAACATATCACTAGTATTTTGTTGCACCACCTCTGGCTTTTATAACAGCTTGCAGTCTCTGAGGCATGGACTTAATGAGTGTCAAACAGTACCCTTCATCAATCTGGCTCCAACGCTCTCTGATTGCTGTTGTCAGTTCAGCTTTGCAGGTTGGAGCCTTGTCATGGACCATTTTCTTCAACTTCCACCAAAGATTTTCAATTGTATTGAGATCCGGACTATTTGCAGGCCATGACATTGACCTTATGTATCTTTTTTCAAGGAAGGTTTTAACAGTTTTTGCTCTATGGCAGGATGCATTATCATCTTGAAAAATGATTTAATCATCCCCAAACATCCTTTCAATTGATGGGATAAGAAAAGTGTCCAAAATATCAACATAAACTTGTGCATTTATTGAAGATGTAATGACAGCCATCTTCCCAGTGCCTTTATCTGACATGCAGCCCCATATCATTAATGACTGTGGAAATTTGCATGTTCTCTTCAGGCAGTCATCTTTATAAATCTCATTGGAACGGCACCAAACAAAAGTTCCAGCATCATCACCTTGCCCAATGCAGATTCGCGATTCATCACTGAGTATGACTTTCATCCAGTCAATCATAGTCCACAATTGCTTTTCCTTAGCCCATTGTAACCTTGTTTTTTTCTGTTTAGGTGTTAATGAAGGCTTTCGTTTAGCTTTTCTGTATGTAAATCCCATTTCTTTTAGGCAGTTTCTTACAGTTCGGTCACAGATGTTGACTCCAGTTTCCTCCCATTCATTCTTCATTTGTTTTGTTGTGCATTTCCTGTTTTGGAGACATATTGCTTTAAATTCCGGTCTTGATGCTTTGATGTCTTCCTTGGTCTACCAGTATGTTTGCCTTTAACAACCTTGCCATGTTGTTTGTATTTGGTCTAGATTTTAGACACAGCTGACTGTGAACAACCAACATCTTTTGCAACATTGCATGATGATTTACCCTCTTTTAAAAGTTTGATAATCCTCTCCTTTGTTTCAATTGACATCTTTCGTGTTGGAGCCATGATTCATGTCAGTCCACTTGGTGCAACAGCTCTCCAAGGTGTGATCACTCCTTTTTAGATGCAGACTAATGAGCAGATCTAATTTGATGCAGGTGTTAGTTTTGGGAATGAAAATTTACAGGGAAATTCCATAATTTTTTTCCATATGCTTGGTTTAAAAAAAGTAACCTTTACTGACTATCACATTTTTTGTTCTTGATTTCTTTTAGTGTTTCTTAGAGCCAGAAAGTTGTAATTTGAAATGACTTTAGTTTTGTGCCATGTCTGTGATCTACTTTTTTTCTACAAAATTAAACAACTGAATGAACATCCTCCAAGGCCGGTGATTCCGTAATTTTTGCCAGGGGTTGCATAATTGAAGTATACTCCATACTGCAGACCTAATATCTAGCACAGTGACAAGGTATTCTTAACTATAATCCCTGTCACTAATGTTAAACCTATATATAGGTGACTGATATTGTCCAATTAGTAGAAGGTACCTGTGGTTTGTGGACAATTTATTGATCTCTATTTTAGAGCCCTCTAATGCACCATAAGGGTGTCTAACCTATCTCACTTCACCCCATTGTGACAACTATTGAATCTTAATACACCATTATGGTGTTTTTCGGTGATCTTATTAATCTCACAGTATGGAATTATCAAATCTCATACACCATCAAGGTGTTCAATTATTCTTATACACCACAAGGGTGTCTACTCCACTATATATGTATCCCACAGTGAGAAATATGGAATATAATAAAGCTTGGGATTTTTTCAATTACATTATTAATCTTACAGTGAATATTTATTAATTTGTATACACCACCAGGGTGTCAAATTCATTGTATACCTTCACATGTGAGGATACATTGTCAATTTCTACAGGTTTTCTAATATACCATAGGGGTATCTACCATTACAAGTTTCTTGTTTAAATTTTAATACATGGTTCATTGACCAATTTTTCAATACAGGGATTTAATGGTGTGATGATACAGTTAATAAATGACGGAAAAAAGACAGATGCTTACAAGCCCAGGTTTCCAAACAAATGCATTATCAGGGTGCATATAATAATAATATAATCTTTATTTATATAGCACCAACATATTCCGCAGCACTTTACAGTTAAGCAGTTTCACACAACAGTCATAAGTAACAATGTTAACAATAATATAATGAATAAAGCAAAATAAAAACAACCCTGCTTGTGAGAGCTTATAATCTACAATGAGGTGGGGAAGATACAAAGTACAGGTGTGCATTTACAATGATGTATTTATAATGATGGACCAGCCATCTTGTGGGGGTGGAGAATAGATAGACATAGTGAATGGGCTACACACACACTTTCACATAAAATGACTTTAATTAGGGAATGTGATAGGCTGCTTTGAACAAATGTGTTTTGAGGGAGCGCCTAAAACTATGCAAGTTGTGGCTGGTCCTAATTTCATGGGGTGGAACATTCCAGAGGATTGGCGCAATGCGGGAGAAATCTTGGAGATGGAAGTGGGAGGTACAGATTAGTGCAGAGGATAGTCAAAAGTCATTTGCAGAGTGCAGCGATCGACTAGGCTGGTAGAAATGAGGGAGGAGAATAAGGGGGTGCCGCACTGTGGAGAGCTTTGTGGATGAGAACAACTACTTTGAATTAGATCCTGTAGTGAATGGGCAGCCAGTGTAATGACTGGGGAAGAGCAGATGCATCCAAATACCGATTAGCCAGGTGGATGACCCTGGCTGCTGCACTAAGGATGGACTGGAGAGGGCGAAAGTCGAATGAGGGGGAGGCCAATTAATAGAGTGTTACAGTAGTCCAGGTGGGAGTAGATCAAGATGATAGTGAGGGTTTTTGTTGTTTCCATGGTGAAAAAAGGGCAGATTGTAGAGATGTTCTTAAGGTGTAAGCGTGTAAGTGACAAGAGCTGGCAAAAGATTGTATATGGGAGGTGAAGGAGAGATTGGTGTCAAACATAACACCAAGACAGCGCGCCTGCTTCCGGGGTGTTATTATTGTCACGACTCCCTGGTATTACTGCTGTGGGGCGAGCTGCACACAGCAGCAGGGGATCTGAAAGCAGAGCGGTGGGAACTCACCAGGTACAAACAGGACCTGAACCAAGTGACAGAGTAGGAGGTAGTCAGGGTGGCGCCGGGTGCAGAGGAGATGATAAAAACAGGAGAATAATCAGACAAGCTAAGATCAGAACCAGGAGATCACAAGGTACCAATGAGGTGAGACCGGGGATTGTCAGAAGGGAAGCCAGAGGTCAAAAAAACAGAATGAGCAGTGCGATACAAGATACAATAGGGACAAACTAATGGAGTAACAATAGCCAAGCCAGGAGGTCAGAACCGAAGAAGACAATAGTACCAAAACGTGAGACAGAGAACAGAGTAAGAGGACAGACCAGGTCATACACGGGAGGCAATCAAGCAATGCAGTATACACGCACACCAGGGGGTCAGACACACAGTCAGAACAACAGGATAGCTGACAGGGAATCCTAGTCTTGAGTGAGTATAAATACCCCTCCCAGATCCAAAGGGAGGCCAACAAAAGTTAACCCTGAGAGAGCAGGACATTAACCATGTCCTATGCCATGACAATTATGGTGCCATCCACGGAGAGGGAAATGTCAGATTTAGAGAGGTTAGTAGATGGCGAGAGCAGAAGTTCAGTTTTGCACTTGTTCAATCCAGTAGAATTTGCCTCTGCACCATGCGACATTCTCGCGGTGCTAGCGGGGAACTCACCGTGGTCACCGCAGTCCAGCCCAGCTGGGAATGCAGCCTCAGTGATGTCACTGCTAGTCATTGAACCTGCGCTCACAGCAGTTCGTTCCCCAGTGCTTCTCAGCATGGACGGCTGCATCTTGGCCTTTCCAGGTTGAAAAGTATTTCTCCCCCAGACATGGATTACAGCGTGGGACAGAACTACAGACAAGTATGGTATATTGTTGGTTTATTATTTTACTTTTATTACAGGAGAACGAGGCCTTCGCTGGACTTAAGCGTTTAAATAAAAATGCAAAACTGTGTTTAGTCTTATTTATAATAAAGGACTTTATTCTGGCTGTGTCTTTCTTTACCATATAACTATAGGATTAGTAATGGATAGGTGTCTTATAGATGCCTCTCCATCACTAAGCCTTGGGCTTGATGTCACCTGACAATAAAAAGGTGACAAAAACCCCACAAATATTACCCCACTTGCCACCGCGACAGCACAAGTGGGAAGAGCGAGGCTAAGTGCCAGAATTGGTGCATCTTAGAAATGCACATTTTCTGGGGTGGCTGAGAGCTGATGTTTTTAGCTTGGAGGGTGGGGCCAGTAAAATGGCCCCTTCCTAGGCTTTTAAAATCAGCCCACAGCTGTCTGCATAGCATTTGCTAGTTATTAATAGAGGGACCCTACGTCATTTTTTTTGGGGGGTCCCCCAATTTAATAGCCAGTAAAGGCTAAGAATACAGTTGTGGACTGATTTTAATATCTTGGGAAGCTCCATGGGTATTACTGCCTTCCCAGGCTGTAAACATCTGCCCCCAGCCATCGACTTTTCCTCTGCTGGTTACGAAAATTGCATGGGAGCCCACGCCATTTTTTCCTAAAAAATATCTTTTATTAATTAAATGTACAGTAAGCTGAATACAAACTGTACTAATTGTATTTGTCATTGGCATCTATATATCTATCTCTTGGAATTTACTGTATGTAATCCCTCTCTTTTATCCTGTCGTCTCCTACAGTGATTATACACTATCCGGCTACTGAATTGGTGGCTTTTATACTATTCATCTATGTATGTATGTAACATGTGACACAAGAAATGCCAACCACTACAACACCTCATTTGAAACAGACATATAAGTTACGCCAAAGGACTACTAACAAACAAGGCAAAGCTGAGATGTCATTGAGACAAATGTTTCTAACACGCTTTAAATAAATAATCACTAATGGATCACACTTTTGACATCTCTATCCATTTAATTACTGCATTAACCCTTCATTTTCACATACAAACCTTTGGCTCTGGTACATATCCACATGGACAGCACACGGATCACACACGGACACAGGGATGGCACATGGATGTGACACATGGACATCCCCAGTACCAATTTCTCCAGTACTGGAAATATCAAGAGACATGTGAAACCGGCCTTACACTGACAAAATTGAACCAGCAAAACAACATGTCTGCTTTTTATATGGTGAGGGACATGTGACTTCAGCAGCCAAAGAGAGAAGCCCTTGTGTCTGGATGTTGTGGATGGTTTCTGTGCCCTGATTGGCTGTCAGAATTTACACACATTAAGTTAATTTAAAAAATTACACTCCACCACTCCTCTGACCTATACACCCCCTCTTCTCATAAAACAAGTTTCTCCCACTAATTATACAGCACCACTATCCAAGCCAAAGTACTAACAAAACCATTAGTGGAAATTCGATCATTTACCGATCTGTGCCCAAATTTTGACAACTTTGAGGGAAAAAGCTCGGGAATCTGAACATGAATCCAAATGAGCTAAATGCATGCTGAATTTGAGATTTGGCAAATGTTCCGAAGAAGTTCGCTCATCTCAACATAGTACCACCACGTAGTGACTGAATAATACCACATACAAGGGACAAATAACATCACACCATGACTCGACCACATATTAGCACCCCATAGTGACCGAATAATACCACATACAAAAGCAAATACAACCACATCATGACCAGACTACATATTACCACCACATAGTGACCAAATTATACCACATGCAAGGAACAAATACTGCCACACCATGACAAACCACATATTACCACCATATAGTGACCAAATAATACCACATGAAAGGAACAAATACCACCACAACATGATGAGACCACATATTAATATCTCATACTGTTCAAATACTGGAATACTGATCACTAATAAAGAAGCAAAATACTAGTTATTAGTGATGATCGAATAGTGAAAATTAGCACAAATAATTTCTAAAAGCCATATATTCCAACCGATTAAAGAATCCAATGCAAATCAATGGGAAAGCCGAATATTTTGCTGCTGGGCCCAACAAACAGGTCTGGGAGCATGGAAAAAAGCTTAAATGGATGGGAAAGAGCTAAAACTAAATGGAAACAGCATGGAGAAGATGCCTGCATGCCTTTCTGACTCACATATAGTATCTGGGAATAATGCTGTCAGACTATTGAGCCTGTTTTACGGATTTTTAAAAAGATCTACCAAACCAACATTTTTTTAAAGGTAAAAATGCTAAAAAACATTATTTCCTTGATAGCTAAATGTATGTAATGCCAAATATATATGTATGTGTATACTGCTCAAAAAAATAAAGGGAACACTTAAACAACAAAATGTAACTCCAAGCCAGTCATACTTCTGTGAAATCGACACTGATTGTGATTCAATTTTCCTGCTGTTGTGTCAATGGCATAACCAACAGGTAGAAATGATAGGAAGGTCATTAACATCCATGTGTCTACTCAGTAAGAGAGTCCAGTGTTCCCTTTATTTTTTTGAGCAGTGTATAAAATATATGTATATATATCATATATACAGGGGATACAGAAAGTATTCAGACCCCTTTACATTTTTCACTTTTTATTTCACTGCAGCCACTTGGTAAATTCAAAAAAGTTCATTTTTTTCTCATTAATGTACACTCTGCACCCCTTCTTGACTGAAAAAAAACCCAGAAATGTAGAAATTTTTGCAAATTTATTAAAAAAGAAAAACTGAAGTATCACATGGTCATAATTATTCAGACCCTTTGCTCAGTATTGAGTAGAAGCACCCTTTTGAGTCATGAGTTTTCTTAGGAATGATGCAACAAGTTGTTCACACCTTGATTTAGGGATCCTCTGCCATTCTTCCTTGCAGATCCTATCCAGTTCCGTCAGGTTGGATGGTGAACGTTGGTGGACAGCCATTTTCAGGTCTCTCCAGAGATGCTTTTTTGGGTTTAGGATTATGCATATTATTTGCATATTCATATTTCCCAGGGAGCAATGCACCTAGGATTTAACTGATTGAGCGCCTTTGCCGGCTGCCGCAGTGTTTTCTTTGACTGGTCTCCCTGAGGTCAGTGATTGTTTTTTGGGTTTAGGTCAGGGCTCTGGCTGGGCCAGTCAAGAATGGTCACAAAGTTGTTCTGAAGCCACTCCTTTGCTATTTTAGCTGTGTGCTTACGGTCATTGCCTTGTTGGAAGGTGAACCTTCGGCCAAGTCTGCCCAGAGCACTCTAGGAGAGGTTTTCATCCAGCATATCTCTGTACTTGGTCGCATTCATCTTTCCTTCAATTGCAACCAGTCGTCCTGTCCCTGCAGCTGAAAAACACCCCCATAGCATGATGCTGCCACCACCATGTTTCACTGTTATTATTATTATTATTATTATTATTATTATTATTATTATCATTGTGCATTTGTATAGCGCCATTTATTCCATGGCACTTTACATGTGAAAAGGGGAAATATAGACAAGTATAATAAACATGTGTAAGACAAGGGACACACAAGTACATAAGGAGAGGGGACCCTGCCCGTGAGGGATTGTATTGGGCATGTGAATAGCAGTGCCTGGTTTTCTCCACATATCTTGCTTAGAATTGTCACCAAAAAGTTATATCTTCATCTCATCAGACCACAGAATCTTATTTCTCATTGTCTTGGAGTCATTTATGTGTCTTTTAGCAAACTCTATGTGGGCTTTCATATGTCTGGCACTGAGGAGAGGCTTCCGTTGGGCCACTTTGCCATAAATGCCCATCTCGTGGAAGGGCTGCAGTGATATTTGACTTTGTGGAACTTTCTCCCTCTCCCTAGTGTATCTGCGGCACTCAGCCACAGTGATCTTGGGGTTCTTCTTTACCTCTCTCACCAAGGCTCTTCTCCCATGATTGCGCAGTTTGGTTGGACAGCCAGGTGTGGGAAGGCTTCTGGTGGTCCCTAACTTCTTCCACATAAGGATTATGGAGGCTACTGTGCTCTTAGGAACATTGAGTACTGCAGAAATTCTTTTGTAACCTTGGCCAGATCTGTCCCTTGCCACAATTCTGTCTCTGAGCTCCTTGGCCAGTTCCTTTGACCTCATGATTCTCATTTGTTCTGATATGCACTGTGAGCTTTGAGGTCTTATATAGACAGGTGTGTGCCTTTAAAATTCAAGTCCTATTAGTTTAATTAAACACAGCTGGACTCCAATGAACGAGTAGAACCATCTTACGGAGGATCACAAGGAAATGGACAGCAAGTGACTTAAATATGAGTGTGTGAGCAAAGGGTCTAAATACTTATGACCATGTGATATTTCAGTTTTTCTTTTATAATAAATTTGAAACATTTCTAAATTTCTGTTGTTTTCAGTCAAGATGGGGTGCAGAGTATACTTTAATGAGAAAAAAAAATGAACTTTTTTGAATTTGCCAAATGGCTGCAATGAAACAAAGAGTGAAAAACACCAAAACTTTTTCTCCACTCATGATTAGTGGTTGGGTGAAGCCATTTAATTCTCACATTTGACCTGTTTGCTTGTAATCAGTGTGTGTGCATAAAAGCTGAGTGAGTTTCTGGGATCCAGACAGACTTTTGCATCTTTCATGCAGCCACTGAAGTTTCTGGATTGTGAGTTATGGGGAAAGCAAAAGAATTGTCAATGAATCTTTGGAAAAAGGTAGTTGAACTGTATAAAACAGGAAAGGAAAAGGGATACAAGTCAGCAGCATTCATTCTATGATTAACAAATGGAAAATCAGGGGCTCTGTAAAAACAAAACCACGGTCAGGTAGACCAACAAAAATTTTGGCCACAACTGTCATGAAAATTGTTCTGGATGATCTGAAATACTGGACTCTCTGAATACTAGTGGTGTGGCTGTTTTAAGATGCACAATAAGGAGGCATTTGAAGAAAAATGGGCTGCATGGTCGACTTGCTAGAAGAAAGCCATTACTACGCAAATATCACAAAGTATGTTGCCTGCAATACGCAAAACAGCAAAGAGACAAGCCTCTAAACTTCTGGAACAAGGTAATTTGGAGTGGTGTCATGTCGGACGCTGTTCACACCACAGCGTCCGGCAGGCAGCGGTAGTTCCATCTCCATCCACTATAGCTTCAGTGGCGCCGGCTTGATTTTACTCAGGTTATCTGGGGTTAGTCTAGCTGGAAATCAGGTGGGATGTTTGGTCACGCCCACGGTCTTTAAATAGTCATGCTGGCCTGTGGGCGTCGCCGATTATAGCTTGTGTTTTGTGCCAAGTGGTTCCGGTCTGGAGTGGAGGTGTTGGAGAGAGAAATTCATAGCTGGTGTCGTATGATCCATTGTTACCTTTTTGCCTTCCTATATTTGTGCTTTGTTTTGCCCTGTTCACATTATAGTATTGTCCTGTGTGGTTGCGGCGCAGTGTGGTTTGAGTTCTCCCTGTCTGTCATTACTGTGTGGGTTTTGGTGGTTTGACAACTCACTGGGTGGAGGGTGGAGGGTTCAGCTTAGGGCTGAGCAGGAGATAAGGAGAGGCTGGAGGCTCAGGCATTTGCACCTTTAGCAAAAACCCTGGGTTGAGGGTCAGACAGGGTTTTCCCTAGTTTGAGGGACTCCGCAGGGGCCCGGGTTTTGTCAGCCTTCTTCGACCTAAGCCTCGCATAACATTATAATCGGCCCAACATTTTTCCATGGATTCCATGACTTCCATAAACCGCCAGTTGGCAGCGCTGTCCGTACAGGTCACCGAGTTGAAGGGGGCAGTTCAGCAGCAGGGCCTGGTTGTAGCTAATGTACAAGCGGCTTCTGCTGGTGCAGGTGCAGAGCCTAAGATTCCGCTGCCTGAACGATTTTCTGGGGAACGCAGCAAATTTGTCATCTTTCGGGAGGCCTGCAAGTTATACTTTCGCATGCGCCCGGTCTCCTCAGGTAATGAGGCTCAGCGGGTGGGTCTGGTGTTATCATCACTGAGTGGGGACCCCAAAGCATGGGCGTTTTCCTTACCAGCCGACTCTGCTACGTTTCATTCGGTTGAGAATGTTTTTTCAGCACTCGGGTTCATTTATGATGACCCCGACAGATTGGCTTTAGCAGAATCTAAAATCCGCGCCCTCCGTCAGGGGGAACGTATGGCGGAAGACTATTGTTCAGAATTTCGCCGTTGGGCAGTAGACACACAGTGGAACGACCCAGCGCTGCGGAGTCAGTTTATTCATGGGGTCTCAGAAAGAGTTAAACAGGCCCTCCTGATGTATGAGACTCCTGCATCGTTAGAATCTGCCATGAGTTTGGTTATCCGTATTGATCGCCGTTTGCGTCAAGGGGCGCAGGAGATGCTGCCTCTGGGGGAAAGCAGGGGTGCCAGTGTGGTTGCTGCAGATGAGCCCACGGAACCTATGCAAATCGCTGGGGTATCACATGTGCAGCGTCGCGTTCCTGGATTCAGGAAGCATGGAGCATGTTTTTACTGTGGTAAAAGAGATCATTATGTAAATGCTTGTCCTGTGCTACCAAAGAAAGTCGCACCGGCGGAAAACTGGTAAGCTCAGAGGGTATGGAGGAGGCCCAACTGAGCGTATGCATATCCTCCATGATGGTATCTCAATGTATGCTCCCTGCCAGGGTTATTATTGCGGGCAGAGAGCTACCAATATCAGTGTTTGTGGATAGCGGTTCAGCCACCAATCTCATGGATGAGGAGTTTGCACGCATGGCAGGTTTCAAGATCGAAAAACTCCCTCATCCTATTCGCGTGGTTACCATTAATGCCGCTCCCCTCCCACAGGGGGAGATTACTGAGTTTGTAGCTGAGGTTAAACTCCACATTGGGGTCCTACATTCTGAGTGGGTTACATGTAAGGTACTCAATAATCTCCCAGCACAAATAGTCCTGGGTTTCCCATGGTTGTCTAAGCACAACCCGGTGATTGACTGGAGAACCCTGGACATAGTCCAGTGGAGCAGTTTCTGCCAGGAAAATTGCTTGGCCACATGTGTGTCTGCCGTGAAGTCCAGCCTTCCGGAGGCATTGCTGGATTTTGCGGACGTATTCTCTGAGAGGGGTTGCTCAGAACTACCTCCACATCGAGCCTATGACTGTCAAATTAGGTTAAAACCCGGGGCTAAATTGCCAAAGGCGAGGATGTTTAGTATTTCTGGTCCGGAGAGACAAGCTCTTAAGGACTACATTGCGGAGAGTTTAAGTAAAGGGCACATCCGGCCTTCATCCTCACCTGTAGCAGCGGGTTTTTTCTTCATTAAGAAAAAAGATGGGGGGTTACGCCCGTGTCTGGATTTCCGGGAGTTAAACCAGATTACGGTCCGTGATCCCTACCCGATGCCTCTGATCCCTGATTTGTTCAACCAGGTGGCTGGTGCGAAGTGGTTTTCCAAACTTGACCTCAGGGGGGCATATAACCTCATAAGGGTCCGTCAGGGGGATGAGTGGAAGACGGCATTTAATACCCCTGAGGGTCATTTTGAAAGCCTAGTTATGCCATTTGGGTTGACAACCGCGCCTGCTGTGTTCCAACATTTCATAAATGATGTATTTGCTCATGTGCTGGGGAAATTTGTGATTGTGTACCTGGATGATATCCTTATTTATTCGAGCGACCAGGACACTCATTTAGAGCATGTCAGGCAGGTGTTACAGCTGCTCCGTGAGAATAAGCTCTATGCTAAGCTTGAAAAATGCGTGTTTTTTGTTCAAGAGTTGCCTTTTTTGGGATATATTGTGTCCGCCGCAGGGTTTAAAATGGATGCCGCGAAGGTGCAAGCGGTGCTGCGATGGGAACGGCCTGGCAATCTAAAAGCGCTCCAGCGGTTCCTTGGGTTTGCCAACTATTATAGGAAGTTTATTAAGAATTTCTCTACTATAGCCAAACCGCTCACGGACATGACGAAAAAAGGTACCAATCTCGCTATCTGGTCTGAGGATGCGGTGCGTGCATTTGAGCTTCTGAAGAACCATTTTGCTTCAGCCCCCATTCTGGTGCAACCGGACGTATCTAAACCTTTTACGGTGGAGGTCGATGCGTCTGAGGTGGGAGTGGGGGCAGTACTGTCACAGGGCTCGTCCTTGAGCAATTTGCGTCCATGCGCCTACTTCTCCAAGAAGCTGTCGCCGGCCGAACGGAATTACGACATCGGCAACAGGGAGTTGTTGGCCATCAAATTGGCTTTTGAGGAATGGCGACACTTCTTGGAGGGGGCGGCCCACCAGGTCACAGTCATCACCGACCATAAAAACCTGCTCTATCTGGAGTCGGCCAAGCGTCTGTCTCCCAGGCAGGCTCGCTGGGCATTGTTTTTTACACGTTTTAACTTTCTGGTGACTTACCGTCCTGGGGCGAAAAACACCAAGGCGGATGCCTTGTCCAGGTGTTTTCCGGGGGGTGAACCTCGGGAAGAGCCGGTACCCATCCTCCAGGAAGGTGTAGTGGTTTCGGCTCTCACGACTGAGGTAGAGGCGGAGATTGCCGAGGCCCAGGAGGAGGTACCACCAGGACTTCCCGCTAATAAGTCGTTCGTACCCCTTCATCTTCGTCTTAAAGTGTTGGGGGAACACCACGACTCGGTCCTGGCCGGTCATCCAGGGATTAGGGGCACCTTGGAACTGGTATCGCGCCGCTTCTGGTGGCCAAAAATCCGGCAGGATGTGGTTTCCTACGTGACAGCTTGCATCACGTGCGCCAGGGCCAAGTCGCCCAGAACCCGTCCTGCTGGCACTCTACAGCCTCTGGGGATACCTAGTAGGCCATGGACAGAAATCTCCATGGACTTTATCACAGACTTGCCTGCCTCGGCGGGGAACACGGTCATCCTGGTGGTGGTTGATCGATTTTCGAAGATGGCGCATTTTGTGTCGTTGCCTTCCTTGCCCAACGCGAAGACGTTGGCTCAGGTCTTTGTGCAGGAGGTAGTCAGACTGCACGGAGTTCCATCGGACATAGTGTCTGATAGGGGTACCCAGTTTGTGGCGAAGTTTTGGAAAGCTTTTTGCTCACGATTGGGGATCAAGTTGTCTCATTCGTCGGCGTTTCATCCGCAGTCAAATGGTCAAACTGAGCGCATGAACCAAAATCTGGAGCAGTATTTGCGATGTTTTGTGTCTGACAACCAAGAGGAGTGGTCGACGTTCCTTCCCTTGGCCGAGTTCGCATTAAATAATCACCGCCAAGAATCATCGGGAGAGTCTCCGTTCTTTTGTGTTTATGGGCACCATCCTCAATTTTGTACCTTGCGTCAGGGGGGCTCTGGGGGCGTCCCAGAGGAGGACCGGTTAGGAGTTCAACTATCATTGGTCTGGAGGAGTGTGAAACAGCGATTGCTAAGCATGAGTGCAAGATACAAACGTGTGGCTGACTCTAGACGCGTGCCAGGTCCGGACCTATGTGTGGGTGATTGGGTGTGGTTAGCTACTAAAAACATAAAACTCAAAATTCCATCATTGAAATTGGGTCCAAGGTTTATTGGCCCTTTTAAGATTGCTGCCATCATAAACCCGGTTGCTTATCGGTTGGAGCTTCCTGCGGTATACAAGATACACAACGTGTTTCACAGGTCTTTATTGAAAAAGGTGGTAGGCTCTGTGGACACGACGCCGATGCCACCTCCAGTCATGGTGGATGGCGATTTAGAGTTTGAAGTCTCCAAAGTGGTGGACTCTCGAGTACTGCGCCGTACTCTTCAGTATTTGGTGCACTGGCGGGGGTATGGTCCGGAGGAGAGGTCTTGGGTACCAGCCTCGGACATGCATGCGGATCGGCTGGTCAGTTCCTTTCACCGCCGTCATCCGGACAAGCCGGGTCCTATGAGTCTTGAGGGCCCTGGGGTCCCTCGTAGAAGACGGGGTACTGTCATGTCGGACGCTGTTCACACCACAGCGTCCGGCAGGCAGCGGTAGTTCCATCTCCGTCCACTATAGCTTCAGTGGCGCCGGCTTGATTTTACTCAGGTTATCTGGGGTTAGTCTAGCTGGAAATCAGGTGGGATGTTTGGTCACGCCCACGGTCTTTAAATAGTCGTGCTGGCCTGTGGGCGTCGCCGATTATAGCTTGTGTTTTGTGCCAAGTGGTTCCGGTCTGGAGTGGAGGTGTTGGAGAGAGAAATTCATAGCTGGTGTCGTATGATCCGTTGTTACCTTTTCGCCTTCCTATATTTGTGCTTTGTTTTGCCCTGTTCACATTATAGTATTGTCCTGTGTGGTTGCGGCGCAGTGTGGTTTGAGTTCTCCCTGTCTGTCATTACTGTGTGGGTTTTGGTGGTTTGACAACTCACTGGGTGGAGGGTGGAGGGTTCAGCTTAGGGCTGAGCAGGAGATAAGGAGAGGCTGGAGGCTCAGGCATTTGCACCTTTAGCAAAAAGCCTGGGTTGAGGGTCAGACAGGGTTTTCCCTAGTTTGAGGGACTCCGCAGGGGCCCGGGTTTTGTCAGCCTTCTTCGACCTAAGTCTCGCATAACAAGTGGTGAGACCAAAATTGAACTTTATGGCCATAACCATAAACGTTACATTTGGAGAGAGGTCAACAAGGCCTATGATGAAAGGAACCACATTCCTACTGTAAGGCACCAAGGTGGATGTTTTGGGGATCTGTGAGCTACAAAGACACAGGAACCTTGGTCAAAGTTGAAGGAAAGATGAATACAGAACATTATCAGTAAATACTGGAGGCAAATTTGCAATCATCAGCCCTGAAACTGCGCATGGGATGTACTTGGATGTTCCAACATGACAACGATCTAAAACACAAAGCCAAGTCGACTTGTCATTGGCTACAGCAGAACAAAGTGCAGGTTCTGGAGTGGCCATCTCAGTCCTGACCTCATTGCGCCACTATGGGGAGATCTCAAGCACGATGTTCATGCTAGACGGCCCAGGAATTTACAGGAACTGGAGGCTTTTTGCCAAGAAGAGAGGGCAGCTTTACCACCTGAGAAAATAAAGAACCTCATCCACAACTACCACAAAAGACTTTAAGCTGTCATTGATGTTAGAGAGGGCAATACACGGTATTAATAAATGGGGTATGTAAACTTTTGATCAGGGTCCTTTGGATGTTTTGGGTTGTGATTATGATATAAAAAAAGAAAAGACATTAGTTTGACAATAAATGGATTCATCCAACCTCTATCCATGACTGGAGAAAAAGTTTTAGTGTTATCATTCATATTGTCTGAAAAAAGACCAAGAACACAAAAATTCTGACCGGGTATTTAAACTTTTGAGCACAACTGTATATATATTTATACTTAATCTAGAAGCAAATAAAGTGTCTGATGCTGTAGTAACTAGCTGTACTGCTCAGTGTCATATGCCCTGAAGACATTTGATATTGTCTGCTCTCTGATTTCATCTGCTAAAACTTTAAAAAATGATTTTGCTACAACCTTATATAAAACTATATAATTATTTACATGCCTAGATTAATGGCACTTCCAATATTAACAATATACTACTAAAAAGTCATGAAGTATATGCCAAGTAAAATAAATATACTTTATTAATCAAAAATAAAGTTCAGATGTATTTTTTGCAAACTGCTGGACATTTACGTAGCAGGGCATTAATAGCACATATTTATTAAATATAACCACTGTGCTTTATTGTATGTGCATGTTTTTCTGACATTATGGCTTTGTTTATAGGATAGTTGTATAGCTACTCACTTACACTACATGGATGTGATTGTTTAGTTATATAAGCCATTAATTTAACTTTTGCAAATAAATTATATGGCTTGAAATAGGTTACTTTCACATTTTTAATAGGTTTTTGAATATACGATCCCTTAGACATTAGCGTGTTTTCCTTGTAAACAGGTATTTTGTAACCTGTATCTCCTTTGAAAAATTATTTTATGTTAGATTTTTATCTTTTTTTGATTAATAAAGTATATTTATTTTACGTGGCATATGCTTCCTCTTTTTTTGTAGGATATTATTCTTATTTGAAACTGTAAGACAGTTCTATTTTAACAAAAGAATTCACCTTCTAGGCGAAGGCATTGCGGTTTATATTGCTCAACTGCCCAAATTGTCAGAAAAGTGCAGTTTAGAGATCCAGTTAAGAGACAAACTTGTATATGGTGTCAGAGATGAGGCACTTCATACAAAGTCACTAGCTAAGCAAAGCTTAACCTTGGCTTTAGTAAAATAGTAGGCATTAACATATGAGTTTGCATCTTTATATTCAAAAGACAAATTCTAATAATGTGCCTTCTCCAAATGTGAATCTGTAGAATAAAGGGGGCAATGCTACAGTAAAGTCAGAAAACAGCAACACATGACTAATATTAAGCAAAGTAGTAAAGTTGCACTTTGTAATGCAATATCATGCAAACATAAAATATATGAAATTGGAATTGCATTACTGCTCTAGAAAATAGGAAAAATTAAAGTACTTAGCAGAAAAATTGTTAAATTCATGTATGCCCAGCAGCCATGGCAAGGTGATTTTCTTTGCTGGGAACCTAATCTAATGTTATTCATTTCATTGGCTGATAGGATTTCGCTGTCATTAAAACTGCCATAGGCTGGTCGGTGGACTAACCATTAGGGATGAGCAAGCACTAAAGTGCTCCAATGTTCTATACTCAAAATGAGCAATTCCATATGCTAAGATGCTCGTTTTGAGTAACGAACATAATGAGAGTCAATGGGAAATCTGAACATCTTTCCGGCAGACCATACAAGGACATCTGGTGGGTGGTGAAAATGTAGAAATGGATGTAAAAATGTAAAAAGTGCTGAATGGAATGAAAATAGCATGGGGAAGACCCCTGAAAGCATCTTGGACTTCAAGATCGCTGCTGAGAGCTCTGGTGTTACTCCACTTTAAGGACTGACAATAAAACGTTCAAAACTAAAGAGAAATTGGAGTTTACAGAAAAAAAAGTTAAGAAACATTCTTTCCTGTATAATGACTTTCAAATAAGGCAAATTTTAACCCCTTTCTGACATAAGGCATAAATGTATGTCGATGTTGGATGCTCCGGCGCTGAGCCCGCAACTTTCCGGGCACATGTCAGCTGATATATACATGATCGGTCACCGATGGGTTGGCATGACAATCAGAGATCTCCAGCAGACCTCTATGGTTGTCACAGCCAGATTACTATGAGCACTGCCCACTGGTTGGCGCTCATAGCAAGTCAGCAATTCTGCTACATACAGGCAATCTGATCATCGCCCGTATGTATCAGAGCCAGTCAGATTATGGCAGCTTCTAGTCTTCCATGGAGACTATTAAAGCATGACAAAAGTAAAAAAAAAGTTTAAAAATATTAAAAATATAAAAAATATAAAAGTTCAAATCACCTACTTTCGCCCGATTCAAAATAAAACAATAGAAAAATCAAACATACACATATTTAGTATCACTGGGTTAATAATCACCTGATTTATTAATATAAAAAAAATTTGCCCCATCGCTAAACGGCGTAAGGAGAAGAAAGTCAAAACGACAGAATTACATTTTTTGGTCACCGCAACATTGCATTCAAATGTAATAATGGGCGATCAAAATATCATATTTGCGCCAAAATTGTATCATTAAAAACGTCCGCTCGGCATGGAAAACAGAAGCCTTCATCCAACTCGAGTTCACAAAAAATGGAGGCGCTACGGTTATCGGAAAATGGTGCAATTTTTTTTTTTCAACAAACTTTGGATTTTTTTTCACCACTTAAATACAGTCATATGTTAAAGTTTGGGCACCCCTATTAATGTTAACCTTTTTTCTTTATAACAATTTTGGTTTTTGCAACAGCTATTTCAGTTTCATATATCTAATAACTGATGGACTCAGTTATATTTCTGGATTCAAATGAGGTTTATTGTACTAACAGAAAATGTGCAATCTGCATTTAAACAAAATTTGACCGGTGCAAAAGTATGGGCACCCTTATCATTTTCTTGATTGGAACACTCCTAACTACCTTTTACTGACTTCCTGAAGCACTAAATTGGTTTTGTAACCTCATTGAGCTTTGAACTTCATAACCAGGTGTATCAAATCATGAGAAAAGGTATTTAAGGTGGCCACTTGCAAGTAGTTCTCCTATTTGATTCTCCTCTGAAGAGTGGCATCATGGGCTCCTCAAAACAACTCTCAAATGATCTGAAAACAAAGATTATTCAACATAGCTTTTCAGGGGAAGGATACAAAAAGTTGTCTCAGAGATTTAACCTGTCAGTTTCCACTGTGAGGAACATAGTAAGGAAATGGAAGAACACAGGTACAGTTCTTGTTAAGCCCAGAAGTGGCAGGCCAAGAAAAATATCAGAAAGGCAGAGAAGAAGAATGGTCAGAACAGTCAAGGACAATCCACATACCACCTCCAAAGACCTGCAGCATCATCTTGCTGCAGATGGTATCACTGTGCATCGGTCAACAATACAGCGCACTTTGCACAAGGAGAAGCTGTATGGGAGAGTGATGCGAAAGAAGCCGTTTCTGCAAGCACGCCACAAACAGAGTCGCCTGAGGTATGCAAAAGCACATTTGGACAAGCCAGCTACATTTTGGAAGAAGGTCCTGTGGACTGATGAAACAAAGAATGAGTTGTTTGGTCATACAAAAAGGCGTTATGCATGGAGGCTAAAAAACACAGCATTCCAAGAAAAACACTTGCTACCCACAGTAAAATTTGGTGGAGCTTCCATCATGCTTTGGGAATCTTGTTAAAGTTGAGGGTCGCATGGATTCAACTCAGTATCAGCAGATTCTTGACAATAATGTGCAAGAATCAGTGACAAAGTTGAAGTTACTCAGGGGATGGATATTTCTTCAAGACAATGATCCAAAACACCGCTTCAAATCTACTCAGGCATTCATGCAGAGGAACAATTACAATGTTCTGGAATGGCCATCCCAGTCCCCAGACCTGAATTTCATTGAACATCTGTGGGATGATTTGAAGCGGGCTGTTCATGCTCGGCGACCATCAAACTTAACTGAACTGGAATTGTTTTGTAAACAGGAATGGTCACAAATACCTTCATCCAGGATCCAGGAACTCATTAATAGCTACAGGAAGTGACTAGAGGCTGTTATTTTTGCAAAAGGAGGATCTACGAAATATTAATGTCACTTTTATGTTGTGGTGCCCATACTTTTGCACCAGTAAAATTTTGTTTAAATGCAGATTGCACATTTTCTGTTAGTACAATAAACCTCATTTGAATCCAGAAATATAACTGAGTCCATCAGTTATTAGATATATGAAACTGAAATAGCTGTTGCAAAAACCAAAATTGTTATAAAGAAAAAAGGTTAACATTAATAGGGGTGCCCAAACTTTAACATATGACTGTATAAAAAGAACCTTTTCATGTTTGGTGTCTATGAACTCAATTATTTGGAGAATCATAATGGCAGGTCAGTTTTAGCATTTAGTGAACATGGTTAAAAAAAGAAAAAAACAACTGTGGGATTGCACTTTTTTTGCAATTTCACTGCACTTGGTAGCCACCAAACACACATGATACTAGCGCCCAGGCATGCATCATTGAAAGTTTTTTTATACCATGCTCAGACAGGACCTTTCCTATGGACCAATCTGAAGCTGCCACATCACCAGAGCACCTGACATCAGAGCACCAATGGGAAGGCACCATATCATGGACATGCTCAGTAGGGTGAAATCTGGAGTTAGGCATCAGAGCAAAGCTCTGCATGTAATAATTTAAGTAAACCAAAATTGAAATTTCTATTAAAAATGGAAATTTAAGTGTAATTTATGAAAGCAGCAAGAACTGCCAAAAATGTGATGGAAGAGGGACTCCTACATCCTGTATACATAAAGTAGTGCTTCATACACATTCTGTTCAAATTGTCATATAGTAGAACTTCTAGACCCATAAAGGCTATGCATTAAGTGTAAAACCTGCCTTAAATTGCAAGCAAGGTCATCCATACACCTTTAACGGCACCAAATAAAATGCTTAATTCAAATATTGTGAATACAGTGTAGTTGTGGTATTTCTATACTCAAAAAGCATAAAGTTCTGTACACAGTGCAAAGCTTGACAAAAATTACAAGCAGGGTAATTTATACACCCTTCATTGTACCAATTGTAGTGCCTCATTCAAATATTGTTAACAAAGTGTAACTGTGGTACTTGCTCATAGTGCAAAGCCTGTCAAAAGTAAAAGCAGGGTCATCCATAAACCCTTCAAGGCACCAATTGTAGTACCTCATTCAAGTACTGTGATCAAAGTGTAGTCATGGTACTCCTACACTCTGCAAACAGTGCAAAGCCTGCCAGAAAATACAATAAGGGTCACCCATGCACATTTGAAGGCACCAACTGGAGTGCATCATAAAAAAATTAAGAAAGTGTAGTGTAGTTGTGATACTTCTACACTCAAAGGCTGGGCACACCCATACACCGGTGAAGACAACAACTGGAGGATCTCATTCAAATACTGAAGATTAAAAACATATTATGTGCTACTATCATCTGGTGATGTGGAAAAGTTGGGGCTAATCTAGGTTTTGGTAATTTTTATCAAAGTAATCCTGTCCGAATTTTCTGTTGGCATGCAAAGTGCCTTTCTGTTATGACCACCCCCCCTATCTTGACCATCTTTAAAAACTTTTCCCTCCTTGTCAAAAATACCTAGTTAACAGGGCCTGGATGCTGTGAGTGTGTCATGAAATTAGCCCAGGCCTTTGGCAGTGTACCCCTGCCAATGCTGCACCTGGTGTGTGTCTCCCTCATCTTTCCTCCCAGGTTGGGCAAGTAAGCTTGCCTCTTGCCGCTAGCCTTGTTTGATGGGAATTTTTTCAACATATTTTCCACAAAGGCGTTCTGGTATAGCAACATTTTAAAAGATGTCTCTGCCTCAGGAAGGAGAGATGCAAGGTTCTCTTTGTAGCATGGGACAAGCAGGGTGAACAAACAGTACTCTTTTTTGGCAAAGATGATTATAATGTGAGAATCATGGGAAAGGCAGTGGTACATAAAGTCAGCCATATGTACCAAGGTCCCTACAGCCAATACTTCCTTGTCTTCACCATGATGACGACTCTCCACCTCCTCTCTCTCTTCCTCCTTACTACCTTCCTCAGCCCATCCATGTAGGAGAGACAAAATGAATCTTGTGTGGGTACTAGCCTCTATTGTGCTAACAATCAGCTCCTGTTCCTCCTCCTCAGCCTCCACCTCCTCATTATTACTGAGCAGATGAGATGAGGTTGGGCTGGGTAGCATCTCCCTGTCTCAAGTCTTCCTGAATCTCCACCTGGTCCGTATGCAAAGCTTTGTGTTTAATTTTCAGCAGCAATTGTTTAACCCCTTTACACCCCAAGTCTGTTTTCACCTTCATGACCATGATAAATTTTACAATTCTGACCAGTGTAATTTTTTGAGGTAATGACTCTGGAATGCTTCAATGGATCCCACTGATTCTAAAACAGTTTTTTCATAACATATCGTACTTCATGATAGTCATACAATTTTTTCGATATGACTTGCATTAATTTGTGAAAAAAAGGAAATTTGGCAAACATTTTTTTAAAATGTTGCAGTTTTCAACCTTTTAATTTTTATGCCCTTAAACCAGAGAGTTATGTCACACAAAATCATTAATAAATAACATTTCCACATATCTACTTTACATCAGCACAATTTTTGAAACAATTTTTTTGTTAGACAGATTTCTCATTTTTCCAACTAAATTTACAAAACCTTTTTTTAGGGACCACATCACATTTGAAGTGACTTTGACAAAAATTACCCGTCAGGTGCTTAACAGGAATTTTTGCAATGTGGAAAAAATTAACATTTAAATTTTCTTCACAAAATGTTTTATTTAGACCCAAATTTTTTTATTTTTACAAGTGTAACAGTTGAAAATGTACCCCAAAATTTGCTGTGTAATTTCTCCTGAGTATGCCGATACCTGAGATGTGGGGGAAAATTTCTGGCAGGGTTCAGAAGGGAAGGCGCACCATTTGACTTTTTGAATGCAAATTTTGCTGGAATTAGTAGTGGACGCCATGTTACATTTGGAGAGCCACTTATGGGCCTAAAAAGTGGGAACCCCTCCACATTTGACCCAATTTTGGAAACTAGACTCCCCAAGGAATGTATCTAGATAAGTGGTGAGCACCTTTAACCCCCAGGTGCTTCACAGAATTAATAACATTGAGCCGTGAAAAATAAAAAAAAACACATTTTTTTCACAAAGTGTTATATTAGCCCGCATTTTTTATTTTCACAAGGGTAACAAGAGAACTTGCAACTTACAATTTGTTGTGCAATTTCTCCTGAGTAAGCTGATACTCATATATGCGGGGAAAACTACTGTTTGGGCACACAGCAGAGCTTAGAAGGGTGGAAGTGCCATTTGACTTTTTGAAAGCAAAATTTGCTGGAATCATTAGTGGATGCTATGTCTTGTTTGGAGAGCTCCTGATGTGCCTAAACAGTGGGAACACCCATAAGTGACCCCATTTTGGAATCAAGACCCCTCAAGGAATGTATCTAGATGTGTGCAAATTGTCTAGATGTGTGGTGAGCACACTGAACCAGGTGCTTCACAAAATTTTACAATATTTATCTGTGAAAATTAAAAAAAATATATATTTTACAGCTCAAAGCTGAGAAGTGAAGAAGGACCATAATGGAGTTCAGATTTTGCTGGAATGGTTTATGGTCACCAGGTCACATTGGCAGAACCCCTGAGGTGCCAGAATATCAGAAACCTCACAATATGTGACTATTTTACAAATTACACCCCCAATGAAATCATCTAGGGGTGGAGTGATCATATTGACTAGAGTTGAGCGACTTTTGGTTTTTTAGGGTCGAGTTTCGTTTCGTGAAACCCGACTTTTCCAAAAGTCGGGTCGAGCAAGATCGTCCGATTATAGGGAAAAGTCGGGGTCGTCCCGAAACACGAAACCCAATGTAAGTCAATGGGGAATAAAAGTCGGCAGTGAGAGGAGGACAGGAAACACACCTATAGTGCCCATTTGAATGCCAAAAGCATCAATTCTTCTTACTTAAGCTTGTCAACCTTAATTAACTTCATAATACAAGTTACGCACTGAAAAATGGGGGTTATTTGGCTAAAGTTGTGGGGGGGAGGGCTGGCTGCAGGTTTTCATGTGCCCTGGGCGAAAGAGCGCCCCTTTAACACATACCACAACTCATCATGCTCCGATACCGCAGAGAAATAGCGGTATAGTACAATGAAAAATACCTCACTTTTTACATCTCATGACGAGGCCCATCTATTTCTCCATACAGAATCATTGGTCCCATATAATGTTTGAAACAGTATATGATGAGCTCCACATAATGCTACAGTATATGTTGGTCCCCATGGATGAAGCTCCACTGTCTTATGGGCCCAAATAATGCTCCAAACATAATGGGCCCCATTTCTAATGCTCTAGTGTATAATGGACCCTGTAAATGCTGCTCCAGTGTCTGATGTCCACCTTTGGAATGTTCCAGTGTATGGTAGGCCCCATCTATCATTCTCCAGAGTATAGTGCTCCCCAAAAATTGCTGTCCCAACATTGAAAACAATCAAATAAGTCTCCTCGCTAGGGAATCCCTGTACTTGTCTGGACTCCTCATCGTCCCCATCTTCCATCTCACTGCACAGTATTTCTACTTTGCAAGTGCTGTGATCCTGAGCAAGCAGGGGGGGCCCACTCGTTGGCGACGGCACTGGCACAGGGCCCCTGATAGTACGGTGGTGTGTCTGATGGCGGGTGGGCCGAACCTGCAATTTCATCTGCAGCTTCCTCTTTGTCACCGTGTAAGATGGAACTGTATATGGGAAGGGTAACCTGAGTTTCATCAGGGTCAGATTCAGGTCGTGTAGCGTGCGAGGGGAATGTAGTGGTCTGGGTCAATGTACCAGCAGATTCATCGAGCAGTGGCTGGGCATCAGTGCACTTGTGTCGCCCCCAGGAGTACGGTCGCCACAGTGGCATTACCTTCTTCCTAGGGAGTGTGATGTCATGCTTGGGAGCAACGAACGATCTCTCTAGCAGGTTAACTGATTGGGCGGCGTTATTCCCACGAGTCATGACCCTCCAAACAGCGTTCATGAAGGCAAAGTGTTTGTTTTACGTGGGCAGTATGGTTGCAAAGCTGAACCTTAAAGGAATGTCCAGAAGGGCACCACCAGGAGTGGAGCCTACGGTTAAATTCGACTCCACCTGGGAAACCTCAACCATGCCAGCTACAGAACAGATGCACACATTGCAAGCTTAATTCCGCTAACGAACGAGACTCTGTCATGCCCCGCGGTCCGAGTCAGGCTTACTAGAGGGACACGTGAGGCTCTGGCACATGAGATTGGCCAATAACTGGTGTGTCATGCCCTTACATGTCCGTGGCTGCATGTGCGCTACACTGAAAAGGCCAGCGTTTGTCGCTTACAGGTGCAGATAACCCGCTGAACAACGTTAGTGATGGGGATCACTGATTACAATTATTACCCGCGAACAATGATTTCCCAGTAAGTGCAGGTCAACCGCAGTTCCGGAATTAGGCCTAACCGTCATTCCTGAAAAAATGAAAAACTTACGTGTGCAAACCACAGGTGCTGTAGCTTGCTTAACAGCTCGCCAGCCGTTCTCACGCCCAGTATGGATTACACGTGATTGCACAAAGGTGAGAAAGGGTACCGTATCCCCAGATAACATGTATGGATAGCGTACACATTCAAAATATATGTCTATACATCAGGAGGCAGGCTCAGACGGTGTTAGGCCCAGTATGGATTGCACGTGATTGCACAAAGGTTAGAAAGGGTACCGTATCCCCAGATAACATGTATGGATAGCGTACACATTCAAAATATATGTCTATACATCAGGAGGCAGGCTCAGACGGTGTTAGGCCCAGTATGGATTGCACGTGATTGCACAAAGGTTAGAAAGGGTACCGTATCCCCGGATAACATGTATGGATAGCGTACACATTCAAAATATATGTCTATACATCAGGAGGCAGGCTCAGATGGTGTTAGGCCCAGTATGGATTGCACGTGATTGCACAAAGGTTAGAAAGGGTACCGTATCCCCAGATAACATGTATGGATAGCGTACACATTCAAAATATATGTCTATACATCAGGAGGCAGGCTCAGACAGTGTTAGGCCCAGTATGGATTGCACGTGATTGCACAAAGGTTAGAAAGGGTACCGTATCCCCAGATAACATGTATGGATAGCGTACACATTCAAAATATATGTCTATACATCAGGAGGCAGGCTCAGACGGTGTTAGGCCCAGTATGGATTGCACGTGATTGCACAAAGGTTAGAAAGGGTACCGTATCCCCGGATAACATGTATGGATAGCGTACACATTCAAAATATATGTCTATACATCAGGAGGCAGGCTCAGACGGTGTTAGGCCCAGTATGGATTGCACGTGATTGCACAAAGGTTAGAAAGGGTACCGTATCCCCAGATAACATGTATGGATAGCGTACACATTCAAAATATATGTCTATACATCAGGAGGCAGGCTCAGACGGTGTCAGGCACAGTATGGATTTGACGGCCCAGACTACACAGCGGAGGAGCAGGGAGAGGTAAAGATTGCAAATGCTGGGGCCCTGCCCAAGCAAGGGGGGCCCACTCGTGGGCGTCGGTACTGGCACTGGGCCCCTCATAGTACGGCGGTGTGTCTGACGGCGGGTGTGCACCACCACCGTCAGAGACACTTGATTGCACTATGAAGGACCCTGTGCCAGTGCCCGCGCCCAAGAGTCGGCCTACCCACCTGTCCAGGGCAACGGCACTCGCACGGTGTCGTGCGCTAGGTGGTGACCCCGGCCATGGGGGGGGAGGCAGCACAGTTAGGGAGTTTTAGAAAGTGGCATATGTTGATGTTGGACATTCAGCTGATGCAAAAGGTGAAATAGGTCAAGTCCCAGGAAGAGGTGGACCAAAGCAAGCCATTTTTCTGTCACCCTATGTGTCATCAGGGGAAGGTGGGACAAAATCCTTGGAAACCCATGCGTGGTTCATTTTAATGAAGGTTAGATCATCCACATTTTGGGTTGACAGACGGGTCCTTTTTTCTGTCAGGATTGATCCAGCTGCACTGAAGACTCTTTCCGATAGCACACTTGCAGCTGGGCAAACGAGCTCCTGTAAGGCATATTGTGCCAATTCAGGCCAGGTGTCCAGTTTAGCGGCCCAATAGTCAAAGGGGAATGACCTGTGTGGGAGAACATCGATATGGGAGGAAAAGTAGTTTGTAACCATAGTTGACAACTGCTGTCTCCTGTCACTTTCCATCGATGCAGTATTACCAGTTGTGTGAGCGGTACTTGAAAAATCAGTCCACAACATTGTCATGAAACCCCTGTCTCCAACGCCACTTCTGCTGTGTGCACCACGAACACCTCTGCCAAGCTGCCCCCGGCCCGTACGGCTCGTGTGAGAACCATCACCGCTGCTGTGTGCTGGGAATGCCTCAAGCAACCGATTTACCAGAGTTGCTTGTTTATTAGCCAATATTAGGTCAAGGTTCTCCTGTGGCATGATGTTTTGTAATTTGCCTTTATAGCGTGGATCCAGGATGCTGGCCAACCAGTAGTAGTCATCGTTCATCATTTTGGCAATGCGTGGGTCCCTTTTTAGGATCTGCAAGGCATAATCTGACATGTGGGCCAATGTTCCCAGTGTCAACGATGCACTGCGAGTGCTGGTTGAAGGAGCACTTTCTGGCATATCCACATCCCTCCAGTCACGCACAAACCCTGTACCAGACCTTGCCACGCCAACATTTTCACTTGCCCCAAGAGATGCATCCTCCTCCCCTAAGTAATCATCCCCATCATCCTCCTCCTCCTCCTCTTCTTCCTCCACCTCATCCAGGAGAGGTCCCTGAGCAGACAATGGCTGAATGTCATCAAGGATTCCCTCCTCCTCTTCCTCCTCATCAACATTGGCTGCAGACGCCTGCTCCTTAAGGTGCGTCAAAGTTTGCATGAGCAGACGCATAAGTGGGATGCTCATGCTTAGGATGGCGTCGTCTGCGCTTACCAGCCGTGTGCATTCCTCAAAACAATGAAGGACTTTACAGAGGTCTTTCAGCTTCGACCACTGCACACCTGTCAACTCCATGTCTGCTCTCAAAGTGCCTGGCCGTGTATCCTCCCACAAATGCATTATGGCCTGCCTCTGCTCGCACAGCCGCTCCACCATGTGCAGGGTGGAGTTCAACCTTGTTGCAATGTCGATAATGAGGCGGTGGTTGGGAAGGTGGAGCAATCGCTGCAGCTTCTGCATACGAACGGAGTGTACAGGCGACCGGCGGATGTGCGCGCACAGTCTTCGCACCTTCTGGAGCAGGGCTGTTAACTCCGGATAATTTTTGAGGAAGCAATGCACCACCAGGTTCAAGGTGTGAGCCAAGCAAGGTATATGGCTGAGTTTTGAAAGGGCTATGGCTGCCACAAAATTACGGCCGTTATCACTAACTACCTTGCCTGCCTCAAGATGTACACTGCCCAGCCATGACTCAGTTTGTCGCTTCAAGTACTCGGCCAGCAACTCGGCAGTGTGTCTGTTGCCCAAACACATCATCTGCAACACAGCCTGCTGACGCTTTCCACTAGCTGCTCGATAGGGGGACACATCGTGTGCAACAGTGGCAGCTGCAGATGGAGTGCTCGTACGACTGCGCTCTGTGGACGAGCTTTCGCTTCTGGAGGAGGAGGAGGAGGAGGGTCGAACCCCTACAGCCAACTGTTTCCTATACCGTGGGCTAGACAGCACTGTCCCACCACCGCTGTCCCCTGTGGACCCTGCATCCACCACATTAACCTAGTGCGCAGTGATGGACACGTAACGGCCCTGGCCATGCCGACTGGACCATGCATCAGTTGTGAGGTGCACCTTTCCGCTCACTGACTGCTTGAGTGCATGGACAATGCGGTCTTTCACATGATGGTGGAGGGCTGGGATGGCTTTGCGAGAGAAGAAGTGGCGACTGGGTAGGTCATAGCGTGGTACTGTATAGGCCATGAGTTCGCGGAAAGCTGTGCTTTCCACCAACCAAAAGGGCATCATCTCAAACGAGATTAGTTTGGCAATGTGGGCGTTCAAACCCAGTGTACGCGGATGAGAGACTGAGTACTTTCTTGACCTACTCATAGTGTCTGGGAGGGTGAGCTGGACTTGAGAGCTGCATATGGTGGAAGTAGCGGTGGACAGGGCGGACTGAGAGAGGGTTGATGATGGTGATGGAGTTGGTGTTCTTTATGATGGCCTAGAATCAGTCTTTCGTTGATATAACAGTGGGATTCCCTGACTGCTGTGGCCTTGCAACGACACCTCAACATTTGCTGCTGTGCTAACCGGTGGGCTTACAGTGGGGGAAACAATGTAGCGTTGCTGACTACCTTCGTTGTGATCAGTTGCACATGTGGCACTTGAGGTTTGGTGTTGTGTCCACGCTTGCAAGTGCATGCTGGTTAAATGTCTAAGCATGCAACTGGTATTCAAATTTTTCAGATTTTTCCCTCGGCTAAAGGTCTTTGCGCACTTCTTACAGATAACCTTGGCCTGATCATGAGGATTTTGGTCAAAACAGTGCCACACTGCACTCTTCCTACTTTGGCAGACATTTTGCGGCCTAGCACGCTGTGATCTTTTGACCCTCTGGACAAGCTGTCCAGCAACTCTTTTGATGTTTGGAACCTGTCTTTGGAGTGCTCCGGGCCTGCCAGATAACAGCTGTTGCGATGTCTATGTCTGCTGTGGATGCTCCTCATCTGAGCTATTGGAAGCAGCACCCTCTTCCCCCAATGGATGCCAATCTGGGTCAACAACTGGGTCATCCATCACCTCCTCTTCTATGTCATGTGCACCTTCCTCTGTGTCACCGTGTATGGTGGTATAGTGTGCGGGAAGGGGCACCTGAGTCTCATCAGGGTCAGAATCTGCCTCTGTACACTGCGAGGACAATGTAGTGCTCTGAGTGAATGTACCAGCAGAATCATCCATCAGCAGCTGTGCATCAGTGCACTCCATGTCAGATTCATCTTGGCCTGGGAAATTCACCATTTGACTTGATAATCCAGGCATAGTATGTGAAAACAGCTCCATGGAGTAATCAGTAGTATGGCCTGCGTCATCCTTCAATCTTGGTTGGGGTGAAGGACACAAGGAAAGGTGTGGTTCATGAACATGAGCCTCCAATGACGACTCAGTGCTTTTACTTTTTACAACTGAAGAAGAGGAGGCGATAGAGCTGGAGGCTGAGTCAGCAATGTAAGACAAAACTTTTTCCTGATGCTCTGGCTTTAAAAGCGGTTTGCCAACTCCTAGAAAACTAAGCGTTCGAGGCCTTATGTAGCCAGACGATGACGCAGGCTCAACACCTCCTGCATTCGGTCCTATTTTGCTCTTGCCACTACCATCAGATCCACCACCAACACCATCATTACCAGCTGCCAACCCCCGCCCAATTCCACGGCCTCTTCCACTAGCCTTCCTCATTTTTGGTAGAAATGTAGACAAAATCCAACAAACTATATAGTAATGTAAAACAAGGTACAAGGTGTCTATAGGACAGGGGAGATTTTTAATTTCTGTAGACACTTGTGGACACTGGACACTTTTGGATTGTGTGAGGCCCACTGATATCTGAGCGCTATGTCACAGGCTCGATGGCACAGCTGTGACAAAAGTGACGAGAGGATAAGGGAGATTTTGAATTTCTGCAGACACTTGTGGACACTGGACACTTTTGGATTGTGTGAGGGCCACTGATATCTGAGCGCTATGTCACAGGCTCGATGGCACAGCTGTGACAAAAGTGACGAGAGGATAAGGGAGATTTTGAATTTCTGCAGACACTTGTGGACACTGGACACTTTTGGATTGTGTGAGGCCCACTGATATCTGAGCGCTATGTCACAGGCTCGATGGCACAGCTGTGACAAAAGTGACTAGAGGATAAGGGAGATTGGATTGCTTTTAAAAAAGCAGTTTGCAGAGCAGTGGGTAAACAGCAATACCAGCCTGTCAGGAAGCCTTAAAAGGCAGCCCAACAACCAACACCACTGATACACCACAATATAGCCTCCCCTTGCACTGCACACACAGTGACTGGTGTGTTGTGCAGGCCAAATCGCTAGCAGCAGAAGCAGTTTTTTTTTCTTCTCAGCAGGACAAAAAAAAAAATTGGGATTGCTTTTAAAAAAGCAGTTTGCGGAGCAGTGGGTAAACAGCAATGCAGGAATGTCAGGAAGCCTTAGAAGGCAGCCCAACAACCAACACCACTGATACACCACTATATAGCCTCCCCTTGCACTGCACACACAGTGACTGGTGTGTTGTGCAGGCCAAATCGCTAGCAGCAGAAGCAGTTTTTTTGTCTTCTTCCCTGCCTAACGCTCTCCCTACAGAATCAGCAGCAACCTCTCCCTATACTGAGATCGGCAGAAGTAAGATGGCGGTCGGCGTGCACGCCCTTTTATACCCCCTGTGACGCCCACCAAAGCAAGCCAATCACTTGCATGCCCTTCTGAAAGATGGTGGTGACCCCTGCCTATGTCATCACGTTGCCCACAGTGTCCGTGGATCCTGATTGGCTGAAAAAGAGCGCAAAACAAACTTTTGAAACGCGACTTTGGCGCGTAAGTCGCCGACCTCGTGGCCGACCTCATCCTAGGGTCGGGTTTCGTTTCATGAAACCCGACTTTGCCAAAAGTCGGCGACTTTTGAAATTTTTCGACCCGTTTCGCTCAACTCTAATATTGACATCTCATGTGCCTCACATAATTTTATACCATAGGGCAGTGAAGAAAAAATTATTACACCTTTACCAAAAAAAAAAAAATTGTTTTAGCCCCATACTTTACATTTTCAAACAAGGAAGTGGGTGAAAGTGGCACCAAAATTTGTCTCACAATTTTTTCTGAATGTGGAAATATCCCATACATGACTGTACAATTCTGTTTAGGTATACAGTGAGACTCAAGAGGGATGGAGCTTTATGTGCCTCCTGGAGAACAGATTTTAGTACAATAGTTTGCAGTCTACATATACAGAACCCCTAAGTGCTAGAAGAGCATAGTACCCCCTCAAGTGACCCCGTTTGGAAAATTATACCCCTTTTGGAATTTATCTATGGTTGTTTTCCAGAAACAAGCAGCAGTGGATATTGCTAAGTTTAAATTGAAAATTGCCGTTGTAGTCTCCAGTACATTGTAGTTACCAGTACATTGTAGTCCCCAGTATGTTGTAGGGACCAGTACATTGTAGTGACTAGTACGTTGTAGTGACTAGTATGTTGTAGTGCCTAGTACGTAGTAGCGCCCAGCTTATGACTCTGCAGACATGCACCCGTAAATTAGGCAGGCTCTCATTGCTACAGAAATGCAAAATATGTGGGTGCTAAATGTAGTTTAGACACACTGGGCATCAGAAGGGTGGAGGAGGAGCTATTTCTCTTTTCCAGAACCTTTGTGCTATCAGTAATGTAGACGCCCTTCCATATTTTCATTTACAGATGACAAACCTGAATGGGGACTTGCTTTTTTTGTGAATTGAGTTGAATCTTTTATTGGGAAAATTTTACATAACATTTGGGAGCACATTTATCCTGCATTCTACGATGAGCCCTTATATCAGAGTTTCCATCTAAATCTCCAAATGACATGATTCAGATGAAACCACTGAAGGCTCCATTCACTATATTGAGGCAGCAGAGTTACTCTGGACCCTTTCTGGCCTTTGTTCAGAATTGTCCTTCTTTTCAGAAGTGCACAAAACTGTGGTCGAGTAAGTGTGAGCGGGCACCATCAAAAAGTATATATAAGTCTGGGATCACCTAATGCATATCAATTAAAACATGATCAGAAAGAAGTATATGCAAAGACTCAGGGATCACAAAGGAATAACAACATTTTATTTAGAGAACAACAATTTAAAAACAAAACGTCCAACTCATGGACTACAGTAATTGATCCACAATAAAAAGTACAATACTCATAGTACTAATAGCTGTAAAGTGATAACAATATGTATAGAAATGATATAATAATTAATACTATTCAATACTATTAGTACTTGCATAATCCATATGGTGTTAGGCGTCGGGTTCCTGTCGCTGCACAGCAGGAATCCTGAGCTTTGCCTTCGGCGGTCTCCCATTCCTCTCCGGCCACAGTGGAGCCTGCTCAGTGGACTCATCGATCCCATCGATCCCAGCACTCTGCTCACACCAGCATTGTAGTTTTGTTTGCTGCTGCCACCTCTGGTCCAGCTATAGCAACGCATGCTGGTCAGCAGCGAACAACTCCAGGGACTAAGTCCTCCTTTTGGTCCACTGAGCATGCCTGTGGGATGATCTCTCATTGGAGATCGGAGGTCACATGTTCAGGTCCTTCTCCAGCTCGGTTTGGACCATCAGGAAGGTCCTGGAAGGATGCTGCTATAAAAGGTTCGCATGGCCACCCCACCATGCGCTATGATAGACATTGAGTCTTTTACTTCAGTGGTGTGTCTGATTATGGATGTATGATTCAGGTGACTGACTCATTAAGATCCCCCTCCTTGGGTGTGTATGCGTTAGGGCCTTAAAGTTAGTCTCTGCATCTAGCACTAGTACTGCTTAGCGCCGCAGTGCCGTTAGCTCTGGTTCCATTTGCGCCAGTGGCGCCAGACAGTGCACACACCACAACTCCGCAGTTACTTCAGTGGCTATCCATGCGGTGCCATGCGCAGTTACTAGTGCTTTCCAGCACTATTCTCATGCTGGTTATTGGCGACCTCCAGGGTAGTCGTAGCATTCGCTCTGTGCAGTGTACTACTCCCAGTCATGTCCTGTGAAGCTTAACAGGGCACAGTTATATGCCGGCTAGTGCGGACTCCTTGAGGTAACAGAGTCCGCTCCTGCAAGCACCGGGTCAGTGGTTACCCGCCGGTGCCCGACTTCCACCTGTTATATCATATCTGTCATTGTGTAGCAGCAGTTTCCATCGCTGCATGGTGGACCCCAGGCTGCGAACGCACCTCATTAACATCTTTATTATTTGGTGCATTCCTTCAGCATAACATATGGTCACCCATGCCAAAGTGCAATCAATACAATGGAACCCAATCAAGATAAAAAAAGCAATCCAAAATTGATTCACTAGATCTCTTTATAGCAAAACATCCATTGTCTGCACAATAGAGATAATAAATGTGCTGAAAAATAAACAGTGCAAAAATATCAAGAGAACAGTGCACCCATTAGGTAAACACATATGCTTTCAGCACAATGATATGTGCTAGAGAATTGAAGGCACAACAATAAAGATGAAAGGGCAGACCAAGCAGCAATATGGATAGAAAAGCAAATGAAGAAGATGGCATAGGGAGGTTAAGGAGGGGTTTGAATACTTAGCAAATGCCAAGCAATAACCTCATATGCAAGGAGACCAGCTGAATAGCAGGCATGGACCCACGCATATCGACACCTTATGTGCCTTCCTCAAGGTTCAAAATTAATGTGATTGAGGTTATCCTGATATTCAAAAAAAGAAAAAATCCATTTGAAAATGACACCCACCGTGCCTGCTCAGTAGCATCTATCGGTGTATATAGAGGTGATCCTAATAGCTGCTAGTGCGTAGAGAAAAAAAATGTCCTCCTCCAAGATGGTACCTCTGGCGCCTGCGCAATATCAGATATCGGCGATCACCGATAGCTGCTACTGTGCAGGCACCGGTGGCCCCATCTTAGAGGAGATTTTTTTGCTTCTTTAGAAAGATGGTGCCGAAGGCACCTGCGCAATAGCAGCTATCGGTGATCGTGATATTTTAAAAAAATATGGATACTCATTTTATTCCTTGACTAATAAAAGAAAAAAGTTGTAATACTTTTTAGTTTACACCAATTTTGTTTAAATCAGTGGTTTAAAGCACCACTACAGCATTTATTTTTATTTAACTGCTGGTGTAGTAGCACTAATCTAGGTTTTCTGCTCTTTGTGATACATTTTCCAGCTGCTATATTCATCTGTTCATCTGTTATCAGCGCCACTCCAGTCCTTTTCTGTTGACTGTGACCTGCCTGATCGCTGCAGTGTTTGCTAGGCGAGCTAGACTACTTAATGTAAGTCTATTAGAACCAGAAGAAGACTTTCGTAGACTTATATTGAGAGCTTATGACTGCTACCTCTGACTTCCAGTCAGTCAGAAGATAAGGGTCACAAAATAGTGGTTTGAGACTGGAGCGACATCGGAATAGCTGATGACGGCGGTTGGTAGGTATGTTACTAAGTTCAGGAAAATTACATCAGTGGCACCACTTCAGTGCTGAAACAAAAAAAAAATTGCTCTACAGGTGCTTTAAAATCCTACCTTACATGGCCCTGATAGTTGCTCACTTTGTGACTGTATGTCAAGTCCACGTGATCCTTTGCGAGCCAAATATAGCAGCAATATAACACAATCCCTCTGCTATTGTAAGTTTTTATCTTGGTCCTGACAGTCGCATCCTATTACAGCTTTTATTAATTGATTGCAGACTTTTGATAATTCTGTAAAGAAATGAACTTGGACTTGTGTAAAGTCATAGCTACAATATTATGCCATAGTTCTGACATGCAGATTATAGCTTTTCTTGTCTGTGTTAGAACACTATGTCATATTCTGAAACATTATAAATTATGTTGATAATCATTGCTTTGTGATCTTCCTCTGGAACTTGTGTGCCAGACCACTGTAAAAATGTGTTCTATTAAGCATTTTCAAAGCTAAATCATGCTCTAGCAATCCATTTAACTTATATATACAGTAAATCCTCAATGGCTCCATTAAGCTTTATATGCTAGTAAAATTAGCAAGAAGGGATGTACTCCCTCTAAATTTAAATTGTGTGTGTGTTTCCCATGGCTCATGAGCACAGCATTAGAAATTAACAATAAGAAAATAATTACCGACGTTTGAATGGAAATAATTTTATATAAATTCTAATTAAAATAAGATAGTTACATTGCATATAAAGGGTTATTTTTATGTTTTGTTCTAACATAAAACTAACTGTCCCGTTAAGTCAAATAAAAATTTGAGATCATGGTATTGTAAGGAAAGTAACACAGGTAGTTGACTGATCAATTGACCCCCAGTGGAACATTTTATAATGGCACAGAAGCCAGCAACCATGGTGTAAGCCTTCTTTACTTTGAGCCCTGATACCTCATGCAACAGGGTTTTTTCCCCAGCCACACTCAGATGGCACAAACATAAGTTTTATAGAGTACTTTTGGTTGAAAAATGTAAGGATAGCAACACAGTTAGTTGAGTGAAAGTAAGTGCAGGCCTGTTTGTATGAGTGCTCTACTTCTTTAAGCAACACTGTTAGGGTGGATGGTCTGGAGCCGGAACTCCAGGAGTGGACCCTCTGGACCGTGGCACCAAGGGGCCCCGGGCGAGCTGCCAGGTGGAACCGACCCCTATACAGGGACCATTAGGAGCAAGCCCCGGGGTTCGGGTACCGCGGTGGCCGGTACCGAGAGGGACGGCTCACAGGAGACACGGGTGAGTATGTCTGAAGGATGGTACTGGATACTAGGAACACCAGGTGTGTACACAGAAGTGCGCTAACTACAGGATAGTGCGAGACAGGTACACATGAGCACGTACGGCGTGTAGCGAGTAATATGTCCGGAGGTAACCAAAGCAGGACGCGTGCAAGGAGCACGACAGAGAAACGAATGGAGCAGCAGTCGTGCCAGGAGGCGTAACAGAGCACAGCGACAGAGTGAGTGCCAGGAGGCACGACTGAGCAAGAGACAGAGGACAGGATTCGAGAGTGTGCCAGTAGGCACTACTGAGCAAACAGCAAGTGAGAGTTCAAAACAAGTGCTAGGAGCACAATAGTATGCAAGACAGAGCAGAGGACCTGAGAACAGCGCACAGCCAGGCAGGGACACAGCAGATCCAGCCAGGAGGCACAACAATAATCAGGCACCTCCCATAGGGGGATGTCGCCTGATATAGCACATGACTACTACTGGTTCCGGGTCAGGTCCTCTAGTCAGAAGCACCTGACCACTACAGCTTCTGGGTCAGGTCCTCCTTTACCATAGAGAGGACCGACCTGAGGCCTGGAGGACAGGAACACGCCAATGCGAGCGAGACATGGAGGAGTCGAAAACCCGAAAGCATGGCGTGCGCGAGTGCACCCGACGAGGGGCCCGGAGCAGGCGCGACACCGGAGAGAATGACGTCGGGACCGCAGCCCCGCCTCCTGGTGAGCGCGGCATGACAAGCACACATGAATAAAACCAAAATTGAAATCTCCACATTTCAAAAAATTATTGTCGCACACAACTAAAGTGGCATCAATTTCTACAGAGAAGAAACATTTTAATAGGCATCTGACACACCTCCCACTATAGGCAACCCAACAGATGGAGACCAACTTCGAGTCTCCACATTTTGAAAAATTATTGTCACACACCACTAAAGAGTAGAATCAGTATAAGAAGTTGAGGGTGCAGGTGGAGGCACTAGAAGAGGTGGAAGAGCCGCCAGAAGCAGTGGATGAATGTTAGATACAGAGGTTTGTTCTTCAAGTCTTGAGGATTCCAAGACGTGGAGCAGCTCCTTAACCGCTCACCCTCACAGTCACCAGAGTCACCCAGTGCCAAGATGCAACCATCCAGGTTGAGAACCACTGGTAAATGAGTTGCTGCGAGCACAGCATCAGTGACTAGCGATGATATCATCGAGTTTACCGCCAATCAGAAGCAGTGTTTGCCGTGCTGTCATGCACATGACAACGTGGCAAACACTGGATGTTTGAGCCATTCATTCAAATCAATGGGCTTCAGGTTCAGATCCGGGTACTGTTCTGGTACCCGAAACTGAACTTTTTTAACTGTTCTGCTGAACCCGCCGGACCCGAACATCAAGGGGTCTGCCCACCTCTATTCCTGGTTGAACCCCAATATTAGACATAATGATTTTTAAAAGGATATGTGGCCTCCTGATTCCTCACTGCAACACAGTTTTATCTCAAACAATTTGGATTAGCAAATAGGGCCTCCTGGCAGAACCCCAATATCAGGCCTAATGATTTTTAAGAGGAAATGTGACTTCCTAATTCCTCACTGTAACACAGTTTTATCCCAAAGGACTTGAATTAGCAAATAGGGCCTCCGTGCCAGAGATGGGTGAACCTGAAGAGTAAAGTTCAGTGTCCATACCAAATACCTACTGTTCGGGCACGGACATTGAACACAGACTTCACCAGGAATTGGAACTGTATTATTAGGCATAATAATGTGCAGCCTACTGATTCCTCCCTGCAACACAGTTTTATCCCAAACAAGTTGGATTAGCAAATAGGGCTTCCTAACTGAACCCCGATATTAGACCTAATGACTTTGATGAGCAAATGCGGTCTCCTGATTACTCACTGCAACACATTTTGTGCCCAAACAATTTTAAGTAGCAAATGGGGCCTCCTGAGACTGCAACACAGTTTTATTGCAATCTAGTTATTTGATAAAAGAAATCAATTTCACACAGGACAGGATCCTTAGCTTGCTAACTGACAAGTTCACTTTCAGCAGCAGTAGCTGCCTCTCTGCACTGTTACACTGAGAAAATGACGGTAGAGAAACAAGTTGTCTGCTTTTTTATGGACAGGGACATGTGAATTTTAATGCCAATCACAGAAGAGCTAGTGTCATGATGTTGTGGATGGATTCTGCACCCTGATTGGCTGCCGGAATGTATGCATATTAAGTTATTACAGAACAAAAAAAATGGGAAAAAATTACTCTCCACGGTTTCTCTGACATAGGCACACCTCCTCCCCTCATAAAACATGCCCCCTCAGTCATCATAGAGCACCACTATCCTAGGCAAAGTCAAAACAAAAGAATTAGTGGAAACGCGATCATTTACCGATCTGTGATTGAATTTTGCCGACTTTGAGGAAAAATGCTCTGGAAACCGAACACGAATCCGAATGTCCTGCACTTGTGCTGAATTTCAGATTGGCATACATATTCCGAACAAATTTGCTCATTTCTAGTCCTCAGATCCTGAGCTGCCTCCATGTACAGGCACCCTATTTGTAGGGTGGATGATGGGAATAGACAGACAATTGTGTTACACTAAAATGAAAATTCAATAGGTTTTCTTTCTAATGAGTAGAAATGAGTGGATCAGACAAAATTCAAACTTGCCTGTTTGCACAGTTTTACCCAAGGTCTCTCCAATCCCCAAAGCATAATAAACATAATATGTTAAAAATAATAAAAATCTTTATACTCACCTAATCGTTCACATCTGCTCCTCATTGCCACTCGTCAGTTGCATCTTCGTACATCTTGGTTCAGAAAAATGGCCGCCATTTTGCTGACTCAACAAAGAAGTGAATTAGAAAAAAAATAATTTTGACTAAAGTGCATTTTGGAAAAGTTGAGAAGAATTCAAATACACTTATCTCTACTAATAAGTTTTTTAAACACATCTTTACATAATAGATATCTAAAATGCCTTGTTAGGTGGGGAATCCAATTTATCTGCCTCTTTGTAATGGTAAAAAAAATGTTGACCATCCATTAAACTGGGATATCAATGCGCAATAGTTAGCATAGCATTCGTTTCAGAAATGACAATTTAGACTAGAAAAACTTACCTTTAGATAACTTAATTTTGGGGTTTTTTTGTATCTAGTTATCCATTGGATATTTTGATGTGTGAATGGGAAACAAAAAAGAGAGCAGGAGATCATGAAATGAATAGTCATTTACTAACTAAATAAAGACTGGATATGACAGAACCACTAGTTAAACAAAGGACAAATAATATATTAATATCTAAATGGTAAATATTAGGATGGAGTTTCTAAATATGACATGCCTTTTTGGAAATCTTAAGCCGATCCTGTATTTGAACTCCGAGCTCTTTGAGGCCTTTATTTTAGCTCCCAGCTTTTTAGGTACACCGATGTGTACTGAATTTTATGGATACCAATTTATTTCATGGTCTACTGTTTAAGTCTTCACATTTCTTACAGAATATTAGAGATTACACAGTAACCACTCTATAACAGTGGACTGTGAGGGTTCTCAGGAGGGAGGTTGTCTTTCTTTAGTATGCTTTTCAAAATGATCTCAATGTCCTATGGGTAACAGTAGCGCTAAATGTAGAAGAAAAAAAACCTTTTATTGTTACCTAGACAATGGTAGCAATTTTCTTTTACATTTATAGTCCTTATAAATGCTTAGAACAATGTTTTGAGTTGAAATACAATAATTTTATATCATCAATTATTTCCATATGTAATCAGAACTATAGTTAAAAGGGTTTAACCCTTTCATAACCAGGCTATTTTCTGTTTTTTTCATTCTCGATGTTTCCTCACCTTCTTCCAAGAAACATAACCATTTCAATTTTCCTTCCACATTGTGGTATAAGAGCTTGTTTTTTGTGGGATGGGTTGAACTTTTGAAAGACACCATTCATTCCAACACATAGTGTATGGGGAAATGGGAGAATAATTCCAAGTAATCTGAAAATTTTTAAAAAAAAAGTTCAATTCCACAATTGTATTTTTTTTTCTTATTTACCATGTTCCCTACATGGTAAAACTGACCTGGTGTTATGATTCTTTATTACGAGTGCACAGATAACAAAGCTGTTTTTTTGTTGTTGAAAAAAGATTAGGAAATTTGTAAAAGAAAAAAAAAATGTGCTTGTCCCTTAATTTCCTAAGACCAGTGGTGCTTTCATTTTATGGGATATGTACAGTAACTGCTTGAGGGCTTATTTTTTGTGTCTTGAGCTTACTGATACCATTTTAGTGTAGCTGAAAAATTTTGAACGCCTCTTATTGCATTCTAATGCAACATTGATGCGCCCAAAAAACGTAATTCTGGCATTTCAATTTTCCTGTTTTGTTACTGGCCAATCGGATTCATTTATTTTATATTTTGATAGATCAGTGTTTTACAAATGCAGTGTTACCAAATATGTGTATTTTTTATATAGTTTCCTATGAGCAAGCTAAACACTGGATTTCACAGGAGAATCATAATGACAGGCAAGAGGAGTCTTCAGCAGACCATAGACTATCATGGCAACCCATCAGTGCTCCACGATCACATCACAGGTGCGCAGATGGTTGCGTGGAGTGCAGGTGCCTTTTAAATACCACTGTCAGAGAGTGAAAGTGGCATTTAATAGATTAACAGCTGAGGGTGGATCACTGCTGCTAGAGGAAGATGACGACTGATTAATTCTGTTGGGAAAGATGCAGGATTGGCTTGCAAGCTGGCATCAAAGGCAGGGACAAGACATTTGATGTAAGTTTACGTCCTATTTCGTGAAGGGAGATAATATTGATCATTTTCAATCCTTAGCATTCAAGGAGTCATAGCGCATCTCACATACCTGTATATTGTTTAGTGGGAATGTATAAAACTACAGCTGTCTCTTAGTAATTCACTTAAATGGGTTGTACCAGGAAAATCCTGATTAGAGATTGTATTTAAAGTGTTTTCTGGGGCTGAGTGAGTAGTTTTACAGCTCTCTTCTAATTTTAGGGGTGGTCCCTTGAACAAAGCATATTTTAATAAATGGATCTTGGATATTTATTGGATACATTACAAAAAATGATCCTGAGATTAATAAGATAATCTTATCAATGTTCCTCTACTATGTAGTGTGTAAAGGCTTTGTCTGACTGTGCAGAGCTACACTTACTACCGATCCTGACCAGGCAGGGGAAGCATAAGCCACTTCTGATAAGTGAATATACAAAGAAAACAGTAGGGGCTTGCAGCTCTTTTTTCTTAAGTAATACATTTCTCTGCTTGTTTTATGTCAGAAGCAAGAGTTTCTGCTGCGTCAGAAGTCTCGTGAGCTCATTCTAAATCAAATCAGTAACATATTTATCAAAAACTTGATATATGATGAGCTCAGAGGGCTGAAGACGTGACAGAAACACTCACTCCCATGATAACATAGACAAGAAAATGTGTTACCTCAGTTAGGGAAATGTGTTACTTCAGAAAGTAGCAGCTGCGAACCCCTGTTTTTTTCTGTATACTCACTTATCATAATTGACTTATTCTTCTGTCTTGGCTACTGGGAGCTGTGGTATGTGCACACCATGAACTAGAGCAGCTTTGCATGGTCAGGCACTGCCATTACACAGCACATAGATGGGGCACATTTATAAATTATTTAAAACAGAAATCTGTCAGTCAATGGCAGGGTTTACAGAGCTCATCATGGAGAAGTCTAGCAAAGCTGCAGCAGATAAAGCAGTGACATTACCATAACTACTGCAAGAAGACAAGTAAACATTTCTCTAGAATCAGGGTCCCTATCTCCATTTTCCAAATACTTTATTAAATTTTTAAAATAACAGTAATATTTTTTTACATTAACATTTAAATGTAGATGTTACAATGAAACAAAGGGAAGGGAAGGATAAGGGGGGTCCCTATCCCCATTTCATTCTGCCCTTAGATTAGGAAGAATAAACTAGGTGACTGATTTCCTTTTAATTAATTTTATTTTGAATAGGGTCCAGAAATTTTTTTTATTTCAGACAGTTCTTGAAAACATACAGTATATATAATGTACTTTAGTTTTAAATCAGAAGTGTCAAAATTGGCTATTTCTGCTCTGTATTTTGATTATGAGAGTACGGTACTTTGAAAGTGATATGCTGACGAAAATTGCCAATCTATTGTAATACAGAGATTATCAAATGCTAGATTAGCACATTTTAAGTTAACAAATAGAATTGCTAGTGTAAAATGTAGAAGAAATTCTACATATGCCAATCAAATTGCAGTTAGTAGAAAATGTGAAAAATTAAGTATTTGCCAAAAACTCACTCACTATGTTTTCATATTTAAATCTAAATGTGTTGGAAATTGATAGTTGGGAAATATCTATATCCAAGACAGGAATGAAGTGTTCTTTTTGTTCTTTGAAACTCAACCTCAATATTTAACCAGAGAAGAAATTATCTAAAATAATTCAGGATATAAATGAGTATGTATACACGTATGTATAGATGTGTTAATAGAAGCCATTTATATTCAAAACTTATGGAATCACAAAAGAACAGAAGAAGTGGATGAATTTTTCATTATTTTTTTACATGATAATAGAGGATAGAACAGGAAAGGTGAATAATACTTGGAAAAACTGAGATGAAGTGGTGGTTGATAACACTGATGAATTATGGAGGCATTAATTTCATGTACTGCAATCAATATATTTCAATCACTCAATATATTTCATTCACTCTTAACATTTTCATAGTGAGCAATATTGGTTCATAGAAATTAAAGTGAGGATTAAGATACAGGTGCTTCTCACAAAATTAGAATATCAACAAAAAGATAATTTTATTCAGTTGTTCAATACAAAAAGTGAAACTCATATTTTATATAGAGTCATTACAAGCACAATGATCTATTTCAAGTGTTTATTTCTGTTAATGTTGATGATTATGGCTTATATAGCCAATGAAAACCCAAAAGTCATTATCTCAGTAAATTAGAGGGAATAGTTATGAAGGTACTATGGAATCTGATTGCGTGGGATAAAACAAGTTGAGACAAATAATCTGTATTAACAAAGCAAAAGGTATAAAAAAACTAACAGAGAAATTCCTGAAATTACAGCGAAGTGCAAACAGCACAAACAGAAAAGTCCAGCAACTATGCCAGCAGAGCACAGCCACTAATATAAGCAATTCCAGAAATTATATGCGGCAAGACTGCAACCTGCACTTATGCCTGGTAGTCCAGGAATATGCAAATAGTGAAGCCGGCCCTTTTCATGGAAGCCCAGAAATATGCAGATGGTGAACAGCAAAGAGAAGGTTTTTCAATGTACTTCTTTTAGGGCTGCAAAAAGTCCCGCTAAATTTCAGCACCGCAGCCCGCACAAACACAGTCCAGGAGTTAATACTCAGATAATAATGTCAAAAAGTCTTACGGATCACAGCAGTTCCAGAGATGTGTAGCTCCTCTCTTTAGAAGTCTGGACAATATTTAAGCACAGCCTGGATCAGGAAGCAGCGCGGAGGACTGAAGGCAGCTGGAAGTGATGAGGCAGAGCACAGAGTAAACAAACAGCCGTAGGAACTCCAGAAGCAAGTCAGGAAGAAGCTCAGAAGCCACCAGCAACAAAATACTCAGGCGAGGAATATTTCCCAACCCTGACTTAAATAACAGGACAGACAGGAAGTTCAAGGACAGGGCGAAGTACCAGACTCCATCTTGGACGAGGGCAAAACAGGCTCCATGGAACATCCAGAAACCTTACATCAGAATACTTTATAACACCAGCTTGAAAAATTATTTCAAAATCTAAAATATTGGCCTACTGAAATGCATGTTCAGTAAATCCACTTAATACTTGGTCGGGCTCCTTTTTCATCAATTACTGCACCAATGCACCGTGGCAAGGAGAGCCTTCAGCTCGTCTGCATTGTTGGGTCCGGTTTTCTTTCATCTTCATCTAATTCTAAGGGCCCAAGCTATAACTACCATAAATGGTTTTATTATTTGTTCATTTTTGTATACTGAAAGGAAAGTATGTTAAACATATTTGCAATATACAGTGGGGAAAATAAGTATTAACTGTTGGTACAATTATTAGAAAATGGAAGAAACACAAGATGACTGTTAATCTTCCTTGGTCTAGAGCTCCATGCAAGATCTTGCCTAGTGGGGTAAGGATTAGAGATTAGCAAGCACTAAAATTCTCGGATGTTCAATACTTGAACCAAGCAATTCCAAATGCTTGGATGCTCATTTCGAGTAACGAGTATTATAGGACTCAATGATAAATCTTTGCATTTTTTCAGCAGACCCTACAATGAGGTCTAGGGGCAATAAAAATGTTGAAATTGCCGAATAGCATGCTGAATGGTAGGTAACCAGCATGGGTAAGACCACTGAAAGCATCTCTGACTCCCAGATCATTGCTGAGAATAATGGTGTCACACTTTTACTCCATTTTAAGGAATGACAATAAAAAATTCAAAATTGATGAGAAATTGGAGTTTACAGAACAAATGAATATCAAAAAACATTCTTTCCTTTATAATGACTTGTATGTAAGGCAAAATGTAAAAAGGATTTTATAAAAAATTTAAGTAAGCTAAAATTGAAATTTTCATAAAAAATTGGAAATTTCAGTGGAATTTATTAAGAAAGCAAGAACTGGCAAAAATGTGATTGAAGAGGGACTCAGATACACTTGGTATTAGACATAAATGAGGGCCTCATACACATTTTGTTCAAATTGTCAAGCAGTGGTTCTCCTAGACTCGTGATACAGCAGCAGAGATCTGAGTTTGAAATTGTTTTGAACCTATCTTCTAGATTATGTGAATCTTTGGCATCCAATTTCTCATGGCCATCTTTTATGCCTAGCTTGAGAGGCGCATCTGTTACACCTATCTTCTGACGTGCATCAAACGCTCTCTTGTAATTGGTGTTGCGTAAACAAGTAATCATTGTCGGATGGATCCTGGATCTCATACCTTCCCTAGCCGCACTGTTATTGATCCTGTTGTACGATCCCATTCCCGCCATCGTCATGCCCCTTTTCTTGGTCATTTCATGTGATGACACGTCGGCCATATTTCGCCGGTAAGCCAGCACCTTACCAGCAGCAACTGTAGGAAAGAGGGCATTCCAATGCCACGGAAATCTTGTAGATTATACAGGCCTCATGCACACTAAAAATATTTTTTATGTGGCTAACATGATACAGAAGGGGAGATCTCAGTTTGAAATTGTTTTGAGCCTATCTTCTAGAATATATGCATCTTTGGCATATAATTTCTCACGGCCATCTTTTATGCCTAGCTTGAGACATGCATCTGTTACATCTATCTTCTGATGAGTATAAAACACTCTCTGGTAATTGGTGTTGGGTAAAAGAGTAATCATTGTAGGTTGGATCCTGGATCTCATTCCTCCCATAACAGCCCTGTTATTTATCCTGCTATAGGATCCCATTCCCACCGTAGTCATACCCCTTTTCCTGATCAATTCATCTAATTACACGTCAGCCATATTTCTCCAGCATACCTGCACCTAACCAGCAGCAACTGTAGGAAAGAGGAAGTTCCAAGGCCACAGGCAATTTTGTAGATTATACAAGTCTCATCCACACTAAAAATATTTTTTTATATTACTAACGTGATACAGAAGGGGAGATCTGAGTTTGAAATTGTTTAGAGCATCTAGTCTATGTTATACAGGCCTCATGCTACTCTGAGTCTAAGAGCACTTGTGCTCAAAACGCATACAGAGACCTTGGGAACATCCCCATGCGGTAATTCAATTTGTTTGCTGATATTTGATCACAAGCAGCCATGAATCTGTTTTTATTTATGATTCAATAAAAATTTCAGGATTTTATCTCCTGGAGTTGAACCTTTCATTTCTTTGTTGGACTTCCATATACGTCTTGGCAGAGACGTGTCCGTGCTCGGAGCTTTCAATCAGTTCTTATGGACTTACTAAAGGTGAGCTGAAATTTATCCTTCCCAGTACATACAGGCCTCATTGACAGGCCCCAAAAAATTCTTCTGTTACCAACGTAATACAGTAGGGGACATCTCACGTAGATATAGTTTGGAACATGTAGTTAATTTTGTACAGGCCTCATCGATAGGCCCCAAAAATTTCTCCTCTTACTAACGTAATACAGTAGGGGACATCTCACAAAGAAATTGTTTGGAACACGTAGTCAATGTTATACAGGCTTCATCCACACAAAAGAAATCTGTTACTAACATCATACAGTAGGGGACATCTCACTTTGAAATTTTTTGGAGCAGATCTTTGTCATACAGGTCTCATCCACACTGAAACAATTCTTTCTTCTGTGAGTAACGTGATTCATCATGCCATATTTCACCTTCTAATTTTGTGCCGCTGAAATTCAGCTGTGTGCAGAGTAAAAATCTAATTTCTAGTTCCTAATAGTGTGCTCAAAGCACACTATCTGAGCAACATGACTGTGAAAAAGCAGATTCGTTATGGAAGGGGGACTAGGCTTGGTCTTTGTATGTGGCGTAGGTGTTAATGTTTCTGAAAGCACTAGTGAACCAACAATGTGAAGTCGTATCCAAATACAACTGACAACTTCTGTTACTGGATGTTGTAGTTTTTAGTGTGCTGCATTGCTCTTGCATAATAGCAGTCTCTGATATCTTTAGAGGGGCTTATGTGCCTGCTGTTTCTGCTGCTGCTGCTAGAGATGTTAATGCTAATTTTTGGAAATGTTAACAGTCCTGCCTGGGTGTCTATCTGCTGGTTGGTGTAGTTAAAACAAAGATGGAAAGCGCACATAGGGAGTATCGTCTAGAGGACCCACAATAGCAAGCAAGCCCAATCAGTTAGACTTACCTGCTGAAGTTGTGTGAGTCACAACAAACTGGGAATCACTCATAAAAGTCCTGTCATCGCTGGTATCCTGCTGGTAGTGAATGAAACAAATCCAAAATGGAAAAAAATCCAAAGTGGAATAAAAAAGCCGGGCTGAATAAACCGCGCTGACCAGAAAAAAAGGCACCTTCGGCAGTCCATATAATAAAAAACTTCTTTGGTTGGTGTAGTGAAAGACAGTCCTGCTTGGGCGTCCATCTGCTGGTTGGTGTAGTGGAAGACCTGTCGGTCCCTATTAGTGTCATGTCGGACGCTGTTCACACCACAGCGTCTGGCAGGCAGAGGTAATTCCACCTCCAGCCACTATAGCCTCAGTGGCGCCGGCTTGATCTTCAGGCTCTCGGGTGTTAATCCTGCTGGAGACCAGGTTGGAAGGTTAGTCACGCCCACGGTCTTTAAATAGTCATACTGGCATATGGGCGTCGCCGATTATAGCTTGTGTTTTCATACCAAGTGGTTCCGGTCTGGAGTGGTGGTGTTGCAGAGAGAGAGATTCGTATCTGGTGTCGTATGATCCGTCGTTATCCTTTCTCCTTCCCATATTTGTGTTTAGTTGTGCCCTGTTCACATTACAGTATATTCCTGTGTGTGTGCGGCGCAGTGCAGTTTAAGTTCTCCCTGTCTGTCTTATTTGTGTGGGAGCTTTGGTGGTGTGTCTCCTCACTGGATGGAGGGTGGAGGGTTAAGTGCAGGGCTGAGCAGGATATAAGGAAAGGGTGGAGGCTCAGGCATTTGCACCTTCAGCAAAAACCCTGGGTTGAGGGTCAGACAGGGTTTCCCCTAGTGAAAGGGACACCACAGGGGCCCCGGGTATTTCTGCCTTAGTTGTCCTAAGCCCCGCGTGACATTATAATCGGCCCACATTTTTTCAGGAGTCCATGGATCCCATGGATTCCATAACCCGCCAGTTGGCGGCGCTGTCCTTACAGGTCTCCGAGTTGAAAGGGGCAGTTCAGCAGCAGGGCCTGGTAGTAGCAAAGGTGCAAACGGCATCTGCAGGTATCGGTGCAGAGCCGAAGTTTCCGCTGCCAGAACGATTTTCAGGCGATCACAGCAAATTTGTCGTATTTCGGGAGGCCTGCAAATTATACTTCCGCATGCGGCCAATCTCCTCAGGTAATGAGGCCCAGCGAGTAGGGCTGGTGTTGTCATTACTGAGTGGTGACCCCCAAGCATGGGCATTTTCCTTACCAGCTGACTCTGCTACATTTCATTCGGTCGATAATGTTTTTTCTGCCCTCGGGCTCATTTACGATGACCCTGACCGACTGGCTCTAGCGGAATCTAAAATCCGCGCCCTCCGCCAGGGGGAGCGCTTGGCAGAGGACTATTGTTCGGAATTTCGCCGCTGGGCTGTAGACACACAGTGGAATGACCCAGCACTGGGGAGCCAGTTTATTCATGGGGTATCAGGGAGGGTGAAACAAGCCCTCCTGATGTATGAGACTCCGGCATCATTGGAGTCTGCCATGAGTTTGGTGATACGTATTGATCGCCGTTTTCGTCAGGGGGCACAGGAGACGCTACCTCTGGGGGAAAGCAGAGGTGCAGGTGTGGTTGAAGTAGATGAGTCCCCTGAACCTATGCAGATTGCTGGCGTGGCACAGGTTCAGCCTCGCGCTCCGGGATTCCGGAAGCCCGGAGCATGTTTCTACTGTGGTAAAAGAGGTCATTATGTTAACGTTTGCCCGGTACTACCTAAGAGGGTCACATCGGCGGAAAACTGTTAAGCTCAGAGGGTATGGAGGAGACCCAACTGAGCGTATGCATATCCTCCATGATGGTATCTCAATGTATGCTCCCTGCCAAGGTTATTATCGCCGGCAGAGAGCTACCTATATCAGTGTTTGTGGATAGCGGTTCCGCTACCAATCTCATAGATGAGGAGTTTGCAAACACCGCCGGGTTTAAGATCGAAAAACTTCCTCACCCCATACAGGTGGTGACCATTAATGCTGTTCCCCTCCCTCAAGGGGAGATTACTGAGTTTGTGGCAGAGGTGAAACTCCACATTGGGGTCCTACATTCTGAGTCGGTTACATGTAGGGTCCTCCGTAATCTCCCAGCTCAAATGGTCCTGGGTTTTCCATGGCTGTCCAGGCACAACCCGGTAATTGATTGGAAAACTCAGGACATAGTGCAATGGAGTGGTTTCTGCCAAGACAATTGCTTGGCCACATGTGTGTCCGCCGTGACGCCCAGCCTGCCGGAGGCTTTGCAGGATTTCACGGATGTTTTCTCTGAGAAGGGTTGCTCAGAACTGCCTCCACATAGAGCCTATGACTGTGCGACTAGGTTAAAACTCGGGGCCAAATTACCTAAGGCCAGGATGTTTAATATTTCTGGTCCTGAGAGGCAAGCTCTGAAAGACTACATCGCGGAGAGTCTGAGCAAAGGACACATCCGGCCTTCGTCCTCGCCTGTAGCCGCAGGGTTTTTCTTCATTAAGAAGAAAGATGGGGGGTTACGCCCGTGTCTGGATTTCCGAGAGTTAAACCAGATTACTATCCGTGATCCCTACCCAATGCCGTTGATCCCGGATTTGTTCAACCAGGTAGCAGGGGCGAAATGGTTTTCCAAGCTGGACCTCAGGGGGGCGTATAACCTCATAAGGGTCCGTCAGGGGGATGAGTGGAAGACGGCGTTTAACACTCCTGAGGGTCATTTTGAGAGTCTGGTTATGCCGTTTGGGTTGACCACCGCGCCTGCCGTTTTCCAACATTTTATTAATGATGTATTTGCTCATGTCCTGGGGAGATTTGTGATTGTATACCTGGATGATATCCTCATTTATTCTAGCGATCGGGACACTCATTTGGAGCATGTTAGGCAGGTGTTACAGTTGCTCCGGGAGAACCAGCTCTATGCTAAGCTGGAAAAATGTTTATTTTTTGTCCAGGAGTTGCCCTTTTTGGGATATATTGTGTCCGCAGCCGGTTTTAAAATGGACACCGCTAAGGTGCAGGCGGTGCTGCAATGGGAGAGGCCGGAGAGTCTGAAAGCACTCCAGCGGTTCCTTGGGTTTGCAAATTATTATAGGAAATTTATAAAACACTTTTCGACTGTTGCCAAACCGCTCACGGACATGACAAAAAAGGGTGCCGATCTGGCGAACTGGCCTGAGGTGGCTATACGTGCATTTGAGCATCTGAAGAATAGTTTTGCTTCAGCCCCCATTCTGGTGCAACCAGACGTGTCTAAACCTTTTGTGGTAGAGGTTGATGCGTCGGAGGTGGGAGTGGGGGCAGTACTGTCTCAAGGCTCGTCCTTGAGCGAGATGCATCCATGCGCCTACTTCTCCAAGAAGCTGTCGCCGGCCGAACGGAATTATGATATCGGCAACAGGGAGTTGTTGGCCATCAAACTGGCTTTTGAGGAATGGCGACACTTCTTGGTGGGGGCGGCTCACCAGGTCACAGTTATCACCGACCATAAGAATCTGCTCTATCTGGAGTCGGCCAAGCGTCTGTCTCCTGGGCAGGCTCGCTGGGCATTGTTTTTTACTCGTTTCAATTTTCTTGTGACGTACCGTCCCGGGGATAAAAACACCAAGGCGGATGCTTTGTCTAGGTGTTTTCCGGGGGGAGAACCTCGGGAAGAGCCGGTACCCATCCTCCAGAAAGGGGTAGTGGTCTCGGCTCTCACGACGGAGGTAGAGGCGGAGATTGCCGAGGACCAAGAGGAGGTACCACTAGGACTTCCCACCAACAAATCATTTGTACCCCTGCATCTTCGGCTTAAGGTGTTGAAGGAACACCACGATTCGGTACTGGCTGGTCATCCAGGGGTGAAGGGCACCTTAGAGCTGGTATCGCGTCGTTTCTGGTGGCCCAAAATCCGGCAGGACGTGGTCTCGTATGTGGCAGCTTGCATCACGTGCGCTAGGGCTAAGTCACCCCGAACCCGTCCTGCTGGCACGCTACAGCCTCTGGGGGTACCCAATATGCCATGGACAGAAATCTCCATGGATTTTATCACTGACTTGCCAGCCTCGGCAGGGAACACGGTCATCCTGGTGGTGGTTGACCGTTTTTCAAAGATGGCGCATTTTGTGGCGTTGTCTTCTTTGCCCAATGCTAAGACGTTGGCTCAGGTATTTGTGAAGGAGGTGGTCAGACTCCACGGAGTACCATCTGACATAGTATCTGATAGGGGTACGCAATTTGTGGCGAGGTTTTGGAAAGCTTTTTGCTCAAGGTTGGGGATCAAGTTGTCACATTCATCGGCGTTTCATCCACAGTCTAATGGACAAACTGAGCGCATGAACCAAAATCTAGAACAGTATTTACGATGTTTTGTGTCCGACAACCAGGAGGAGTGGTCTACTTTCCTTCCTCTGGCCGAATTCGCGTTAAATAATCACCGCCAAGAGTCATCAGGAGAGTCTCCATTCTTTTGTGTGTACGGTCAACATCCTCAGTTTTGTACCTTACGTCAGGGTGACTCCGGGGGTGTCCCGGAGGAGGATCAGCTAGGAGCCCAATTGTCATCAGTCTGGAGGCGGGTGAAACAGCGTTTGTTGAGCATGAGTGCCAGGTACAAACGGGTGGCTGACAGTAGACGCGTGCCAGGTCCAGACCTGTGTGAGGGTGAATGGGTGTGGTTAGCTACGAAGAACATAAAACTCAAAATTCCATCTTTAAAACTGGGTCCAAGGTTTATTGGGCCTTTTAGGATTTCTGCCATCATTAACCCAGTGGCTTATCGGTTGGAACTTCCTGCGGTGTACAAAATACATAACGTTTTTCACAGGGCTTTATTGAAAAAGGTGGCAGGCTTGGTGGACACGACGCCGATGCCACCTCCAGTCATGGTGGATGGCGATTTAGAGTTCGAGGTCGCCAAGGTAGTGGACTCTCGAGTAGTACGCCGTACTCTTCAGTATTTGGTGCACTGGCGGGGGTATGGTCCGGAGGAGAGGTCTTGGGTTCCAGCCTCAGACATACATGCGGATCGGCTGGTCAGTTCTTTTCACCGTCGTCATCCAGACAAGCCGGGTCCTATGAGTCTTGAGGGCCCTGGGGTCCCTCGTAGAAGACGGGGTACTGTCATGTCGGATGCTGTTCACACCACAGCGTCTGGCAGGCAGAGGTAGTTCCACCTCCAGCCACTATAGCCTCAGTGGCGCCGGCTTGATCTTCAGGCTCTCGGGTGTTAATCCTGCTGGAGACCAGGTTGGAAGGTTAGTCACGCCCACGGTCTTTAAATAGTCATACTGGCATATGGGCGTCGCCGATTATAGCTTGTGTTTTCATACCAAGTGGTTCCGGTCTGGAGTGGTGGTGTTGCAGAGAGAGAGATTCGTATCTGGTGTCGTATGATCCGTCGTTATCCTTTCTCCTTCCCATATTTTTGTTTAGTTGTGCCCTGTTCACATTACTGTATATTCCTGTGTGTGTGCGGCGCAGTGCAGTTTAAGTTCTCCCTGTCTGTCTTATTTGTGTGGGAGCTTTGGTGGTGTGTCTCCTCACTGGGTGGAGGGTGGAGGGTTAAGTGCAGGGCTGAGCAGGAGATAAGGAAAGGGTGGAGGCTCAGGCATTTGCACCTTCAGCAAAAACCCTGGGTTGAGGGTCAGACAGGGTTTCCCCTAGTGAAAGGGACACCACAGGGGCCCCGGGTATTTCTGCCTTAGTTGTCCTAAGCCCCGCGTGACATTTAGACTTTTTCTACTGAGGTGAGATTGATGTCACTTTGGTGTCTGACAATAAATGTTTGTAAATATGTAGCTTCCTGGTTGGGTCTCCTTCATGTGTGTTTCCTGTAGCAGTAGGCCTCCGACACCGGCAGTCCTCCACCTTCTTTGAGTCAACTACCCGTTTTACTATCCTTAGATTTTTATGACAATAGTAATCTATGAAACTGATATTTGTGCCACCAGAGTGTGGATGAACATCAATTTTATTTTTTTTTTATCACTTATATAGCGCAAATGATTCCACATTTGCCTTACAGACATTAACAAACATTACTGACACTGTCACCATTGGTACTCATACTCTAAATTTACTATCTGTACGTCTTTGTTGCATGGGTAGAAAAATTATTACTGGGAGTAAACCCTCGTAAACACGGGTAGAACATACAAACTCTTTGCAGATGCTGTCCTTGGTGGGGTTGGAACACAGGACTACAGCGCTGTAAGGCTGCTAATGTTTTTGCATTGACAACTGAACATTTCTGTGGTTGGAAGACTATCACTGCAATGCAAATTATGTGCCTCACTGCTGTCTTGGGAAAAAAACACTCTCAAGATTGAAGCAACAGGCAAAATTAACTTTTTTATTGTGGATAGAACACACTGGCAACCCAGGAGTCAACACTATTTTGAATCATAACTATAAGGGTAAAAATAACAATCATGTTGCAGATAGTGCTGTAAGAAGGCGTTCATGAGTCTCTTTCATGAGGTCCAACTCCACAGTGTATTGGTGATGGGATAACACTCAAGCTTTCTTTCACCATCCCCTCCTGACCACCATGGACAACAGAGGGAATCATTATTGTCTTCATCTCCTAAGTGTTGCTCGTCCATCACCTCTTCCTTCTCGTCTTTTTCATGGTACTTCTCCCTCTCCATTTGTTCCTCCCATGGCAACTGCCTGTGAGATGCCAGACCTAAACTTATAGATATTGTTGACCCTAAAGGACTCCTCCTCTGCTTCCTCTTTTTCCCCCAGGACTACCACCACTACCTCCTCTCCTAGACTATTCAAAGTGTGCTCCAGCATGTAGATGACAGTAATAGTGATGCTAATGACAGTATCATCACTGCTAACCATCGCAGTAGCCATTTAGAAAATGTGCAGAAGGGAGAAGAGGTCCTTCATCTGTGTCCACTATGCAAGTGTGAATTGCACCACGTTAGTACTGCGTTGTGCCAGGCTATTAAAAATGTCACACTGCACCAGGACTCAGCGCTGCTGCCAGAATCACTGCAACATGTGCAGAGTTTAATTCCATGGTGTGGTCATATTGCATATCAACTGGTTAACCGGTAGTCCGAAAGATCTCTATACCAACTGAAGTATAATGGTGAAAGTCAACACACAATGACAGTGGTTTCTGCAGCAGCGCATCCAGGCTTGGACAGTGGCCGAGGAATTGTTAGGGCTGGCGGAACGCACCAAATAATAAAGATAGTAATAAGGTGCATTCGCAGTCCGAGGTCCACTGAGCAGGGGTGGTAAGGAACCCAACGCCTAACATTACCCCCCCTCCTAGGGCCCCCTCCCCTCTGAGCCTCACTATGCTCAAACGCCGCAATGAGGAGCGGAGCGTGGATGTTCTCCAATCCACCAAATAAAACTTTTTGCCCCGCATCACCTTGCATCCCACGATGGCATTGACCTCAAACTCGTCCGAGGACAAGTCTGATGTCCCGGCAGATGACTCGGAGAACCGGGACAAGTGAACAGGCTTAAGGAGGGATACGTGGAATGTATCAGAGATAGCCAAGTGTGGTGGAAGGGCCAAACGGTAAACCACAGAGCTGATCTGCTCGAGGACTTTGAAGGGGCCAATGTAGCGTGGTGCGAACTTAGCAGACTCTACCCGCAGCCTGATGTTTCGGGCAGAGACCAACACCAAGTTGCCAGGGGCAAAAGTCGGAGCAGGGCACCGGTGTGCGTCAGTGGAGGTCCTCATTCTCTCCTTGGAAGCCCAGATAGCATCCTGGGTGCGATCCCAAATGTCGCGTGCCTCCACCGCCCAGTCTGCCACCCTGGAGTCAGTGGATGACACGGGCATGGGCACAGGGACGTGCGGATGCTGGCCGTAATTTAGGAGGAATGGAGTCTGACCGGTGGAGTTGGCCACAGCATTGTTCCAAGCGACCTCTGCCCACGGCAGCAAGGATGCCCAGTCGTCCTGCCTGGCTGAGACAAAATGTCGAAGTTATGTGATCAGGGTCTGGTTGGCTCTCTCTACCAACCCGTTTGTCTCAGGATGATAGGCCGAGGAGAGATTCAGCTCAATGCTGAGCAGGGAAGAAAGCTCTCTCCAAAACCGGGACGCAAACTGAGGACCCCGGTCACTGACAGTCTTGTCCGGCATGCCATGCAGGAGGAAAACGTGCTTAATGAACAACACTGCCAGGCCCTGTGCAGAAGGTAAGCGGGAGAGAGGTACCAGGTGCACCATCTTAGATAAATGGTTGGTGACAACCCAAATGACCATGCTGCCACTGGACTTGGGTAGCCCCACCACAAAGTCCATACCGACCATCTCCCAGGGCCTGACCGCTACTGGCAGAGGATAAAGAAGCCCAGCGAGCCGCTGCCAAGAGGACCTATTCTGGGCACAAGAGACGCACGCCTGAATATAGTCCCTGATGTCACAGGCCATATGCGGCCACCAGTACGTCCTCGCCAGAAGCTCAGAGGTCCATTTTGTCCCGAAATGTCCACCGACTCTGGACGAATGAGCACAAGAGAGGACCTCCGGTTGCAGACGGGCAGAGACAAAAGTCTTGCCTGGAGGTACTGACTCAAGGGCAACCGGAGCCACAGTCCTCAGGCTCTCGGAAGGGATGATCAGCCGAGGCTCCTCCTCCTCTTCCTCCGATGACACCATGGAGTGGGAGACAGCATCGACCCAAACGTTCTTCTCCCCGGAGAGAAAATGGAGGTTGAAGTGGAACCGGGAAAAGAACAAATACCATCTGGTCTGGCGAGAATTTAGCTGCTGGGCTGTTTGCAGATACACCAAGTTTTTATGGTCAGTGAACCCCTGGAAAGGGGGGCAAGCACCCTCCAGGAGGTGTCTCCACTCCGAGAAGGCCAACTTCATCGCTAGCAACTCCCTGTCCCCAATGGCATAATTCCTCTCCGCCGGTGTGAAGGTCTTGGAGAAAAAGAAGCATGGGTGCTTCAGACTTTGCGTGTCCTTCTGAAACAGGACCGCTCCAGCACCGATGGAAGAGGCATCCACATCCAGAAAGAAGGGCTTATCTACATCGGGGCGATGTAGAATGGGAGCGATAGCGAAATGGGACTTAATGGAGGAGAAGGCCTTGGAGACCGGTTCCGATCTAACTTGGGATTTGCACCCTTCTTGGTGAGGGCTGCCAAGGGTGCTACAAAAGTCGAGAAGTGGGGGATGAATTGGCGATAGAAATTTATGAACCCCATAAAGCGCTGCACCGCTTTGAGAGAATGAGGTTCCTGCCAATTTATCACCGCCTGTAGCTTGGCAGGATCCATGGCCAATCCCCGGGCGGAGATGATATAGCCCAGGAAAGGCAAGGACTCTTGCTCAAGCACACACTTCTCCAACTTGGCATACAGGCAGTTTGCCCGCAGGCGATCGATAACTTTGCAAACATCTCTCCGGTGGGAGTCAATATCTGGAGAGTAGATGAGAATATCATCCAGATAGACTACAACCGAGGTGGTAAGCATATCCCAGAAGATATCATTCACAAAGTCTTGGAAGACGGTCATCAGGGCATTACAGAGGCCGAAGGGCATCACCAGGTATTCATAGCGCCCATTCCTGGTGTTAAATGCCGTCTTCCATTTGTCCCCATCATGGATGCGAATCAGGTTGTAAGCCCCCCACAGATCAAGTTTGGAAAACACTCTTGCTCCCTGTAGCCTATCAAGCAACTCTGATATCAGGGGCAGAGGATAATTATTCTTAATGGTGATGGCATTAAGACCCCTGTAATCAATGCAAGGACGTAGTTCCCCACTCTTCTTCTGGACAAAGAAGAATCCCGCCCTCGCTGGTGACACTGACTTCCTAATGAATCCTCTTGCCAGATTCTCCCTGATGTATTGAGACATGGCCTCTGTCTCCAGGAGAGATAGGGGATAGACTCGACCCCGGGGAGGCTCAGCACCAGGCAAGAGGTCAATAGGACAGTCTTAGGGGCGATGTGATGGAAGGGTCTTCGCCGCCTTTTTGGAGAACACGTCCACATACTGTCGATAGTGTTTGGGGAGCGAGGAGAGATCTGCGGGAACCTCGGTGGAGGCAACCTGAACGCACTCCCTCAGACATCTACCCTCACATGATTTACTCCAACCAATAATCCTCCCTGAGGACCACTCTATATGGAGGGAGTGGTTCCGCAACCAGGGGACCCCTAGAAGTACCTGGTCAATACCCTCGGGCATGACAAGGAGGGATATCATCTCCTGATGAGATGGAGCCAGTGAGAGTAACAACGGGGCGGTCTGGTGGGTTATCTGTGAGGGTAGAGTGGCACCGTTCACCACTCTGACGGTGACTGGTGTATACATAACCAGGGGTATAGCATGCCGTTGAGAGAAGGCTGACATAAAATTGCCCTCTGCCCCGGAATCCACGCAAACCTCCACTGCCAGAGTGGATGAATCAAACTCAAGTGTCCCCTTAAAGGACAGCTTGGAGGAAAGCACCACTGATTCTAGTGCGCCGCCTCCTATGGCCACTAGGCGTGAGCGTTCTCCCAGCTGCTGTGGGCACCAGTTGGTAAGGTGACCGGACTGCCGGCAAACATGACAGCTCACAGGAGCTCGAGCGGACTGGGGCCTGGATCCCTCACGGGAAGGCCCCTGACGCTCGGACGCCCGATCGGAAGATTCCAAAGGTTTAGCAAAACTAGGTGCCAACCTAAACCTCTGCCTACACTGGGCCTGCTCCAACCTTCGCTCGGCGAAGCGAAGATCAATACGGGTGGAGACAGTGATAAGCTCCTCCAGTGTAGCGGGAATCTCCCTGGTGGCCAGAGCGTCCTTCACATGGCCAGCCAAACCTCTCCTGAATGCCAGAATGAGGACCTTATCTGGCCACTAACTCTGAGGCCAGCATCCAGAACTGGATGGCAAAGTGGCTAACCATGGACGAGCCCTGTGACAATGCCAGCAGCCGGAGCGCGGTGTCATGGGTGACTCGTGGTCCCAGGAAGACCTGCTTCAGAGTGTCCAAGAACCGCGAGACACTCTGCACCACATGATCACCACGCTCCCACAGCAGTGTGGCCCACTCCAAAGCCCTGCCCGACAAGAGGGAAATAATAAATCCCACTTTATCCCACTCAGAGGGGAATCGTGCAGCCAGCAGCTCTAGCTGTATAGAGCACTGGCTTACGAAATCCCTACAAGAAGCACTATCACCCAAGGACTTCTCGGGCAGCGGGAGGCGGGACAAAGTTGGGGCGGGGATGGCTGTGGTCACTCGGGAGACAGCGTCTGTGGCTGCCTGGACAGCGACCGCAGTAACATCTGCAGCTGAGGCTGAACGCTCGAGAGCCGCCAACCTTCCCTGCAGCTGCCAGATGTACTGCAGCAGTCGCTGTTCATCCGCCATTAAGAGCCAGACCCTGGCGCTAGGATAATGTTAGGGCTGGTGGAATGCACCAAATAATAAAGATGGTAATAACATGTGTTCACAGCCCGAGGTCCACTGTGCAGGGGTGGCAACCTGCTGCTCAGTAATGGTGGATGCTATATGGCGGTATACTATAAAGACACACGCGGGTTGTCGTCACCCGGTGTGTACGAGGGCGGACTCTGTTGCTTCACAGAGCCGCACTACCGCTGAACATAAATGCCAGAGCCTGTTTGTGCTCACAGAGCTCGGCTAAAAGAGCGCACAGTGTACGGTCACAGAACGCTACCCCAAGGACACGGGGTTAGAGTCCCTCTAGGCCCACTGAACGCGCGGCGTCACTGCCACGAGCGCCGCTAAAGACGCTGGCAGTGGAGTGTGGAGCACGTGCACTGAGGTGTGCTGGATCACTGTTGAGGACCAATGTCTGACTCAAACCCTGACCTTCCTACACCTAAGCCTGGGCGCTAGCAGGCTAGGCTGCTCAACACATGCGTACCAAGGGTAGGGGTTTCATAATGAATCAGTCACCAGATACATTCATACGTGCATACATTTCTCACACCTTATAGTCTGTAAATACAGTCTATGCTAGCGCATGGGCGAGCGGCCATGCAAACCTTTTATAGCCACGGGCGTCCAGGACCTTCCTGGCTTCTCGGATGGGCCAATCCGAACACGAGCAGGACCTGAGCACGTGACCCTCGATCTCCAATGGGAGATCACTCCACGGGCATGCTCAGTGGCCCGACATAGTCCCTGGAGAATCTCGCTGCTGAGCAGCATGCATTGTCATAGCTGTGCCAGAGGTGGCAGCAGCAAGCAAACACACGTTGGCCTGGGCAGAGCGCCGGGACCGACGAATCTGCTGAGCAGGCTCCACTGCAGCCGAAGAAGAATGGGAGACCACTGGGTGCAAGGCTCTGGATACCTGCTGTGCAGTGGCAGGAACCCAACGCTTAACAGGAATTGCAGTACTATCAGGTTGAGGTTGCGAGCCATGCAAGGCATGTGCATAAGGTTAGCCTGATGTAGCGCCACCACCAGGATTGCACCTTTATTGCACACTGCCTTCCCTGGCTCCAGGTGAGTGCAGACAGCCATTGCTGAAACTTGGCATGGATAGCTGTCCACAACTGTTTATCTGTATGACTGCGATCTCTAAAGCAAATTAATGTAAACACTGCCTGATTATGGTGAGCCCTGGCTGTGCTGTACGGAGGTGGGAGGATTCTATCTGCAGTGTTGGAAAGTGTGTTTAATTAAGGAAGAGGTTGAGGGCGCTGCTAGAGGCCCTAGAAGTGGTGAAGGAGGCAGAAGCACTGGAAGAACTGTTACATACAGAGGTTTGTTCCACAAGCCCTGGGGATTCCAAGACTTGGTGTATACTGTTTTAGCTCTCCAACCCTGATTTGTAATAGTGTAGTTCTCCAGCCCAAGCTGTTTAGTTCTCCAACCCCTATTGTCTATTAGTTTAGTTCTCAAGTTTTGCTGTGTATTTTTTTCCTTTTGCAATCATAGCTGTTTAGTAGTTAAGTTATCCAATTTGTTTTGTTCTGCAGTCACAGCTGTTTAGTTCTACAACCCTGTTGTCTTTTTAGTTTAGTTATCCATCTTATGGTGTGGAGTGGTTTAGTTCTACAACCCTAGCTGTTTAGCAGTTTAGTTCTCCATCCTCTGTTGTCTAGTAGTTTAGTTATCCATCTTATGGTGTATAGTGGTTTAATTCTCCATCCCCAAGTACCTTGCAAACCTTGGAGATTGCAAGTCTTGTGGAGCAGCCCATTCCTCGACTGCCCGCACAGCCACCAGTGTTACCGAGTGCCCAGTCATTGAGATGTAACTTGAAATGCATCCTGGCAGACATAGAATTTTTCAGGGAACAGGTGATGTTGTCTGTGACTTGTTCTGTAGCGCAGGTACATCTTTCTTAGAGAAGTAATGCTGACAGGGAAACTGGCACATGGGGTCTGCAATGACCATCAGCTTTTGGAAACTATCTGTATCCATGAGACGGAAAGGCTGCATTTCCGTGGCCAACAGATTGGAGTGGTCATGCAATAATCACAGAGATCACAGGCCATGAGTCATACAGAAACAAGCGCTGTGATCTTAGTAGCGAATAGCTCTCAGCTGGCCCCTATCGTTCAGACAATGACACAATTGGACGACAAATCATTCAAGGAGGCTGTAGGCTGTTCACAATAATTAGTTCTCAGAAAAGTAATAGTGAGTGTACTTCTTATCCATGTCTAGATTAGAACACATGGAATATGTGTATATCCCGCTGTACGATCACTGCTAACTCCACGATAACCCTACACTCTTTGCTGCCAACAACAATCCTGTTTTTAACCAAGTAAATAAGTACAGGCCGATTGGACACATTCTTCTTTTGAGGTTCACACCATCAGGGTGGTCCATCCCCTCTCCCTCAGAGTAGCAGTCATATACCGGCCCCCAGGCTCACCCACCCACTTCCTTGACCAGTTATGCGTTCCTGCCAAACTTCATGCCCTCAGAATTGACAACCCTTACCCTGGGAGAATTCAACAGCTCCACCGCCCCAACTGTATCCCAGCTTCTATTTCTAGCCAATACTCGTGGCCTCTCACAACTTTCAAACTCTGAGACACACAAAGACGGTAACACACCTGATCTGGACTTTGTCCTGCTCAGTTCAATGTTCTACCTAGATATATAGAAGACTGAAAAAAAAAGATTTAATAATTTTGCTGGTTTACATTTCTTAACATTTTTTTTACTGTAAATGAAATTTCTCATGTGTTTGAAATTTTTTACTATCACTACTTAAAAGTGGAGTAAAAGTGTGACACCTTTGTTCTCAGCAGCGATCTGGGAGTCAGAGATGCTTCCAGGGGGTCTTCCCATGCTGTTCTCCTTCCATTCAGCACTTTTCTCATCTATTCCAACATTTTCACTGCCCCGCAAATCTCCTTGTAGTGTCTACTGGAAAAAAGCTCTCCCTTTGACTCCCATTATACTCATTACTTGAAACAAGCATGTGAGTATCAGGAATTGCGCGATTCAAGCAGCGAGCACCCAAGCATTTTAGTGTAGTGCTCGCTCATCCCTAGTGTCCATTAATGATGATTGAGCACTAAAATGGTCGAGTGCTCAGTACTTGAATTGAGTAAGTTGTATGTTGAACGGTATTGAGTATAATGGAATTCAATGGGAAACTCAAGCATTTTGCTGGAAGACCCTAACAGGAGGGCTGGAGAGGTAGGATAATTGCTGAAGTGAATGGAAATAGCATTCGAATGGGAACAGCATGTGGAAAATGCATGGACGCATCTGACTCCCTGGTCACTGCTGAGAACAATATTGTCAGACTATTACTCTGAAAAAACATTTAACCTTGGGGGCTATATGTATATAAGCGAATTGAAGAAGTAGGAGTAATGCACATGCTGCAAACATTATGAAGGAGGGCATCAGAGACACCCTGGAAAAATTATGAGTGAGGGCTGCCTGATGGTCATCTAAAAATTTGGCACAAGGGCCCCATGTTGACCCTCTAAAAATTTGAAGCAAGGGCCACATGTTAACAATGATTTTAATGGGGGAAAACGGTGGTGATTTGCATTTTTATATATTTTTATATTTTTGAATACTTTTTTATTTTTTCATTATATTTGTTAGTGTTTTTAGTGGGCTTGAACTTGTGATTGTTGAATTGCTTGTACTATATGTATAGATATAACAAAAATCCATGCACTGGCTTTAACAGAAGTACCATCATGACAGGCACAGCGGTCTTCAGCAGACCCATGGCCATCGTGGTAACTCATCGACACCTTGCGATCACATCACAGATGCACTAATGGGCGCACAGAACAGCACACCTCTCTGCCCACGTGCTGTAAATTCTGCTATCACAGATTGACAGCGGCATTTGACAGATGTAAAGGCCAGGGGAAGCTCTGCTACACCCATGACTTTTACAGCCATCATCTCCTGGCAAAGATGCTGGCTCAGCTTGTGGCGCACCCTGTGCATCATATGTCATTAAGGAATTAAAGTGGAAACCACTCAATATGATGTTCATATATCATGATTGATAACATGGAAAGGTGATAACTATTCTAAGTGTCATAACTTAGTAACATAAAATGAATAAAAACACTTAATAATAATAACAATAATAACAACAACAACATAATGTTTATGCTAAATGGCACTTGCTAAGATTTATTCATTTTGCCAAATAAGTTAAATTGTAAACATGAAATACCAAAATATAAGAATATGGTATAAAGATAAGACACACAGTACAATATAAAATATATAAAACATATTACCGTGCTAAAAGAGGACTTTGGGAAGAATTAATTGATTGCTTCTAGAAAAATAAACCACAATTCCCAAACCATATGAAGAAAATCAATGCAAAAATGAGGAAATGTTAACCTGTCTTTCTACCTCCACAACCATCACCCCAAGAGCTTGCTTCTTATAAGCCACGATGTGCATTTTGTACTATTGGTCTACAGCCAGCCAATACACTGTCATTTATATTCTAACAAGGATGAGCTTAGTTAGCAGTTTTCCAGAGGGAGTAAGTAGAAAACAAAAACTAGATCAACTTCTGTTCCAATGCAATTTATTTTCTAAGTTTTCAATGGTTTGGTTTAAAATGTAATTTACAGTCTACTGCAATCTATGTCTATGCTTGCATGACATACAATAGATAGATAGATACATAGATCGATACATCTTTTAGAGTCCTCATGGACAAGTGCGGCCCTTCATACTTTCTGTGCAATGTGATTTATGCGATGCAGCTTGGAATGAGCTATGTGATACAAATTCAATACTAAATTTGAGCAGAGTAAAATGAGTGACATTTTAATAACACTTCCCGCATATTAAACCATATATAATAAACAAAATCAAACAAATAATCATGGCATGCTGACAGATCCACAAATAACATGTCATCGAAATGCTTCAGGCATCAAACCAGAGAATTTAAGTAATGCGTTAGAATGAGCAAATTCTTAAAGAGTAACCGTCATTTTAATTTTTATTTCATAAATCAATAGCGCACATGAAAATCGGAAACTGTGTAATATATCTTATCAGAAAGATCTGCTTCTTTCTCTGCCAGAATTGATCAGTCATTATCAGAATTCTCAGTTCTGAGGTAAAATCTGTATTCAGTGAAGACAGACTTTCCCACTAATGAGATAGGAGCTCTTGGCTGCTACACATAAAATTCTAACTAGACAGAAGGGGGAGGAGGAAGGAGGAGCTCTGTCTCTAGCTCCTACCTCCTCACATCTACAAACAATTGTAGCTTTTGAAATAATGGGATGGTTTGTCTTCACTGAATACAGATTTTGCCTCAGAACGCAACTTACACAATGAATGGAGCGGTGTTTTGCAGATTCAATTTATGCATTTATATACACGATTTGCCAGTGCAAACACATGATTGTGACAACACACCATTTATTCTTAATTAGGCAAGACATATTTTTCTTATGTAGGTCAAAAGACATAGGCCATTGTTCATAGGAGACTGACCGTTGAAGCTTGAATTGATATTTGTTGTAGTAAAATGTCCTCTTTTTTTGTTCCAGTTTGTTATAATGTCCTGCTCTTTGACCCCCTGTCACGGTCCATGCTGGATTGTGACAGATAAAAGCATATGTAACCTTTTTTTCCTTTAAGCTGTTTGCTTAACCCCTTCGCACCCGAGCCTGTTTTTGCCTTCGTGACCGGGCCAATTTTTTCAATTCTGACCAGTGTCACTTTATGAGGTCATAACTCTAGAACGCTTCAACGTATCCTGCTGATTCTGACATTGTTTTCTCGTGATATATTGTACTTCATGAAAGTGGTAAAATTTCTTTGCTATGACTTGCGTTTATTTGTTAAAAATATGCAAATTTGGTGAAAATTTTGAAAATTTTGCAATTTTCAAATTTTTAATTTTTATGCCCTTAGATCAGAGAGTTATATTGCACAAAATAGTTAATACATAATATTTCCCACATGTCTACTTTACATCTGCACAATTTTGGAATCAAAATTTTTTTTTGTTAGGAAGTTATAAGAGTTAAAAGTTGACCAGCGATTTCTCATTTTTACAACAAAATTTGCAAAACCATTTTTTTTAGGGGGGTCAATATGACAGAAAATACCCAAAAGTGACACCATTCTAAAAACTGCACCCCTCAAGGTACTCAAAACCACATTCAAGAAGTTTATTAACCCTTCAGGTGCTTCACAGGAATGAATGGAATGTGGAGGGAAAAATAAACATTTCCTTTTCTTTCACAAAAATTTTCCTTTAGACTTTTTTTTCTTTACTTTCGCAAGGGTAACAGAAGAAAATGGTCTATACATTTTGCTTTTCAATTTCTCCTGAGCATGCCGATACCCCATATGTGAGAGAATAATACTGTTTGGGCGCACAGCAGAGATTAAAAGGGAAGGAGCACCACTTGACTTTTGGAATGCAAAATTGGCTGGAATCGATAGCGGACACCATGTTGCATTTGGAGAGCCCCTGACATGCCTAAACAGTGGAAACCCCCAATAAGTGACCCCATTTTGGAAACTAGACCCCTTAGGGAACTTATCTAGATGTGTATTGAGCACCTTGAACCCACAGGTGCTTCACAGAAGTTTATAACATAGAGCCGTGGAAATAAAAAAAGCAACATTTTTCACAAATAAATTGTTTTAGCTTCATATTTTGCATTTTCATAAGGGTAACAGGAGAAATTGCTCCATACAATTTGTTGAGTAATTTCTCCTGAGCATGCCGATACCCCATATGTGGGAGAATAATACTGTTTGGGTGCATGGCAGGGCTTGAAAGGGAAGGAGCACCACTTGACTTTTGGAATGCAAAATTACCTGGAATCGATAGCGGACACCATGTTGCGTTTGGAGAGCCCCTGACATGCCTAAATAGTGGAAACCCCCAACAAGTGACCCTATTTTGGAAACTAGACCCCTTAGGGAACTTATCTAGATGTGTATTGAGCACCTTGAACCCACAGGTGCTTCACAGAAGTTTATAACATAGAGCCATGGAAATAAAAAAAAGCAACATTTTTCACAAATAAATTGTTTTAGCTTCATATTTTGCATTTTCATAAGGGTAACAGGAGAAATTGCTCCATACAATTTGTTTAGCAATTTCTCCTGAGCACGCCGATACCCCAAATGTGGGAGAATAATACTGTTTGGGCGCATGGCAGGGCTTGAAAGGGAAGGAGCACCACTTGACTTTTGGAATGCAAAATTACCTGGAATCGATAGCAGACACCATGTTGCGTTTGGAGAGCCCCTGACATGCCTAAATAGTGGAAACCCCCAACAAGTGACCCCATTTTGGAAACTAGACCCCTTAGGGAACTTATCTAGATGTGTATTGAGCACCTTGAACCCACAGGTGCTTCACAGAAGTTTATAACATAGAGCCGTGGAAATAAAAAAAGCAACATTTTTCACAAATAAATTGTTTTAGCTTCATATTTTGCATTTTCATAAGGGTAACAGGAGAAATTGCTCCATACAATTTGTTGAGTAATTTCTCCTGAGCATGCCGATACCCCATATGTGGGAGAATAATACTGTTTAGGCGCATGGCAGGGCTTGAAAGGGAAGGAGCACCACTTGACTTTTGGAATGCAAAATTACCTGGAATCGATAGCGGACACCATGTTGCGTTTGGAGAGCCCCTGACATGCCTAAATAGTGGAAACCCCCAACAAGTGACCCCATTTTGGAAACTAGACCCCTTAGGGAACTTATCTAGATGTGTATTGAGCACCTTGAACCCACAGGTGCTTCACAGAAGTTTATAACATAGAGCCATGGAAATAAAAAAAAGCAACATTTTTCACAAATAAATTGTTTTAGCTTCATATTTTGCATTTTCATAAGGGTAACAGGAGAAATTGCTCCATACAATTTGTTTAGCAATTTCTCCTGAGCACGCCGATACCCCATATGTGGGAGAATAATACTGTTTGGGCGCATGGCAGGGCTTGAAAGGGAAGGAGCACCACTTGACTTTTGGAATGCAAAATTACCTGGAATCGATAGCGGACACCATGTTGCGTTTGGAGAGCCCCTGACATGCCTAAATAGTGGAAACCCCCAACAAGTGACCCCATTTTGGAAACTAGACCCCTTAGGGAACTTATCTAGATGTGTATTGAGCACCTTGAACCCACAGGTGCTTCACAGAAGTTTATAACATAGAGCCGTGGAAATAAAAAAAAGCAACATTTTTCACAAATAAATTGTTTTAGCTTCATATTTTGCATTTTCATAAGGGTAACATGAGAAATTGCTCCATACAATTTGTTGAGCAATTTCTTCTGAGCATGCCGATACCCCATATGTGGGAGAATACTACTGTTTGGGCGCACGGCAGAGCTTGGAAGGGGAGGAGTGCCATATTGGAGAGCAGATTTTGCTGGAATTGTTTGTGGGTGACCTGTCACATTGTCAGAGCCCTTGACGTGCCTAAACAGTGGAAACCCCCAATAAGTGACCCCATTTTGGAACCTAGACCCCCCATGGAACTTATCTAGATGCGAAGTGGGCACTTTGAACGCCCAAGTGCTACACAGAAGTTAATAACGAAGAGCCGTGAAAATAAAAAAAATCATATTTTTTCCACAAAAAATTACCTTTTCGCCCTCAATTTTTTTTCCAAAGGGTAACCAGAGAAATTAGACCCCAACAGTTGTTGTGCAATTTGTCATGAGTATGATGACACCCCATATGTGGGGATAAACCACTGTTTGGGCGCATGTCAGAGCTTGGAAGGGAAGGAGCGCCATATTGGAGTTCAGATTTTGCTGGAATGTTTTGAGGATGTCATGTCACATTGTCAGAGCCCCTGAGGTGCCAGAACAGCATAAGCCCCCAAAAGTGACTGCATTGAATGTCCAAAAAGTTTAAAAACGTGGTTCTGTATGGAAGATTTTAAAGCAGTCATGGAGGCATAAGGCTGGCAATGATGGGCATTGTGGGCAATAATAGCGGGTATCATGCCTCATTCCTCTCTTGGAACATACACGACATCTTCTCTGGGGGTTCTTTCTTGTTTCAGTTGCTGGAATGAGTGCAATAAAATGTCGCTCAGTGAGTCTTCTAACATCTTCAGATTCTAAAGGATTGGCGGGGACAAAATTTTCAAAAACAAGATGTTCAATGACCTTTTCCTGATAATCAAGGAAAGTATCTGTATTTCCGGCTTTTCTGTACAACACAAAGGAATTATATGTGGCCACCTGAAACAAATAAATGACTAACTTCTTATACCAGGTATATGATTTTCTTGATACCTGGTATGGCTGTAGAACCTGATCTGCAAGGTCCACACCCCCCATATATTTGTTGTAGTCAATGACAGACACAGGTTTTGGAGTAGTGGATCCCTGATGGTCTGCAATGGCCTTTGTGGCATCTGTGTGGATCGAGCTCAGGATAAAAATATCTTTTTTATCCTTATACTTAAGGGCAAGCAGCTCTCCATTGCGTAAAGCCCCTGACTGCCCCTTTCGGAACTTTTCATTGACCAACGATTGTGGAAACCCCTGACGGTTTTTGCGAATGGTCCCACAAGCCCCTATGTTATGGTCAACCAGACTTTTAAATAGGGGTATGCTGGTGTAATAGTTGTCAACATACAGATTATAGCCTTTTTGTAAAAATGGAGTTATCAGCTCCCAAACAATTTTTCCAGATGTCCCCAGATAAGTAGGGCATCCTGGTGGGTTTAGTTGGCTATCTTTCCCCTCATAAATGCGAAAAGCAGCTGTGTATCCGGTTGAACTCTCGCACATTTTATAGAGCTTTATTCCGAACCTTGCTCTCTTAGAAGGAATAAATTGCTTGAGGTGCAGTCTTCCTTTGAATTTTACAAGGGACTCATCAATGGAAATGTTTTCTGTTGGGGTGTAGAGCCTCAAGAACTTTTCTGTTAAGTCTTTGATGATGGGTCTGATTTTGAATAGTCTGTCATGTTCTGAGGCATCTCTGGGCAGGGATTGACTATTGTCGTTAAAATGCCAAAACCTCATGAGCATTTCATAACGGGTCCTAGGAAGAACTGCAGAAAACATAGGGGTGGCTTGAACAGGGCGGTTGGACCAATAGGACCGAATGCTCGTTTTTTTTACAAGCCCCATAGCGAATGTAAGTCCTAAAAATTTTTTCATTTCTAAGACATTAGTTGGTGTCCATAAATTTTACCTTGCATAATAGGATCGTGGATTCTGGCTGATGAATTGGGACGCATATAAATTTGTTTGTAGGACAATATGCTCTAGCAAGCTATCTGTCATAAACAAATTAAAAAAATTAATTGGTCCAAAATTTTCCACCTCCAAATTTATACCAGGAATGGCATTAAAATTAGGGATGAATGGAGTAGCCGAATCCGAAGCCTCCCATCTGGGAAATGCTACATCAAGAGGCAAAGCCCCTTGGACACTGACGTGCGCCAATTCACGAGCACTAGGGACAGCGCTAGTACTGGGCATTGTTCCCTGAGTTGGAGACGTTTCTCCAGAAGCGCTATTTGTCCTTCTTGTTGTACTGGTCCTTGTGTGTGAAGATGGACCAGAATCACTGCTCATTTCTGAGCTATCACTGTCGCTGCTACTAAAGCCCTCGAAATCCACATCGCCATCTGACACTGCGCTTTCTTCACTGTCAGAACATAACAGTGCATAAGCTTCCTCTGTACTATAATACGGACGGGCCATTTTATTAGTTTTTATTTTTTTTCCAGAAATAGAAAACTCTGAGGTGACGTGACGTGACTGACGTGACGTGACTGATGTGACGTGACTGACGTGACTGACTGACGTGACTGACGTGACGTGACTGACGTGACTGACGTGACGTGACTGACGTGACGTGACTGACTGACGTGACGTGACTGACTGACGTGTCGTGACTGACGTGACGTGACTGAAGTGTCGTGACTGACGTGTCGTGACTGACGTGTCGTGACTGACGTGACGTGACTGACTGACGTGACGTGACTGACGTGACGTGACTGACGTGACTGACGTGATGTGACGTGACTGACGTGATGTGACTGACTGACGTGACGTGACTGACTGACGTGACGTGACTGACGTGTCGTGACTGATGTGACGTGACTGACGTGACGTGACTGACTGACGTCACGTGACTGACTGACGTAACCCTAACTTTAACCTAACAGTAACCCTAACTGTTACTAGCCCTAACCTGCCTTATCTGGGTTTTTTATTGTTTTTTTCACTTTATAGCACAATTGCTGCCTGGCACAGCTGTTGCCAGCAGCACTTGTAACGCTGTTTCTCCTCAAATCTCTCACTGACAGGAGCTCTGAGGAGAAACAGCATTTTTATAAGGCAGATCGCTGGGAAAGTTTGTTGCTACAACAAACTTTTCCCAGCGAGCTCTCTCATTGGCTGCTGTGATCTGACGTCATCAGGACCTGAACCAATCAGGTCTCGATGAGGTCAGGGGTCCCAGCATGCATTGTGCGCCGGGATCCCTGCATTATAAGGTACGTGGGGGTCCCGGGGGGCACAAAACCGCCGACAGTAGATAAACGTTGGCGCTGCACAAAGCCCAGCAAGCGCCAACGTTTATCTACTGTGGGCGGTCGGGAAGAGGTTAAAGTTAGTTTTGCCCCGGTGGCCATTAGGGTCATTACACAGTGGTGTCTTTAATTCTAGTTTGCCCCCGGTGGTGGCTAGCGTTATTACACGGGAATCACTAGCAGGTGTGATTACTCTGGCTCTTGTCTATAAAGGAGTTTCAGCTGGTTTCACTCACTGTTGGTGATATTGGTCATTTCCAACCATCGTTGGTGAAGGAAGGAGTTTGAGAAGAGTTCCTTGCAGCTTACTCAGAGTCCTGGTGTGGAAGGAGCTACAGAGTGGCGTTCCTTGCAGCTCTGACAAAGCCTTGGAGAAGTAGCAGCTATTCAGGAGGAAAGCTGGACTCAGGTGCTGGACTCTGTTGCTGGGAGCGATAGCAACAGAGCAAAGCTAAGTGGTCTTTTCCCTGTTTGTGTATTTTTCCTTGTATGTGTATTAGTGCAGCGGTGGGATTAGTCTCTGCATCATCCAGCTCACTAGTGAGGGATAGGTGCAGGGTGAGCTAGGGTTTAAAGGTATCCTGCTCAGCGAAAGGTGAGGAGCCTGTATAGGGAACGTGAGGAGTGCAGGGACACTGGCTCAATGGAGTGCAGGAGGTCTCCATGTCCCCGTTCCCTAGAGCAGGGCCCACCGTTGTAACTGTTTTCCCCGGTGTTCCCCTTTACACGTGTAATTATTGAAATTCGCCCTGCTGGAGGCGGTGTATCCTGCTGCACGTGACATTGTTTAAATTCGCCCTGCTGGAGGCGGTGTATCCAGGGTCACGAGTGTCTTAGAAATTCGACCTGCTGGAGGTGGGGTATCCAGTCACACGTGACATCACACCCCCATTTAGTATAACATCACTCTATTTGTCCCTAATTTAGTATACTGTCCCTCGCTTTGGCCCCCTTTGAATATAATGTCCTTCTCTTTGGCCCCCATTTAATATAATGCCCCATTGTTGTCCCCTATTAAGTATACCGTTTCCCTTTTTGGCCCCACTTATTATAATGTCTAGCTCTTTGGAATTGAATCAATATAATGTCCCCCCCTTTATTATAATGTCTCTATTTTGGCCCACATTTAGTATAATACCCTCTCTTTGGTATAATGTCCCACTTTTGGATCCTCATTTAGAATATTGTCTTCCTCTTTGGTACTCATTAGTATACAATCCCCCTGCTTGGCCCTCATTTAGCATATTGTCACCCTCTGTGGCCTCAATTTAGTTTCATGACTCTCGCTTTCACCCCATTTATTATAATGTGCCTTTATTTTCTATGACACCTATTTTTGGAGTTAAAGGGACATCTTTTACTTGACACTGATATTTAAACTTTTGTTGTTTGAGTCCTATACTGCACCTTCTCAATGCTTCTTTGCTGGCTATTTTTTCTGGGTCCTGGTGGTTCCTAATACTTATCCACTTTGCAAAAGCCGAACTTGTTACTGGATCGCCCACCTGGGCAGTGGAGTACTCGGTACCAGGCCGGTATTTCGCAGGGAAGTGTCACAGTAGCGGTAACCCAGTCCGTGGCCCTGGGCGTCCATGTAAGGGAGTGAAGTGATGGAATAAAGTTTATGAATAGATGATTCGTGGCGCCACCTGTGGTGTTTGGCAATGAAGATGTTAAGCAGACGCTGCAGACAGATCCGCTGGGACAGATGGTGTGGTGCAGCCAAGATGTTATAACCCTCCACAGGCAGGGCTGTTGTCCCAGGTCAGTGTAGATGGTTGTTGGGAAGGAAGGTGCAGTGTCAGGCACAGAGATGTAGCAGTCCGGGGAGGTTGCAGCAAGAAGGCAAGGACACAATAGGTTGCAGTTTCTTTACCTTTACTTAGCAAATGCAGTCCAGGGTCCTGAGTACAGATGGCACAGGAGTTTATTAGCCTGGAAGCAAATCAGGAATCACTCTGGCAGATGGGTTGTGCAGTCTCCTTACTAGCGCTCTCAATGAAGTACTCCCAGTACTGAGTTACACTGGAGTTCCTCCTTTCTGATGTCCACTCGCATGGCAGACAGCCGTAGCCTTCTATCTCTCTTGGCTCAACCGTCGCTGTTGTGCCTCCGAGGATTATGTGGGAATAGAGCATTTACAGCTTCCTATTCCTCTGGTTTCTGGTGCAGGACCATTAGTATCCATACACCCTTGGAGACCAGGCTCCAGATCATGCGCTATCACTTGGACTGAGCTCTCCACTTTCCTCAGTCTCCCCAGCTCTGCTCCTCCATGTCTGCACATGATTCCCTCCTCACACTGACTCACTCCTTCCTGGCCCCCAGAGTCAGCTCCTCCCCTCAGTTCTGGGTTCAGAGCTCCCTCTGCTGACCCGGAGTGGGAAGTGTGTTGCATGCAGTGATTAACTACCAGAGAGACCCTTCATTGCTTCCAGGCATGACATCACTCTCCCTAGGAGGAAGGCAATGCCTCTGTAGCAACTATACTCCTGGGGGTGCCACACTCCCCCTAGTGCAATTCAGCACTCCTGGGCTGAAGAAAAACATGTAAACAATGTAAACAAATAAACAATTATAGGTGTACAAGATTCAAAAAGGAAAAATTTACAAAAACCAAATGCTCAAAAAGAGTCCTATGACGATAAGTCCATGCGCCAATGTCCATGGTCCCATTCCTGGGCAATTGGTGAACTATATACAGGTTCTTACTGAGTCTCTGTAGGCACAAAACTTGAGAAAGGTTACATATTTATATTTTTATTAAACCATTCACTATAACTATAGAACATTAGACACTATCATTATTTACTTTAACTTATTTATCTGCGAAATCTGATGGGCGGTATACCTTGGGTACCACGTGTAGACCTACGTAGCTCTTGTGTGGGTAAAGTTGGGAGTAGCCATCTGCAAACTTTTAGACTCACTGTGGGCATGACAGATTCACCACTGGCAGGGCGAGGATTCTCTGGCTCCACTGCTGGTGTGGCATCCACTGCCTGAATTTCCTGATTTTCAATGTTCTCTTGAGTCTCTGCTACTTCAGTTGCAGTAGGCTGGGGAAAGGTTAGGACAGGAACTACAATGGCGGGACCCATTCTTGTCCAGTTTGCAGGGAATTCACCAAGTACAGTGCAGACTTTTTCTTCCTCTTCTTCAATGGGCTGAAGATTGTTTTGTTCTTCCATCCTGTCTTTTAACTGGTCAGGGCACAGTTTCAGATGATCCCTTGATACTGCTGCTGAGGTTTCCTTACTGATAAGGCACACTTTGGTGTTGTTGAAATTTGATGGTAAGACGGTGTAGGGTTCAGCTTCCCATTGGTCATCCAATTTATGCAGTCTTCTTTTCCTCTTGAGGACTTGTTTTCCTGGTGACAAGGGAACTGCAGGTGCAATTTGGTTGTAGTTCTTCTCTTGGTTTTGTCTTGCCTGAGCAAGACTCTTTTCTACACACTCTTGTACCATTCGATATTGCTGTTGCCTTTCTGTATCCCAGTCAGCATTTGGGGATGTTACTTAAGGGGTAAGGACTCCCATATCCAAATCAATAGGCAACTTGCCAGGCCTCGCTCTCATTAGATAGGCTGGAGTGCAGTTGGTGGAATTCACAGGAATGTGATTGTAGAGGTCTACAAGATCTGGCAACTTTTCTGGCCACAGGTTCCTCTCGTCCAAAGTCAAGGTCTTCAGTAGGTCAATCACTACCTGGTTCATCTTCTTACACATGCCATTGGTCTGTGGATGGTACGGGGTTGTCCTGATCTTCTTGCAACCGTACAAGTTACAGAATTCCTGGAACACTTCTGCCTCGAAAGCTGGACCTTGATCTGTAAGCACTCTCTCAGGGTAACCGTGTGGTCAGCAAAAGTGCTGTTGGAATGCCCTGGCTGCTGTCCTGGCTGTTTGATCCTTGACAGGCACTACTACCAAGAATCTCGAGTAGTGGTCAACGATGGTAAGAGCATAAATGTAGCCGGAACGTCTTGGGACCAGCTTCACATGGTCCAGGGCAACCAACTCAAGTGGTTGCTTGGTTATTATTGGCTGCAAAGGAGCTCGCTGTCTGTTACGGTCCTTTCTGCGCAGGTTACATTGTCCACACTCCCAGCACCACTTTTCAATAGCCTTCCTCATACCAGCCCAGTAGAATCTCTCCCGGAGCAACACTTCCAACTTCTTCCATCCGAAGTGTCCAGCTCCATTGTGGATTGTGGTATGCTTCCAGGACCATCGATGCCTCTCTCTTTGGGACTACCACCTGCCAGACCAACTCATGTGTGCGGGCATTGATACTCCTCCGACACAGCTTTCCTTCATAGATGAACAGTCTGCCTCTTTCACTCCCGGATTCAGATGCTCTGAAGAAACCCAGCAGTTTTTGGAAGGAATGAGCTTGTGACAGCAGCTCCTTTACCAGGCGGACTGCAGGGTCACTATCCTGGGTTTCTGCCCAGTCATGATGAGGCAGTGGATTGAGGGTAGCCTCTTTCAGGATCGACCATCTGTTCCTCACTCCTTGGGCACATTGGGCCGCCATTGGCCAGTGGAAGGCAGGTAGCTCTATTTCTTTGAGTGCCTTAGGGTCTTCTCCTGCATCTGACAGATTGGGCATTCTGGACAGCGCATCAGCATTCTTGTGCCCTGCTCGGTATTTGATGGTAAATTCATAGTTAGACAGCCGAGCCATCCATCGCTGCTCCAATGCTCCTAGTTTTGCGGTGTCCAAGTGAGTCAACGGGTTGTTATCCATGAAGATGGTAAACTTGGCTGAAGCTAGGTAATGCTTGAATCGTTCAGTCACAGCCCAGACTATGGCAAGTCACTCCAGCTTGAAGGAACTGTAGTTGTCAGGGTTCCTTTCAGTGGGACGAAGCTTCCTGCTGGCGTAGGAGATCACTCTTTCTTTGCCATTCTGTACCTGCGACAGTACTGCTCCAAGTCCCACGTTGCTGGCATCAGTATACAACACAAAGGGTTGGTCATAATCTGGGTAGGCCAGAACTTCATCTCCTGTGAGAGCCATCTTCAGTCGAGTGAAGGACCTCTCCAGCTCCTCATTCCAATGGAATGCAGGACTCTGCTTTCTGGCCTTCTTGGGCTGACCCACCAGAAGATTTTGCATAGGAGTGGCTATCTCAGTGAAGCCTTTGATGAACCTTCGGTAGTAGCCTACCAGCCCGAGGAATTGACGTGCTTCATGGAGGTTGCTGAGGTTCTTCCAGTCCCGGATGACTGTGACTTTGTCAGGATCCGGTGCCACACCTTCTGCACTCACTACATGACCGAGGTACTGAACCTTGGGCTTCAAGAGGTGGCATTTGGAAGGCTTCACCTTCAGGCCAAAGTTGGACAAGGCCTCAAACACCTCAGCCAGGTGCTTCAGATGGTCTTCATAAGTTTTGGAGAAAACAATGACATCATCCAGGTATAACAGGACTGTCTCGAAGTTCTTGTGTCCCAGACAGCACTCCATTAGCCGTTGGAATGTCCCAGGGGCAGTGGAGAGGCAGAATGGCATGTAGTTGAACTCGCAGAGGCCCATTGGGGTGGTAAATGCTGTTTTCTCCTTGTCTACCTCTGCCACGGGAACCTGCCAATACCCACTGGTGAGATCTAAGGTGGAAAAATAGTTAGCAGTTTTAAGTGCGGCTAATGACTCTTCAATTCTGGGTAATGGGTAGGCATTAGAGTTGAGCGATACCGTCCGATACTTCAAAGTATCGGATCGGAAAGGATCGGCCGATCTTTAAAAAAAGTATCGGTATCGCCGATTCCGATACCGGAAGTCCCATTCAAGTCTATGGGACTTCCGGTATCGGAATAAGAAAAACCCTGTTTTTGCCTTGTACAGCCTCTCTGGGGTCTGTACGGGCCTTTCGGGGGGCTGTGCCGGCCTGCCAGGGGGTCTGTGCAGGCTCCGGTGGTCTGTGCCGGCCTGCCGGGGGGCTGTGCCGGCCTGCCGGTGGTCTGTGCAGGCTCCGGTGGGCTGTGCCGGCCTGCCGGGGGGCTGTGCCGGCCTGCCGGTGGTCTGTGCAGGCTCCGGGGGGCTGTGCCGGCCTGCCGGGGGGCTGTGCCGGCCTGCCGGTGGTCTGTGCAGGCTTCGGGGGTCTGTGCAGGCATCGTCCGATGGGACTACAAGTCCCATCGGGCGATGCCTGCTACCATGACAGTGATTGACACATTAGCCAATGATGGGACAGTAGTAGTCCCATCATCCGGCTAATGTGTTAAATGTTAAAAAAAAAAAAAAAAAAAAAAATACTACATACATACTACATACATACTACATGCATGCTACATACATACTACATGCTACATACATACTACATGCATGCTACATACATACTACATGCTACATACATACTACATATATACTACATGCATGCTACATACATACTACATGCTACATACATACTACATGCTACATACATACTACATACATACTACATACATACTGCATGCTACATACATACTACATACATACTACATACATACTACATGCATGCTACATGCATGCTACATACATACTACATACATACTACATACATACTACATACATACTACATGCTACATACATACCACATACATACTACATACATACTACATACATACTACATGCTACATACATACTACATATATACTACATGCATGCTACATACATACTACATGCTACATACATACCACATACATACTACATACATGCTACATGCTACATACATACTACATATATACTACATGCATGCTACATACATACTACATATATACTACATGCATGCTACATACATACTGCATGCTACATGCATGCTACATACATACTACATACATACTACATGCTACATACATACCACATATATACTACATACATACAATACATTCATACAATACATACATAGACATACAGTACATATAACATAGAGTAACATACTTACCAATACTTGTCACATTGTTCCCCGAAGCCATTGTCTTTTCCGGAATAAATATTAACATAACAAACCACAAAAATACTCACCCACGATCCGAAGCAGTCCACGAGTGTGTCCCACGACGATCTTGGGTAGAGAACGGCAGCATCAGCTGATGCTGCCGTTCTCTACGGGCTGCAGGAATCCAATGACGGAAGGTAGGTATCCTTCCGCACTGTATTCCTCTGCCACTTAAAAAAAAAAAAGTCCCTAGTCTCACTTTATGCCATTGCTGTGTGGGAATTTCAGTATGAATGTATTGTATGTATGTAGTATATATGTGGTATGTATGTAGCATGTAGTATGTATGTAGTATGTATGTAGCATGCATGTAGCATGCAGTATATATGTAGCATGCATGTAGTATATATGTAGTATGTATGTAGCATGCATGTAGTATATATGTAGTATGTATGTAGCATGTAGTATGTATGTAGTATATATGTAGTATGTATGTGGTATGTATGTAGCATGTAGTATGTATGTAGCATGCATGGAGCATGCATGTAGTATGTATGTAGCATGCATGTAGTATGTATGTATGTAGTATGTATGTAGCATGCATGTAGTATGTATGTAGTATGTATGTAGTATGTATGTAGTATGCATGTAGCATGCAGTATGTATGTAGCATGTATGTAGCATGTATGTAGTATGTATGTAGTATATATGTAGTATGTATGTAGCATGTAGTATGTATGTAGTATATATGTAGTATGTATGTGGTATGTATGTAGCATGTAGTATGTATGTAGCATGCATGTAGCATGCATGTAGTATGTATGTAGCATGCATGTAGTATGTATGTAGTATGTATGTAGCATGCATGTAGTATGTATGTAGTATGTATGTAGTATGTATGTAGTATGTATGTAGCATGCAGTATGTATGTAGCATGTATGTAGCATGTATGTAGTATGTATGTAGTATATATGTAGTATGTATGTAGCATGTAGTATGTATGTACAGTAGCATGTAGTATGTATGTAGCATGCATGTAGTATATATGTAGTATGTATGTAGCATGTAGTATGTATGTAGCATGCATGTAGTATGTATGTAGTATGTATGTAGTATTTTTTTTTTTTTTTTTTTTTTTTTTTAACAGTTAACACATTAGCCGGATGATGGGACTACTACTGTCCCATCATTGGCTAATGTGTCAATCACTGTCATGGTAGCAGGCATCGCCAGATGGGACTTGTAGTCCCATCGGACGATGCTTGCACAGACCCCCGGACATCAGCACAGCCCCCCGGCAGGCCGGCACAGCCCCCCGGCAGGCCGGTACAGACCCCCACAGGGTGCACAGACCACCGGCAGGCCGGCACAGCCCCCCGGCAGGCCGGTACAGACCCCCACAGGGTGCACAGACCACCGGCAGGCCGGCACAGCCCCCCGGCAGGCCGGTACAGACCCCGGGCAGTCCACACAGCCCCCCGGCAGGCCGGCAGAGACCCCCGGAAGGCCCGAAATGACGGCGCATCATGATGCGCACACACCGCGCATCATGATGACGTCAGGCTGTCAATCAACTTTGAACTTCCGATTCCGATGCCGAATTCCGATATTGAAAAAATATCGGAAGTCGGTATCGGAATTCCGATACAGCAAGTATCGGCCGATACCCGATACTTGCGGTATCGGAATGCTCAACACTAGTAGGCATTCTTATGTGTAATGCTGTTAATTTTCCTGTAATCAACACACATTCTCATGGTACCATCTTTCTTTTTCACAAATACAATTGGAGCTGCCCAGGGGCTACAACTGTCTCTGATCACCCCAGCTTCCTTCATTTCCCTCAACATACTTTTAGCACATTGGTATTGTGTTGGGGGTATAGACCGGTACCTTTCTTAATGGGAGGATGATCTCCAGTGGGGATATGGTGTTGAACCCTTTTTGCCTTCCCAAAGTTTATAGGTTGAATACCCGCTCATACTCCTGGGTCACCCGGTAAACCCTACTCTTTTGGTATGAAGGGGTGGAGTCAGTCCCCACCTGCAGTTGCTGACACCACTCCTCCTGCTGCTTTACAGAGCCATTGTCCTCCACCTGGTCGGATGAGACCAAGGGCTCTGCTGCCTGTATTGCGTTGTTACTGACAGTAAGCAGCTTAGCAACTGTGGCATACCGAGGTATTATGGCCTCCTCCTCCCCACAATTCAAGAGGTGTACAGGTACCCTCCCTTTGCGGACATCAACTACCCCTCTGTCAGGACAGTGGGCCTGCTATCAGAGTACACTGGTTCTACCATTGCCTGGTAATCTTTTCCTCTGAGGCCTATGGCTGCCCGACACCAAATCAACATTTCACATCTGGGGGGTATTGCAATTGGGAAAGAATCACTCACTCTGACGCTGCCAATTTCTCCGCCAGAGAGTTCTACCTGCTGTCTTTGCATCAGGGCCCTGATCTCCTTCTGCAGGACTCGTTCACTGGAACCAGCAGTCTCAGCCACCTGTTGCAACAAGACAATAACCTCGGAAAGACAAGTTCAATCACATTGGTACCTAAGGTCATCATGGGATTACATTCTCGTCGATCAATATCCACAACTATCAGACCTTGAGATTTTAACTCTACTCGACTCACGTTAACAGTAATTTCTTTACATCCCACCTGCGGTAAAGACTGACCATTACTGGCAACTACTGTGAGTTCATCACTTGGGCCACGGGTAAGTTCAGAGTTAGCCCAATACCGCTTGTAAAGGATATACGGCTTAGTGGTCACCTGAGAGCCAGTGCCCAGCAAAGCGTTCATGGGGGTGCCATCAATCACCACTGGGAGGACCGGTCGCCCTCCAACATACTTGGCTCATCAGTTCCTTGGGCCTTGTGGTCCTACTCCTGGGGGTTGGTCCTCTGCCCCAGGGGTTACTCGTTTAAAGGACAGAATCTTGCGAGGTGGCCTGCCTTGTGGCAGTGACGACAGATGGGACGTCTGTTCTGGTCATAGCGATCGCTGTTCCTCCCTCGGAGTGGCAGGATCCTCTTCCTCTGCATCCACGGGACATCCTCTGGACTGGAGGCCAACTGGATCTTCTCCTTGGAGGACTCCTGCAGGGACTGCACGGTTTTGGCAAGTGCAGCCATACCTTTGGTCAACTCCTGGACCTGAAGACGCAGTTCTGAAGATGGGTCATTCTCCAGAGTCTGTGCATCAGTCTCCACAGGGCTGAGGGGGAAAGATGGTGTTTCCTGGTGGTAGGTGATCGCTGGGTGCCTAGGGGGTGCTGGATGGCTGACAGTTGGTTCTTGCAGCACCCAGATAGCCCTGTCCTTGAAGTCTGCAAAATCCAGGTCAGGGTTCTGCAGGGCTATAATGAGCAGCTGTGCTCTGTGGGTACTGGATAGGAGTCCTTCAATAAACTGCTCCTTTAACAGTCTGTCTCTGTCCTGCACACTGTCTGGATCCATCTGCTTTATGGCTCGCAGTGCCTCCTGCAGGTTAAGAGCATAGTCCCATATACTGTCCTGCGCTCTCTGCTTATATCCAAAGAATCTCATCTTTATTGCAGTTGCAGTGCGGGTATCAAAGGTGCTTCTGAGCTTAGCCAGGATCTTTTTAACAGTCTCTTTATCAGTGTCCTGCTAGGCTTTTTCTTCTCTCTGTGCTGCACCTGTTAGTTGCCCAATAAGAATGTTCACTTTCTGACTTTCAGACAGGGGATACACTTCAAACAAGCTGCATAGTCTCTCTTTGAATTCACTCAGGGTATGGGACTCACCCGAGTACTGCGGTAGCCAGATTGCTCCCGGTATATAGGGCATGGACACCGGCATTATGGGGACCGCTGCGGTTGGAGGCAGCGCTGGCTGCCGGATTCAGTGGCGCTGTTGGAGCCGCAGCTGCGCTGGACCCTGCATCTAGTGGCACTGGGAGGTTAGCGGGAGCATCCGCCTCTGCAATGGCGCTGTCCTCAGACATTCTAACGTGGGCCAGGCCGCGGGGTTGTGCTGGCTTACCAGATGCCGCTCCTCGGCTGGATCAGGGGACGCCGGAACTGCAGGTCTCAGCTTCTTACTTCCTGCGCGCTCTTCTCCTTTGCGCTTCTCGACTGGCTCCGCCCATGAAAGTCTGCCCCCTTTTCTTCCCGCGCGCGCCAATCAGCGGGATAATGGCGGCAATGGCGCCAATTACACACACAGTCTATAGCACCAAACACAGTCTCTGGCACACAGGACCCCGGGATGCCGGGCTCCGTTAATCCTGCTTGTGATGCCAAATTGGATCGCCCGCCAGGGCAGTGGAGTACTCGGTACCGGGCCGGTATTTCACAGGGAAGTGTCACAGTAGCGGTGACCCAGTCTGTGGCCCTGGGCGTCCATGTAAGGGAGTGAAGTGATGGAATAAAGTTTATGAATTGATGATTCGTGACGCCACCTGTGGTGTTCAGCAATCATGATTTTAAGCCGACGCTGCAGACAGATCCGCTGGGACAGATGGTGTGGTGCAGCCAAGATGTTATAACCCTCCACAGGCAGGGCTGTTGTCCCAGGGCAGTGTAGATGGGTGTTGGGAAGGAAGGTGCAGTGTCAGGCACAGAGATGTTGCAGTGCCGGGGAGGTTGCAGCAAGAAGGCAAGGGCACATTAGGTTGCAGTTTCTTTACCTTTACTTGGCAAATGCAGTCCAGGGTCCTGAGTACAGATGGCACAGGACCTTGTTAGCCTGAAAGCAAATCAGGAATCACTCTGGCAGATGGGTTGTGAAGTCTCCTTACTAGCGCTCTCAATGAAGTACTCCCAGTACTGAGTTACACTGGAGTTCCTCCTTTCTGATGTTATCCACACTCCACTCACATGGCAGACAGCCATAGCCTTCTATCTCTCTTGGCTCAACCGTTGCTGTCTTGCCTCTGAGGATTATGTGGGAATAGAGCATTTACAGCTTCCTATTCCTCTGGTTTCTGGTGCAGGACCGTTAGTATCCATACACCCTTGGAGACCAGGCTCCTGATCATGCGCTATCACTGGGACTGAGCTCTCCACTTTCCTCAGTCTCCCCAGCTCTGCTCCTCCACATCTGCACATGACACCCTCCTCACACTAACTGACTCACTCCTTCCTGGCCCCCAGAGACAGCTCCTCCCCTCAGCTCTGGGTTCAGAGCTCCCTCTGCTGACCCGGAGTGGGAACTGTGTTGCATGCATTGAATAACTACCAGAGAGACCCTTCATTGCTTCCAGGCATGACATCACTCTCCCTAGGAGGAAGGCAATGCCACTGTGGCGACCATACTCCTGGGGGCGCCACACTATTCCACAAAAATGGTAACTGCTAGATTGCTAAAAGAATTCAAGCCATTGCTTTTTAGTTTGCAAACACAAAACCTTTGGAAACTTCTTAACTCCTTTATCCCATATGTGTTTTTGTTTTATCCTCCCCTTCTTCCTAGAAACATAACTTTTTTTTATTTTTCCTTAAAAATACCTGTATGAGGTTTTGTCTTTTGTGGGACATATTGCACTTTTGAATGATATCATTCATTTCATCATGTGATGCAGTGGAAAGTGGGATAATTCCAAATGTGTTGACATTGCAAGACAAGGGCAATTTCACAATTTTTGGGAGACTTTTTGTTCATTATGTTCACTATACAGTAAGATTGTCCTGGCAATATGATTCTACAGGTCAGTATGATTGCGCAGATATCAAACATGAATCGCTTTTTTTTTTTTATTTAAAGTGGTAAAAAAAATTTGGAAATTTGTAAAAAAAAAAAAACTTGTGCCACCATTTTGCAACACCCATAACACTTTCAATTTTTGGGATCTAGTGCTGTTTGATGGCTTATTTTTTCACCCTGAGCTGATGTTTTATTGATGATATTTTAGGTAGATATAATGTTTTAATTGCCTTTTATTGCATTTTATTGCCTGTAGCTGCTAGCCTGTTAAATGCCACTGTCAATCCGGTAATACGTGATAGGAGGTACTCTCGCTTCTATCCTAGCAACAATATGGCATGCCATGGATGCCAGGTATGATGCTTCACTGTCCTGCTGTTTTTTGTACAGCAAGACCATCTACAGAGGATACGCCCCTGTTTGGAGAGCCTCAAGTTTTCGTTGCGTTCCACTGACCCATGAATGATGTGTTTCACTGCACATCTCTAGGTTCAGCAATACAGAAGAAACTCCCCTTTATTAAACGGTGGAAGTTGCAATTGTGTTCAATGGCCCCAGGGATGAAGTGTTCCATTTGCACATCCCTATGCTCAGGAAGTGATCTATGCATGGTGTGGGCATTAGGAAATTATTAAGATGCCAATAAAGCATGTACTCATTTAAGTGGGGAAGGTATTAGTTTAAAGACTATAGACATTGACAAACTCTGGATCAGCCTCAGTTAACATATATCCTATTGTAGATTAGGAAATTACAATTGTAAAATTAGCTGGGAAGAATGGGGTCACCTTCCGGAGGGAGCTAAGTAGTTAATGAAATCTTTACTGACCATGAATATCTGGAATATCTTTAACGGGTTTGCTGATTAATGGCTTAATAGTCAAGAATGGCAGGGTAGTTGCTCTCTTCAGATCCTTTAAGCCTTCAGACCACTCAGAAGATATGACTTCTCATGCAATTGTAACTTAATACCTTTAGTTCCACTACCCATCCTTGTAGCAAAGCCAGGTAGGACGAGGTTAAATCCTAGCACTGCAGGTCTTAGTTAGATGGACCTGGCTCACTTTGACTAAGAACTAGGAAATGGGTTCACCTTGTATCAGTCTGCTGGATATTGAGCAGAGTGGATTGAGTTGAAGCAGATGAGTGACCAGCCAAAATGTTAGGCATAACTGGGAGAGAGACAAGCCAGAATCTCTCTCAGAATGGAGACAGGATGGGTAAGCTAGGAAAGCTGAGCAGTGTATGTGTTGGAGCTGTAGAGAACTGTGTGGAAGCTGCAGCCAGTTTAGTGTGAGCTGCACTTGGTGTTTAACACTTCATTTTGGATCTGGAAGCTGCTGTAGCTAAGGCTGAAGGTGATACCCCAACTGGTAGAACTGTACTCTTCTGTGAACCTCTCAAGTTTGATCTTGTGGAAAGGACTGTAATCTATTCAGGTGAACCTACACTGACATTTATGTGCCTGCCGAATGAACTGTTTATTTGCCATTCTGCCTTTTTACCAAACAAGAGGCTGCTTTGGTTTAGAATCTCTTGAAGTTTATGAAAGCAATAAAACTGCACATGTTTGGATCAAACCTCATTACATGTGTGAATGCTACCTAGGATTTTCTTTTATATGGGTAATATTGGACTGAGTATTCAAAATGGTATATTTTGTAGAATCTTCTGTTTTGCCTTCTGCTCCACAACATGCACAAGTTTTCGTCAAAGAGATTTTTTGTATCCACAGTCTTACTACCTGTGTTATTGTATTATTTCTAATCATGGCGTTAAATTTGCTCTAAAGTTTTGGAGGGCTCCAAGCAAGATTTTAAAGATATCACTGGATTTTTCTTCCACCTATCATCTCAAAGCTGACAGAATTGATCAATCCCTGCAACAATGTAGGAAAAAGAGATATTAGCTCACCATGCTGTGCAGTCTTATAATCCTGGTTGAAGTCTGTGTGGCAGGTGCTGGTCCTACTGGTGAAGAGCAACCAATAGTCAATAGAAAAAGGAAAGGTTCGGCACTTCCACCACACAATGTTTAAAAATCTCAAACTTTATTTGGAATTCATTACAAACATGGAATCCAATAAGAATTGACATGAAAAGTACAAACAACTATACAAACACATTAGAGAAAGTAAATATAACGGTATGCAAGATAAGGCATTATAATAAGTCTTTTCTTTCTGTTGTGTTCATATAGTTGTTCTTGTACCAGTACTTTTCATGTTGATTCTTGTTTGTATATGCTAAGGCCTCTTTCACACTTCAGTTTTTTGCATCAGTTATAATCCGCCAAAAAGGCGGACAAGCGGATCCGTTCTCAACTGATGTGAACGGATGGCACAGGAGAGAGAGAGAGAGAGAGAGAGAGAGAGAGAGAGAGAGAGAGAGAGAGAGAGAGAGAGAGAGAGAGAGAGAGAGAGAGAGAGAGAGAGAGAGAGAGAGAGAGAGAGAGAGAGAGAGAGAGAGAGAGAGAGAGAGAGAGAGAGAGAATTTTTTTTTTTGTCCGGCACCCAGAAAGAAATTCGGGTTAAATCAGTGTTTGCAGGATCCGCCAGAGAGAAAAACGTTACAAGCTCCGTTTTGAAATTTTTGAGGATGGTGACGGACAGCAACTTTTGGCGGATCCTCACAAAAAACGGATGCAACGGACAGCAATCCGTCACAATCCGCCATTAATGCAAATCAATGGGAAAAAAACGGATCCTCAAAAAAAATTTGAGGATCCGTTTTTTTTCAAAACCTGGCGGATTGTGACTGATTGTAAAAAACGGAAGTGTGAAAGAGGCCTTAGCAGACATTTGACCAGCAGTTCTAGATTCTACATGTTCTAGATTCATTTGTATAATAGCATGTTGTTCTTAACCTTCATTGGATTAGTAAATAGTTGACCCATAATTCTTTTCCATATGTTATAAATAACTAAGGGCGCTTGAATGACAGAAACACATTAGGGCTTAATGTTCTGTTGGATTCCATGTTTTAATGAATTCCAAATAAATTTTGAGATTTTTATACATCGTGGGATGGAAGTGCCAAACCTTTCCTTGTTCTATTGACACATAATAATATAGTTGTAAATGACTAGCACAAACCAGGCAGCAAAACTAATTTATTGCCAGTGTAAGTCAGAGACCCAGGGGCTTAAGTAACAGGCATACTCGCATAGGGCTCTCTGAAAGGAGCAATCAAAATGGACAATTAACCCAATAGTTGCCTGATATAGTGGCACCAAACTGTTCCAGAAATAAAACAGGATTGATGCTGTGAAGTATCACCCACAAAAAAGTTGTGGCGCCGCCTAGCAGATAATGTAGAAACCAGCACAGATGTTACACTCACCATATAATAGCAGACTCACAGTTCTGTGGATTAGAAGAGAACACACTTTACAAAAGGTCAAAAAAGACAGAGATAGCATTGCCAGAAATGAAAGATCATATTCAAAAAGATAAACTTTTGATGACTGTTCATGAGTAGAGATGAGCGAATTTGTTCGGATTTTGTCCCCGAATCTGATTTTGACATATTTGAGCCATATTCGAACACTTCATGCCGAATGTTTGTCTTATGATCGGTTCAGACCATACTAGGTAATTTCTACTCCCATTGACTCTAATGACGTTCGGCAGTGTTCGACGCAATATTGCAAAAACAATATTCACTTCCATTCATATTCGAAACCGAATCCGAACAAATTCGCTCATCTCTATTCATAAAGAGTAATGTATAGGACACTGACTCAAACTGACGTTGCCACTGTCAGCAGTGACGTCATATTGCTGTGACCGAGACCAATGACATGCCATATGTCCATAAAGTCCTCTGCTTCCTCCCTACACATAGGCTTTTCCAGAGGAAAAAGATGACAATTGTGTAGACTGGTGCCAGTGGTGGTGCAGCGGTTGTTCGTGGCTCAAAATTATTTCTCACCAAATGCAGAGGTATGGGTTAATTTTTTACATCAACCTGTCCATTTTCAATGCCAATTTCTTATTTTTCATACATTTTGCACTGCACTAGAAATAAAGGGATTTTCTGATTTCAGGAAAGTTGCATATCCAAGCGCAATTTAAAACTGCACTTTACTCACCCTCCCATAACTAGACATCCATGTTTCCTCAGCAGAAACACATCAAAAACATATGGAATCTGCACATGAATAAATCAATAATGTTTTGTCAAAGCAAAATACCAGGAAGTATCAAAAACAGCAGATTTATTTAAAGCATGACATACCAGAAAGACTACAAATTCAATAAAAATACACGTTAAAAAATGCACTCAAAAAACACTGAAAAACACAAGTAAACTAACTTATCTAATAGGTGCAGAAATGGTACAGAAAATCTAACATCAAAACCTCACTAAAAACGCATTGTGAGTAGTGATGAGGGAATTTGTTCGGAAAACGATCGCCAAACATTAATTCGACATGAATATGGCACATTCGGATTCGTGATCGAAAACCCGAGCAAAATTTTATAAAATCGGTAACATTCAGTAAAATTATTGTTCAAAGTAGTCAACCACACCTGAATACTCCAGCTAGGGATAAAGGAATAGTACTCCATTTTCTTGTTTATTTGAACTGGAGCCATGATAAAGAGGTGATCCGGGGGAGCACAAAGCCTTGTCTAGACGGTGGATCCTGGATAGCCAGGTAGTAGGATCAGTAAGCTTCAACCGGAGCTCCCTTATGTTGTGGTCCAAGGAATATGAGTTACGCTTAGAGCTGAAACACTCTACAGTGATCTGTAGTGTAAGAACTGTGTCTGTGTCCATCATCACCATGAAACTACCATTTCCTGTGAAATAATATCAAGGAAAACGTGTTACATGCTAGTCCCTGTTTCTGAATGTGTTAATAAGTAAAGAGGACTTTGCAAGTACAAGCTGTTGTGTCCATCTCATTCTGCTGACCCCAAAAATTGGCGCTGCAGTATGCGAATCAGTAGTGAGCATGAAAATCTACCTCACCGAAACAATGCACTCTACATACATCCAGGGACTCAAAGGTTCGTGTACTTCTGTAAGTGGCTCAGGGTGCCGATTGTACTACACTCACCCATGACTACCACCCTGAGACCTGTTATATTTGGTGTATACAGAAGTATATGGGTTACTCGCATGGAAGATGCGCAGTGAAGAATGCCTGTGGCGCAATTGAAGAAGTGCCTGAAAATGAGAAACTTGGAATGGTATTTCAAAATGGTGTACAGTGATGCAGAGATATGACCGTAACTGAAATTGAGCAAAGATGGTGACCAACAGCATGGATCCCAAAATGACATTGACCTGTGGTCTGAGGTGAAAAACTCCATCACATCGTGGGAATGGACAGCACCTGAGGATGTGAAGAGGTGCCCCGCCTGTTGGAGGTTTGACCCAGAAGAGCAGCAGAGGGGGTGTGCTGAAGCCAGGGTTTGGCCCAGAAAGGGAGTTGTGTTCCACAAGAGGGCATGTTTCAAAATGAAATGCAGCACACAGGGTAAGAGACAACAAATTAAGTGACAAAAGGCGGAGTCACCAGGAGTGATGAGTGATGGGGTGAGCGCGTCAGAAGGAAGGCCCCCAGAAGGTTGGGCTGAAGAGAAAAAGACCTTTCAGAAGCTGAATCCAGGAACAATCTGCAGTGAGGCGAGTGGAGTGGAGGCAGCAGTGCAACCGCATGAGAGGGAAATCAACAGATATAATGGCTTTAGGCGGTACAGATTAGTGAGCGCTGAGCAGCACTAAGCTGAAACAGAGTACACAATGGTCGTGCACTGCAAAAGAAATGGAGAAAAAGGCTGAAAAATGAGAAGATCCGGAGAAGAGACAGGTGCCTATGTGAAATGTAGTAGGTGCAGCAGCAATATTAGAAAATAACTACAATTAGAAATGTAGTATAGTTCTCCTAATTAGCTATGTCGCTTACCTCATGTGCACGTACAGTTGTGCTCAAAAGTTTACATACCCCAGCAGAATTTTTGCTTTCTTGGCCTTTTTTCACAGAATATGAATGATAACACCAAGCCTTTTTCTCCACTCATGGTTAGTGGTTGGATGAAGCCATTTATTGTCAGACTACTGTGTTTTCTCTTTTTTAATCATAATGACAACCCAAAATATCCAAATGACCCTGATCAAATGTTTACAAACCCCATTTCTTAATACCGTGTATTGCCCCCTCTAACATCAATGACAGCTTGAAGTCTTTTGTGGTAGTAGTGGGTGAGGTTCTTTATTTTCTCAGATGGTAAAGCTGCCCACTCTTCTTGGCAAAAAGCCTCCAGTTCCTGTAAATTACTGGGCTGTCTAGCATGAACTGCGTGCTTGAGATCTCCCCAGAGTGGCCCAATGAAATTGAGGTCAGGAGACTGAGATGGCCACTCCAGAACCTTCACTTTGTTCTGCTGTAGCCAATGACAGGTCATCTTGGCCTTTGTGTTTTGGATCATTGTCATGTTGGAACATCTAAGTACATTCCATGCACAGCTTCAAGCAGATGATTGCAAATTTGCCTCCAGTGTTTGCTGATAACGTGCTGCATTCATCTTTCCTTCAACTTTGACCAAGTTTCCTGTGCCTTTATAGCTCACACATCCCCAAACCATCAGCGATCCACCTCCATCCTTTACAGTAGGAATGGTGTTCTTTTATCATAGGCCTTGTTGTCTTCTCTCCAAATGTAATGTTTATTTTTGTGGCCAAAAAGTTCAATTTTGGTCTCATCACTCCAAATTACCTTGTTCCAGAAGTTGTGAGGCTTGTCTCTATGTTGCTTTGCCTATTGTAGGTGATATACTTTGTGGCATATGTGCAGTAATGACTTTCTTCTGGCGACTTGACCATGAAGCCCATTTTTCTTCAAGTGCCTCCTTATTGTGCATCTTGAAACAGCCACACCGCTACTTTTCAAAGAGTGCAGTATTTCAGCTGACGTTATTTGTGCGTTTTTCTTTGCATCCTGAACAATTTTCCTGGCAGTTATGGGTGAAATGTTTGTTGGTCTACCTGACAGTGGTTTTGTTTTTACCAAGCCCCTGATTTTCCAGTTTTTAATCACAGTTTGAACACTGCTGACTGACATTATCAATTTCTTGGCTATCTTTTTGTATCCCTTTCCTGTTTTATATAGTTCAACTACCTTTTCCTGTAGATCCATTGACCATTCTTTTGCTTTCTCCATGACTCACAATCCAGAAGTGTCAGTGGCTGGATGAAAGATGCAAGAGTCTGTCTGGATCCCAGAAACTCACTCAGCTTTTATGCACGCACACTGATTACAAGCAGACAGGTCACAGGTGAGGATGTTACTTTTAGTCGCCATTCAAACCCATTTGTGTCAACTTCTGTGCATGTCATCAAGCCAAAATCACCAGGGTATGTAAACTTTTTATCAGGGTTATTTGAATGTTTTGGGATGTCATTAAGATTTAAAAAGAGAAAAAAACAATTGTTTGATAATAAATGGCTTAGCCCAACCACTAACCATGAGTGGAGAAAAAGTTTTGGTGTTATCATTCATATTCTCTGAAATAAGGCCAAGAAAGCAAAAATTCTGCTGGGGTATGTAAACTTTTGAGCACAACTGTAAATAAAGTAGGTATGGAAAGTACTCAGATCAGTTTAAGTTTTTCACTCTTTGTTTCATTGCATCCATTTGTTAAATTAAAAAAAGTTAATTTTTTTCTCATTAATGTACGCACTGCACCCCATCTTGACTGAATAAAAACAGAAATTAAAATGTATTAAAAAAGAAAAACTGATATACGACATGGTCATAAGTATTCTGATCCTTTGCTCAGCATTGAGTAGAAGCACCCTTTTGAGCTAGTAAGCCATGAGTGTATTAAAAAAGAAAAACTGATATATGACATGGTCATAAGTATTCTGATCCTTTGCTCAGCATTGAGTAGAAGCACCCTTTTGAGCTAGTACAGCCATGAGTCTCCTTGGAAATGATGTAACAAGTTTTTCACACCTGGATTTGTCCTTGATAGCGTCATTATGAATTATGACATGGGAGAAGACACTATCAAGTGCTTACAATGATTTGGTGGTAGGGTAAGATGTTTAGTCTCTGACAGTGTCTTCTACTAGTCCGTGATTCATTATGATGCTATCAGGGACTTGGCATCTTCCCCTACCACCCAATTCATTTTAAATCCATATCTAACATGGTCTTCCCCTCTCCACTTGTTTATTATAAGTCCCTGAAGTCCATCTTCCACCCATTACTCCAATCCCAGCCCTCCACCATCCACCTCTTATCCTACTTTCCCAGTGTATTGCCTCCACAGTTTATTGCTCGCCTCTGTATTGTAAAAAAAACAACAAACACTCTCACTCACACTCACACATTCACACACACTCTCACACATACACACACTCTCACATACCACTCACCTTTATGTCCATTCCCCCCTGCAGCATCACCTTTTTCTTCTTGCCAGGAACTTTCTAAATGACACAGGCATGCACATAGGGTTGGTGTGTGCAGAGTGCTTATGCATGCGTCTGTCACAGAGAAAGCACGGGGCAGGAAGCTGAGTATGGGATCCTGCTGCTCCGCTAAGATTTTCCAGTTTAGGCAGCAGAGCACCGGAAAGATCCCTGCCTGGCACGCTGCTTATGATGAGGGTAATCTGGCTATGGGCCCCTAGGCACCTCAAACGAGACTGCTTTGATCATTTACCGCCTTGTAAGGGTCAACCTCCAATACCAGGACCCGATGCAGCTGCACCAGCTATATATCTGCAGTTGTCTTATAGTCTATGGGGCTGTTTACATGTCTGTGCTTTTTTCCATTTCGAGTGGTCCATAAAAATTCATGGAAACATTTTTGTTTTTGATAAGTGTGGAATCCATGTGCTGTCTGTAAATAACATTATAATGGCCAGGATTAACTATGGAGTTATTTTTTCATTGACGAAAAATCACTGATCAAGCACTGATAGTGAAAACTGACTCTAAGCAAATACTGATGAAGCTCTGATAGTTAAAACTTATACTGAGCAAACACTGATGAAACTCAAATCCAAAACACCTATGTATAATGTTCTGCGTTTCTACATAAGAGAAAAATCATGACTGTCTGAATTAGGCCAATGGATGGTAAGTGACACACTGATCATACTAGGGAAAATTCAATCCAAAACACTGTTGAAAATTGCTCCATTATTTGCCCATGAAAAAAACCACTGACATAAATGAGGCCTTTCTGGGCTGTTACTATTTCATTAAAACATAATTTTATATGTTAAGCGATTGCTTCAAAACAGTCATTTGTTAACTGCAGAACGTACACTATCAAGTGGCAACAACACATATCTGTCATATGTGTTACATCGTAATCATGCGAGTTCCCTCAGGGGTAAAAGAACCATCTCTTATAAATAAAATAATGAGAAAAAATCCTGTTATTAGAAGCAATTTAATATGTTTCCGGGGTTTTTCCATTGACTGTCTAAACATTTTCACAAGTCGGCAAACCTTAACTGTTGGTCTAAGAACTTAAAAGCTTGATTTTGAGAACATGTAATTATAGTGGGTAAGAATAAAGCTATAAAGAAGTGTAAAATAGGAAAGTAGGCTGATATATGTGTCAATGGAGATTCCTGCACCTGCCTCCCCGTATAACACACCGCTATGGCTGCCAGCAGAAATTCTAGGCACTAGTGTGCAAATAGCACCGAGTCACAAGACTCCAATCCATTTTAAGCTACATTCCCCCAGAGCTTTATGCTTACATTAAACAGCTTGTACAGCAAAGCCTTACTTAAATGTACATCTATATAATTAGAAAGCACAAAGACAGCTGTTTCAGTCTTACAGGCACATTGAGCTGAAGGTAACTACATCGAAATTGTGAGGTTGATGCTACAAGATAGAGATGATTAAAAATCACTAACCGAAGCAAATTCCGTACACGGTCACTTTCTTTTTTTTCAGAAAAATAAACGGCATACTCGCGTCACCTGCGACATCAAAGGCCTTCCAGAAAATCTAGTGCTTACGAATCAGGCAGCAATGCTGATCTGCATATTCCTATGTACAAGATGTGCCAGGAATGTTGATGTACTTTCTACTACTTTGCATCAAATTATTTCCACAAACTATGTTTTCCCAACAGATCTCCGAGAAATGTGCATGTTCAGCACCAACCCACAGGGGAAACGCAACATAAAAAAATCTTCACACATTTATGTTTGTTATGCTCATTTAATTATCCTTAATTGGCATTCTTAGGTCTATTTTTTATGACTTTGGTGTCAGAACAAAAAAGGTGTGATTAAATGTGGCTCCAGCATTACAAATCCTAAATCTAAAAAATAATAAGATGATAGAACACCTGCAAAGACCTCTGAGCTATTGACACAAAAATATAACGATGATAATCTGTCATGCAAATCATTTGGAATTATTTAATAAGTGGACAGTAGAAACAATATAGTAAATTTGATTAAAGTTGATACCAAAGACTGAATCTCTGAAGCCATCAAGGAAGTGAAGGTGGTACCTGAAAAACATTTTACTCTATGGGATCTATAGTATTTTTTTTCTAGACTATTTTACACAATATTGAAAAAAATACTGAACTATAGTCTTCATTCAAGGAAACAAAATGTTAGTAACATGATAAAACAGAGCACAGCTTCAGTAATAATTTGTAATACCTTATGACTCTAAGGGCTCTTGACCGATTTTCTCGTACAAGCGCTATCCATGGTTTTCACAGATAGCACGCATATCTATGATATTTAATGATGTCAACATGTGCAATTTTTCCTAGTGGTCTGCAGAAATAAATCGGACACGGGTTGGATCAAAATCAGCAATGCAAGTTTGTGTCAGTGAAAAAAATCAGACCGCACTCGGATGATATCCGAGCACAGTCCGCTTTCATGGACTGACAGAAAGGACAAAATGAAGAAACTTTTTTTCTCTCCATGTATGAGAAAAACTGGTGCCACTTTGATCAAACTCTGATCTAATCAGAAAAATATGTTTTTCCCAAATTTGGAGAAATCTGTTGTGTGAACCAAGGGGGGTTCGGTGCCAGTTGTGCAGCAGCAGGAGACATCATGTGGAGCAGAGACCTTCCAGTCTCAACACTAGTTGCCAGGCAAGAGAGAGGATCCTGGCACAGTGATACTAATGTCATGGAGGGGCATCTGCTGCTGTCCTGATACCAATAAAGCAGTAAGGCCGGCGTCACACTGGAGAGAAATACGGACGAGTGAGAGGCGTTAAAACAACGCATTGCACTCAGACCAATGTTTCTTTATGGGGCAGTTCCCATCAGCCATCTATTTCTTGGCCGTATTTTACGGGCCGTGACTATCCCAGCATGTTGTGATTGTCAGTGTATTACGGCCAAAATACGCCAATGCAAGTCTATGGGGGGGGGACAAAAATACTGATTACACACGTGTAGAGTCGGTGGTGGGGTGCCGAGCTGGGGGGGTGGTCCTACTTTTATACCGCGCAGAGATGACAACAGAGACACGATGGAGGCAGATTCTGGGTGCAACAGGTCCAAGTTTATTTCTTCACTTGCCGTCCGACTGACGGCACACCTCGCGGCCCTCCGTTTCCAGAGCCGCTTCTCACACCGTACACTGGAGACGTGTCTGCACACACCGTCCCCTCCTTTACTGTCGACGCTCCTGACAGTTCCGTCACTGTGGCCGCCTTAGGCCCATTAACCAACAGCGCTTCTACTGCTCAGTCGTCGTGTCACATACGGTGTCTTACACCCAGTACCTCGTCTCAACTGCGGTCCTTTCCTGTCAGGACCACCCCCCTGACATTCTCTCTCCTCAGTCCCCCTGGTCTGGATTCTCCTCAGAGTGCACAGACTGTCGTAGTCCTCCTGTCACTTGAGCTCCCCCTGGGGACTGGAACTTTCTGGAACCCTCCCTCAGTATTTATAACTCCCCCGGTTCCTTGAAACTGTCACTCTAACTGTCACCACACCCCCCATGACCAACGGTTTCTAAAGCCCTAAGCTGCTGTAAAGTCCTTTGCTCACACTCCACCCTGCCATCTAATGGTCATCCCAAGGTACTGCACGTCCACTACACTTTCCTAGTTGTTTCCCCACTGTAATCACTGACTCCTACCTACACTGTGCAAACCTATCTTTCTTCACTCTGACTAGTCCGTCCGTCCGTCAGGTCACCTTCCCTACACTCTCCCTTCCTTTGTCCATTGTCGTCCTCGACAATCGTCATCCCTGCCTTCGTCGTTCTGAATCTACACCTACATTCTGTTGTCGGACCAGAAGTTGAGCCAAACCCACTATCTGTGGGGGCCGAACTATACTGGGAGCACTATGCTCTGAGCAGCCTACTGCTACTCACCAGCGCGCACGCCACATGACAACGTCTTTCAAATTGGGCAAGGTACACCCGTATTTTCTCTACGGCGTGTATCTTTCCCCTACTCTCCCCTACTGTTACCTTTCACTATCCGGTACGCCATGATCGAGGCCACTCACCTACCAGATCATTGCCGGCGCCCGCCTTTCCTTCTTCAGGGGTGTCCGTGGTGTTGGGGACCTGACCTAGGACGGCTGTCTTTCTCACGTCTTCCAACTCATTTTCCTTCTTTCAATTACATGTCATGGTCGGCGTCCCTGTCTCCCAGACCTCAACTCTTAGATCCCTACCGGATCTCACACTTTCCTTTGGTCCCGCAGACCTTCCCTTAACCCGGACCTGTTGCATTTTACTTTGGCATATTATACATTAAACAACTTTATAACAGCACAAGTACCCATTTTTATATTATTTTTTTTTCATTTTCTTTTGCTTTAAAACTCAACGTTCAACAATAAACATCGCCAGTACTCCTTTTCCCTCCCCCTTCCTTGGACATGAACACTCCCTCTTGTCTTCGTATCCCCGTTCTGTCAAGTTTCCAAATCAGTAAAATAACATCCTGTAAGAGGAACATTCTAAAAAAAAACAGCTTAATCACATAAAACATTTTTTTTTTTTAAACTAGAACTGTTCTTTCAGACTCTGACAGTCCAGGCCATCTCCTAATGGCCGGTAGCAAGGGGCCCACAGCCGTGGAACTCCTGGGGTGAAGGGAGTGTCCAATACAGTCCTCTTTACAGGGGTTCGCGTTCCTCAGGTACCGCCAGTACCGCCACCGCATAATACCCGCGGGGGCAGTATTCTTTATAATAAGAGACAAAGTCCCCTATTTCCAGGGCACGGCCGTGGCGTATGGAGGCTACGTTCACGTATACCTTCTGACCAGTCTGATCACATATGAAGCCATACCCCCGGGCCACATTGGTGTACACCAGCCGCCCCCGGGATCTTTCCACCGCCATGCCAGCCTCCCCTTTTGAATGAAGCAGGCTCCATACCTCCTGCTCTCGAACCTTCTTTTGTTTTACCACCTCCGCAACCCAAACGGAGGGTACCGCACCAGTCCCAGAGTCCGGTGGGCGGGACCTTGCCGAGAAGGGGCGCGGGGCAAAGGCGGTCGATGATATCTGTGGCCCAGCAGCCGCTGGGGCCGGGTAGCGGATGGGAGCAGCCGTGATTCCGGAGGGCTGGTCCACAGGGCCCGTTAAACAGACCCTAGCCGGTTCCAATACTGGCATTACTGCAGCCGCAGGGTAGGCCGCATCCACAACTTCCAGCAAAGCCGGAGTAAGGGCCGGTTCGGGTGATGAGGCTGACACCGGCCGAGGGAGCGCAACCGCGCCTTCTGTAAATAAGCTCCGCCCTGGTGACTCCGGGCGGGAAGGCTCGGGAACGGGAGCTAGGGCCTTGCTCAATTCCACGTATAGCATAGGGCCCTCCGCAGCCGGGCCTTCCGGTACACTGGAGGCTGCGTGTTGTGGCAAAATGATAGGGGCCGCTTGTGAAGCCGCCGGCAGGGCCGGGGGAACTCTCACCTTCCCCGGCGCCACGGCCTCCGTCACACCACCGCACGGCTCATCCCGCAGCCTCCGCTCTCCAACTCGCTGCTCAGCGGGCCCAGCTTCCAGACTCAGGGGCTCCGCGGGGAGACTCTCCGCCGGTATCAATGGCGGCCGCTCCTTCTGGTTCCGCACGGGCTCCGCACAGATTCCTCTTCTTGCCCATGGACCCGAAGATGACGTCTTCTGTCTCAGCTCGTTCTCCTGCCGCCACTGCCATTCTAGGCGGCCGATGCCCCGACACCTGCAGAGTCTCATACCGTCCATTGGGCAGCACTCGAATGGCATCAGACAGCCGCAGCCAAGTTTTTCTTCTGTGCCACTCCCTCTGTGAGGTGAGGTGTCGGCAGGCCTCTCCACCATCCTGTCAGGGTCCAATATATGGAAGCGTCGATTTCCAGGCACATACTGCTTCCTTTTGGGGTACGTTGGAGGGGGTCCCAGTCCATTCAACACGACTGCAAACACCCGGACCTCTCCTCTGCGCTGAAGCAACACCGCCATACTGCACAGTACCTGGTACCGCCCCGGATCCTCTGCTGGCCACACAGATCCGCCACAGCGCTTCCCATTTGTATTCCACAGGTAGGTCATTTGTAATCCACAGGTAATTGTAATCCAAACAGAGTAGTCCAAGTCCTTTTCCATTCTTTGAGGCAGGTCTGCCGCAGAAGATGGGGTATTAGCGGCGGCGATCCTGCCGACTACGCCAAATGTAGAGTCGGTGGTGGGGTGCCGAGCTGGGGGGGTGGTCCTACTTTTATACCGCGCAGAGATGACAACAGAGACACGATGGAGGCAGATTCTGGGTGCAACAGGTCCAAGTTTATTTCTTCACTTGCCGTCCGACTGACGGCACACCTCGCGGCCCTCCGTTTCCAGAGCCGCTTCTCACACCGTACACTGGAGACGTGTCTGCACACACCGTCCCCTCCTTTACTGTCGACGCTCCTGACAGTTCCGTCACTGTGGCCGCCTTAGGCCCATTAACCAACAGCGCTTCTACTGCTCAGTCGTCGTGTCACATACGGTGTCTTACACCCAGTACCTCATCTCAACTGCGGTCCTTTCCTGTCAGGACCACCCCCCTGACATTCTCTCTCCTCAGTCCCCCTGGTCTGGATTCTCCTCAGAGTGCACAGACTGTCATAGTCCTCCTGTCACTTGAGCTCCCCCTGGGGACTGGAACTTTCTGGAACCCTCCCTCAGTATTTATAACTCCCCCGGTTCCTTGAAACTGTCACTCTAACTGTCACCAAGCCCCCCATGACCAACGGTTTCTAAAGCCCTAAGCTGCTGTAAAGTCCTTTGCTCACACTCCACCCTGCCATCTAATGGTCATCCCAAGGTACTGCACGTCCACTACACTTTCCTAGTTGTTTCCCCACTGTAATCACTGACTCCTACCTACACTGTGCAAACCTATCTTTCTTCACTCTGACTAGTCCGTCCGTCCGTCAGGTCACCTTCCCTACACACGGACCAGAAACTTTCCCACGCTCATTGGTTCATCTCCGGTCAGCTGGGGAGGCTGCGCAGAGATGAACCAAGTCATTCTGGCAGTGGCTTACAGCGGGCTGGTCGGATTAGTACCGGTCCCTTTGTAAACCAGTTAACCTCTTCTGATGGATTGCAGCAGGGGACCTGACTGACCAGCGGAAAGATAAGGATATTGTTGCTTTTTTGTTCTATTTTTGTTACAGGACCATGGTTTATTTATGGATTAGCAGAGGATTGATTGCGAATTAACCGCGGGAGCCCAATGCAATTTTTTTCAACGAATTAACCCCTTTATTTAACACCTACATGTCCCAAATTTTACACACAAGCCCTAATCTAAATATTAGTCAAAGACATAAAAAAAAAATGAAATTAAATGGTTTACTGTATGTAACCATGTGTCATTTCATGTCGGTTTTTGTAATGATTTTACTGAAGCCGGCAATAAGAGGCTATTATGCTATGTAGAACTCTATGAAAATATACATATACTAGATTATGGCCCGATGCTATCGCATCGGGAGGATGCGATAGCATCACACCTCTTGCCATGTTATCCCTCAACACACACACTCCTCTCACCTTTCACCATCTCCACTCACTCTGTCACTCCACATACGACCCCTTCTCTCACTCCGTCTCTCATACTAACGCCGTCATCGCCGCTGCTCCACGATCCCCGACATCTTCTTCCGCCGGCGCCATCCTGGATCCAGACGTCCTCCTGGCCGGCGACATGTTCTTGCGGTGACGCCATTTTGGATCGGCGAAATCCCGCGATAGTCAAGATGGCGTCGCTGCAAGAACATGTCGCCGGCGTGGAGGACGTCGGGATCCAAAATGGCGTCGGCGAAATCTCGCGAGATTTCGCCGACGCCATTTTGGATTCCGACGTCGTCCTCGCCGGCGACATGTTCTTGCGGCAACGCCATCTTGAGTATCGTGGGATTTCGCCGATCCAAAATAGCATCGCCGCAGGAACATGTCGCCGGCGTGGATGCCGTCGGGATCCAAAATGGCGTCGGCGAAATCTCGCGAGATTTCGCCGACGCCATTTTGGATCCCGACGTCCTCCACGCCGGCGACATGTTCTTGCGGCGACGCCATCTTGACTATCGCGGGATTTCACCGATGCAAAATGGCGTCACCGCAAGAACATGTCGCCGGCCTGGAGGACGTCTGGATCCAGGATGGCGCCGGCGGAAGAAGATGTCGGGGATCGTGGAGCAGCGGCGATGACGGCGTTAGTATGAGAGACGGAGTGAGAGAAAGGGTCGTATGTGGAGTGAAAGAGTGAGTGGAGATGGTGAAAGGTGAGAGGAGTGTGTGTGTTGAGGGTTAACATGGAAAGAGGTGTGCGGTGACGTCACCGGTTATAACTGGACGGAAGTTGTTACAACCGGAAGCTGCTTAGGGCATTTATTATTATAGATACATATATATATTATATATATATATATACACACACACACATACATATATATATGTATATATATACACATATACTGTATACATATATATATATATATACACACACACACACGTATTCTACATGTCTATATCTATTCTTTTGTTTGCGTTTTAACCCGTCACTGGGATCCATTATATGTCCATTTTGCAAGCCTGCGAGAAAATCTCAGCATACGGATGCCATACGGATGTCACACGGATGCTTACATGCGCAAAAAACAGACCCACACCTTGACAACGGATGACATATGGATCACTTTTCAGGGAACATTTCTGCGTATTACGACCGTACAATACTGTCCGTATTTTTATACGTTAAATGTGACTCCAGCCTAAAGTTAACATACTGAAAAAAGGTTTTGCTGTGAATAACACTAACCAGCTTTAAGGTAATCATTGAGAAATGTTGTTTATATGAAACCTGTAGACATGAGGCATAGCTAGGGGTCCAGAACAATATGGATACTTTTGAGTGCACCCCAACCCATAAAACAGATTTACAATTTCAAGGGTGCACCCTATATATTGTGTATATAATGGGCACCTTAGCAAATAATACTGATAACAAATGCGCAAAGACCAATATTGCTGTAATATACGGTAGTTAGTTACCTAATAATAGTAGATACCATTTCTGCAGAGAATATAAAGAGTAACAGTACATTTATAACCAGAAAATCAAGGTAATATCATTTCAGATTGAATTTTTTTCTCCATTTTTTCCAATCTGGTCCAGACCGATGATAAGGGTTCATACTCATCTGCGTGAAAAACAGATGAGTGCAATCTGATAAAAAATTGGATTGCCACTCTGACTAATGTTATTCTATGAGTCCCTGCTCATCTGCAATTTTTTTCTCAGCTCAGATAGGACTGAGAAAAAAACTTGCAGCATGCTGCGATTGGCCGCGTATATTGGACGAGACTCGCCAATGCAAATCAATGTGTGCAAGAAAAAAAACGCATGACACATGGAACAAGCATGTGTTATTTGATTTTTATGCTCCCATCTCCTAGAAAACTCAACATTTCACCAGCCAAGTAAACTAAATTCACTGTATGACCCTTCAAAATAGAATAGATAGAATAGCCGTGCATGTGTCGCTTAATGTTCATGTAATAATTCACAAACTTAAAGAAAAAAGTGTCGTGGGGACCCCAAAAATTTATTAACAAGCTGAGGGAAAGGGGGTAATAAAAATGGAGCTTCCCAGGCTATTAATATCAGCTCACAGCTGTATACTTAGCCTTTACGGGTAATTAAACCCCTATAATTATGACCAGCAAAGGATAGCCAGAAAGCTCCCTCCCAGACTAAAAACATCAGCTCTCATCAGCCCCAGAAATGACACATACAATGAGCTTAGCCTCCACTCTTCCCACTTGCCCTGGGGCAATGGCAAGTGATGTAATATTGAGGTTGATGTCAGTGTTGTACTGGCAGTTGACATCAAGCCCAGAGGTTAGTAATGGAGAGTCTTCTTCTATGAGATGCCTCCATTACTAAACCCGTAGTCAAATTGTAAAAATAAACACAGCCTGAATATTTGAAATAAGCACAGTCTTTATTTCATAGCAAATTCATAGTCAATGATCTCCGTTCACCTCGATGTTGTCACCGCTAATGGCATGAAAACTTTCTCACATTAACAGTAACATCAGTGAGGTGAATGGAGGTGATTGGTTATGTCTTTGCTTGATGCCCAGCTGAACGCTTACATAATGCCAACATTCAGCATGACACCTAGATGTTGCAGAGCAAGACTCGACAAGTGACAAATGGATTATCTTCTCGTCAGACAGGTGAGGAATATGGTGGTTTTTTATTTTTGTGTTTTACAAGGGATATGGGCATTGATGAATTATCATCTTATCGGAAAGGTGAGTATCTCTCTACTTTTTTATTTTTAATATTTTAAAATAAATGGGTAAAATAGGGGGGACTGTTTATATCAAATAAAGGAATTTATTCAGGCTGTGCTTTTCTAACAATTTGACTATGGGGTTAGCAATGGGGGCATCTTATAGATGCTTCTCCATTACTAACCCCTGGGCTTGATGTCAGTTGCCAATACAAAGCTGACATCAACCCTCGTCAGACAGGTGAGGAATATGGTGGTTTATTATTTTTGTCTTTTACAAGGGATACGGGCATTGATGAATTATCTTTTCCTAAAGATGAGTATCTCGTTGCTTTTTTATTTTTACTATTTTAAAATAGATGGGTAAAAGAGGGAGGAGTGTTTATATCAAATAAAGGACTTTATTCAGGCTGTGCTTTTTTCACAATTTGACTATGGGGTTACTAATGGGGGAGTCTTATAGATGCCTCTCCATTACGAACCCCTGGGCTTGGTGTCAGTTGCCAATACAAAGCTGACATCAACCCCAATATTAGAGTTGTGCAAAATGGATGGGTCAAATTCAAAAGTCGCCGACTTTCGCTAAAGTTGGGTTTCGCCGATCAAAACCCGACCATAGCGTGAGGTAGGCCATGCAGTCGCCAACTCCAGTGCCAAAGTCGCATTTCCCATAATCCTTCCAGCGCCTTTTCTCAGCCAATGATCAAGGACGCACACTGTGGGCAACGCGATGACATGGGCAGCGGCCACCACTATCTTAGAGAAGGGCATTGCAGTGATTGGCTTGCTTTATGTGGCATCACAGTGGCTATAAAAGCCCTGAACGCTGACCTCCATCTTACTTCTGCTGATCTTAGCATAGGGAGAGGTTGCTGCTGCTCGTTCTCAATAGGGAGAGTGTTTAGGCAGGCAAGAAAAAAAATCTGTGCTTCTGCTGATAGCGATTTTCACTGTACACTACAGTTAGTGTGCAGTGACAGGGGAGGATTTTTTGTGTGCAGCAGCACTGGTGGCTATTAGGCTGCCTTACAAGGCTACCTGATAGCTGCATTGCTGTTTGCACACTGCTGTGCAGACTGCTTTTTTCAGAGCAAAAATACTTTTATTCCTTTTTTCTGCACAATAACCGAGCGTTCATTTTTTCACACACCATATAGAGGTGTACGCTCCTCACACACTACCGTGTACCAGCTGGTATCATGGACAAATACATGCTATATGTGTGTGACTCTGTAAAAAAAACACGGAGATTTACATTTTTCCATACACACAACGTATAGAGGTGTCCGCTTCTCAAACAGTATCGTATATCTGCTGTTTGCATTACGGTCACATCTATACAGAGACAGCGTGTTTGTGTGACTCCGTAAAAAAATAGATGGAGATTTACATTTTTCCATACACACAACGTATAGAGGTGTCCTCTTCTCAAACAGTATCATATATCTGCTGTTTGCATTACGGTCACATCTATACAGAACCAGCGTGTGTGTGACTCCGGAAAAAAATAGACGGAAATTTTAAGTTTTCCATACATACACCATATAGAGCTGTCCGCTTCTCAAACAGTATTGTATATCTGCTGTTTGGATTACGGTCGCATCTATACAGACAGCGTGTGTGTGAGACTCCGGAAATACATATACAGACATTTCCATACACCGAAAAAAAATAGACAGATTTCCATTTTTCCATACATACACCATATAGAGGTGTCCGCTTCTCAAACAGTATCGTATATCTGCTGTTTGGATTATGGTCACATCTATACAGAGACAGCGTGCGTGTGACTCCGGTAAAAATAGGCAGAGATTTAAAATTTTCCATACATACACCATATAGAGCTGTCCGCTTGCCAAACAGTATCGTATATCTGCTGTTCGCATTACAGTCACATCTATACAGAGTTGCACACAGCCTAGAGAGTATCCCACATAAAGTCAATTAAAACATAACCTTTAATGAACCATTAAAAGGACATAACACAAAAATATTACAAAAAAAATGCTCATGTGAACCAGTGCTCAATAAAAAATAGTTTGGTCTCACCATTGGTATTAGATATAGCATTCCAGCATCAGGGCGCATCCTGCTGGAGAGACGATCCACTCATGGGGAGCTGAGACATGGGAAAACCAGTGTTTATGTAATGTATTCCCCTAGATTCCCTGTCGTGCCCCAGCGTTACTCCTGTCCTAACAATGACAGGCCCCAAGTGGATCCTGTAGTGGACACCCCCACTGATAAGGGGAAAAATAGACAGAAGTTCCCTACGCGTTTCTTCCCCAATGGTGGGGATTCATCAGGGGAGTCAAATAGATATAAAGCAGTAGGAAAGGATATATAGAATTAGTGTAAGGCCTGAGTCACACTAACCTGCGCAAAATACGGTCCGTAGTTTACATGCGTAATACGGATGATTGACCACTAAATAGTGCTCCGTAGGTCATCCGTAAGCAAGGTGAGGTCACGTATTTTGCGCATGTGTGCATCCGTATGTAATCCGTGTGGCATCCGTATGCAATCCGTATGGCGAGATTTTCTAGCAGCCTTGCAAAATGGACATTTAACGGTTTTGAGGCCTGCAAACAATTTAAATCATTAGCCAGCACCCTATTTATACAATCAGAAACAGGTGGCTGCCTACATTCTGTACATTTGTCACGTTGCTTTCACGAGGTGTGTTGGTGTTTTTTGTGCAGCATGGCAGAGGGTCTGCGATTCAATACAACTGAGCAGGTTCTCTTTACCTGGCTTTTGTCACGGCGCTTTGGGCAACCATATCCTGTGATAGTGGATCCGCGGAGGAGGAGACGCATGTGGGTCCATCCACTTTTGAGGCAACGACTCACAAGAGGTCATTTTCACCGCCTCTATTCTTCTCTGCGGGAGCATCCGGAGAAATTTTACCAGTACTGTCGTATGAGCATTTCCACATTTGATCGACTCTTGGAGACAGTGCGCCCTGGTATCACCTACCAGGACACAAGGATGCGCAAAGCCATATCTGCAGAGGAGCGACTTCTACTCACAATACGGTATGTACTACACAACCACATTCTCTATGTTCATAATGTGTGTGTTAATTTATGTTTTTTGGCCTTCTTGGACAAAGTTTAATGCCCTCATCTTACTCAAAATATGTTTCACCTGACACACCAGAATGTTACATCTAATATGTCCTGCATATCACTTAGTCATTGTGCCACCAAATATGTGTGTGTTTTTCTTTCTCATTTCCTACCAAGTTTGGTCGGCATGTAACTGATTTTTTTTTTACTTAAGCCATTCTAAACTGTACTATTTCTGTTGTTCTACAGCTTCCTGTCCACTGGCCTGTCTTATGCCGCCCTCCACCATGAGTTTCTCATTGGAAAGTCCACCATTTCAGGCATAGTGAGGTCTACATGTGCACAAATCTGGACAAGACTCCATCAAGTGGTCATGCCCGAGCCCAGGATGGCAGACTGGTTAAGGATTTCAAGGGACTTTGAGGAGGACTGCCAGTTTCCAAATTGTATTGGAGCCCTGGATGGCAAACATATCAGGGTGCGTAAGCCGCCGAACTCAGGCTCCCAATTCTTCAATTATAAACAATACTTTTCTGTTGTATTGTTGGCTCTGGTAGACCCTCAATACAAGTTTATAATTGTTGACATTGGGGCCTATGGAAGGACGGGAGACTCTAGAGTCTTCAATACTTCCATAATGGCTCGGCGGCTACGCACCAACCAGTTGGATCTACCACCACCACGCCAGCTACCAGGCTCCCCCGAACAATCAGTCCCTTATGTCCTTGTGGCAGATGAGGCCTTTCAGTTATCACACAATGTCATGAGGCCATATCCCCGGCGCAACCTTGACCACAGGCGCAGAATTTTTAACTTGCGCCTATCACGTGCTAGGCGACTGGTGGAGTGTTCCTTTGGGATTCTTTGTGCCAAATGGCGGGTACTCCAGTCTGCCATTCAGTTGAGTGAGCAAAATGTGAATGAAGTTGTGAAAGCCTGTGTTGTTCTGCATAACTTCACCAGGATACATGATTGTTCCTCCTCTGATGGTGTTGTGCGTAGGCCAGACAATGTGCGCAGGGTGAGACCACCTATCAACCCTCAACGTAGACCGCTCTCTGGCCTCAAAGTGCGTGATATTTTCACAAATTACTTTATCTCACCTGAGGGGGCTACTTCTTGGCAAGAGAATGCTGTGTCTATGTTATAATTTGTTTCTTTAAGTGTGTCTAAATATATATTACTCAAGCCTTAATGATTCTATGAGTGTTTCATTGCATTGGTTGGTGTCTGTTAGTATGTTGTGAGGGATTGTGAAAAATCACACAGAGACGTTAACTAGAGTAGACAAATTTTTAGTTTTGCCTTTTTATTTTTTGTTTTGCTTAAAGGCAAACATAATTTTGCCATAACACAAATTTGGCAATGGCCAAAATGACCCTTTGTGCCTTCTTTAACTTGGTGTTAAATTAACATTACAGAACAAAACAGCAACAAACATTAGGCAATAACAACATTGCTGCATGCCTAGATTAACCTTGATTTGGCAACAAAAGGTGAGCTCCATCACCAAAATAAAGGCAACAAGATAACACTCACATTTCCTCATAATGTTATCCAATCATAGAAAGATTCCACCATGACAGGCAAGGCTACCTCACATCTTTCACACAGATATTACCTGTCTGTAGAACAGACAATATTTAAGCATGCTGTACTGGAAAGGATGAAAATACAAAACTCACTTGTTAAGACATAGAGAGAGCGTGATATTCTGAATGCTGGTCGCCTAGAATTTTTTTACTAGAGATTGCTAACAAAAAAGGTGACTACTTAACTAAGGCGAGCACACCTTTCCTATGCGTTAGCAAGTGAGTAGTGTATTTTCAACCTTTCATTTTACAGTATAGCGCATTTAAATATTCTCTTTTCTACACACATGTAATATCTGTGTGAAAGGTGTGAGGTAGCGTTGCCTGTCATGATGGATTGTTTAATATGTTTGGAAAACATTGTTTAAAAATGTGAGTGTTAAATTATGTTCTAAATGTTGGTGAAGGAGAACACCTGTTTTTTGTTTTAGATTATGAGCACCAGTTACATCTCACTGGACATCGCCAACCATTTTAGAATCATAAATCCTCATATGTAGGGGAAGGGGAACGTGGCTGAAAAGCCTGTGGGTGCTGCTGGACATTGTGGCCAACATCGCCCTGTGTGGGGCCATACTGTTGCCCATGATGCTGTAATTGTCCAGCCTCCTGGGCCTGTTGGGGATACTGGCCAGAGTAATGATGATGGTGAGGGGCTTCTTGTTGGCTCTGGTAGGCCCATGGCTCATACCCACCAAGATAGCCAGATCGTCCCCAACCAGGTTGGGACCAGCCTCCAACACTGGGTGGGTACAAGTGGCCATATTGGTGGGGTTGGCTTGAGGAAGACATTTGGGGCTGCGGAATAGAAGGATGGGTAGGGGGAGGAAGGGCTTGAGGTGTTGGGCCACGTATTAGGGGCTGTTCAGACCCTGCTTGAGCAAGCATCTGTGTGGATGGTCTCATGCGCATTAAATTTCGTGGTGAGAGCTGCCACCTCTCCAGAAATTCAAAAACCTCATATGGGGTATTGGGGGGGTGCTTGCATCAAGCAGGATCTGAATACAACCCCAAATACGGAGCCTGACCTCACGGGTAAGGGCACGGAGATAAAGGGTGAGGCTACGTGCATAGGCCTCCTCACCATCATCTGTAGTGACTCTGGACAAATAATTCAGCACCCCTGTGTCCACATTGGTTCTGCTCTCTTGAATGGTGACCTGGCGCCTTCTTCTTGTTCACCGTGATGCTAGTGCAGCCTGTGGGGAGGACCTGATCTGGGCAGTTGGGCTGCTGCTCAAGTTGCCCGGCTCTTCCAGGATGGGTGAGGTGGCAGCAGCAGACCGTCCTGGTGGTGTGGTGTGTAGGCCAGCCATTGTGTGGTCTTGTGATGCCTCCTCTTCAGCCATCCTTCTTGTAGGGGGAGAAGATGGGCCAGCCACCTCACCCCCTATAGGATCTATAATGGGCTCTGCCTCTGAGGCCGTTCCTCGATCCGTAAGGTTGGATTGAGTTCTGTTATGAAATAGAGCAGAGGCAAAAATACATCAATATTTTTGTCCAAAGTGTGAATGGTCTCATAAAAAGGTTAATGCAGCCTCTTCCTATATTCCAAAATACAGGACACGGGAAACAGAAACTGCCACAATTCACATAATTACCAGAATCGCATTTAATGCTATCAGAGTGCAATGGAATGCAGGGGGTTAATATCAGTAGCAGCTGTATTTATTGCTCTAGGACACCATTCACACTCTGATTGCATTAAATGCGATTCTGGTAATTATGTGCACTGTGGCAGTTTCTGTTTCACACGTCCTGTATTTTGGAATATAGGAAGAGGCTGCATTAACCTGCTTATGATACCATTCACACTTTGGACACATGAAATATGATATTAGAAACAATAGGTAATATGGCCATTTCCTTACATGTGTCCTGCATTTTGGAAAACAGGAGGTTAATATCGGTAGCAGCTGATGGAATGCAGGGGGTTAATATCAGTAGCAGTTTGCAATCTGATGTCAGGCGCTGGGGTGGAGCATACCAATAATGGGTTCTATATCAAGAGTCTATGTGCTTGCCCCTCCAGGACTACACTTGGTAGTGACAGGGACAGTCACACTAGTTTGTTAGGCACCTCGCCGCTGCAGGGTCTGTGGACTTAACAGATAACACTAATTCTATATATCCTTTCCTACTGCTTTATATCTATTTGAATCTGCACCATTGGGGAAGAAATGCGTAGGGAGCTTCTGTCTATTTTTCCCCTTATCAGTGGGGGTGTCCACTACAGGATCCACTTGAGGCCTGTCCTTGTTAGGACAGGAGTAACGCTGGGGCACGACAGGGATGTAGGGGAATACGTTACATTAACACTGGTTTTCCCATGTCTCAGCTCCCCATGAGTGGATCGTCTCTCCAGCAGGATACGCCCTGATGCTGGAATGCTATATCTAATACCAATGGTGAGACCAAACCATTTTTTATTGAACACTGGTTCACATGAACACTTTTTGGTAATGTTTTTGTGTGTTATGTCCTTTTAATGGTTCATTAAAGGTTTTGGTTTAATTGACTTTATGTGGGATACTCTCTAGGCTGTGTGCAACATTTGACCCCTGAGGGTTTTTTTGGAATAGTGTAAAAAAGCTCACACTATAGCGGAGTGCACCTCTATACAGAGACAGCGTGTGTGTGTGTGAGACTCCGGAAATACATATGCTGACATTTCTATTTTTCCATACACCGTATAGAGCTGTCCGCTTCTTAAACAGTATCGTATATCTGCTGTTTGGATTACTGTCACATCTATACAGAGACAGCGTGTGTGTGTGAGACTCAGGAAATAAATATACGGACATTTCCCTTTTTCCATACACCTTATAGAGCTGTCCGCTTCTCAAACAGTATCGTATATCTGCTGTTTTGATTACTGTCACATCTATACAGAGACAGCATGTGTGTGAGAGACTCCGGAAATACCTAAGCGGACATTTCCATACACCGTATAGAGCTGTCCGCTTCTCATACAGTACCGTATATCTGCTGGTTGTATTACGGTCAAATACATACTGGCGGAGCGTCTGTGTGTGACTCCGGAAACAAATATAGGGAGTTTGACATTTTCCCCAAAAATGTAAACAGCTGTACACTTCTGAAACAGTACCGTATATCTGCTGGTTGGATTACGGTCAAATACATACTGGGAGAGTGTCTGTGACTAACGAAATATATACAGAGATTTACATTTTTCCGTACACCTTATACAGCTGTATGCTCCTCATACAGTACATTTTCCCAAACATGAGGAAGTATGGTGGAAGAGGCCACGTACATGGGCGGGGGGCGCAGCTGGTACTGATGGTGGTGGTGGTGCATTTGCTGGTTATGGCACAATAGCAGCTAAGGCAGGAGGTGTTGAGCCTGCGTCATCGTCTGGCACAAGAAGGCCTTTAAGGTTCCCTTTTCTGGGAGTAGGTAAACTGCTTTTAAAGCCGGAGCAGCAGGAACAGGTTTTGGCTTACATTGCCGAAATAGCCTTCAGCTCTATTGCCTCCTCTTCTGAAGTTTCAAAAACTGCAAGCACTGAGTTGTCAGTGCAGGCTTCTGGTCAGGAACAACACCTTTCCTTGTTTCCTTCACCCACACCAAAAGTGAAGGATGCGGCAGGCCACACTTCAGATTACTCCATGGAGCTCTTTTCACATACCATGCCTGGGTTATCAAGTCAAATCATGAATTCCCCAGTCCAAGATGAATCTGACATGGAGTGCACTGATGCACAGCCACTGCTAGATGATTCTGCTGGTACATTGACCAAGATCAATAAATTAGCCTTGCAGTCTAGTGAGCCAGAATCAGACACTGATGAAACTCTGGTGCCCCTTCTCGCATACTATACCACCTTACATGGTGACACAAAGGAAGGTGCAGATGAAATTGAAGAGGAGGTGATGGATGACCCAGTTGTTGACCCAGATTGGCATCCATTAGGGGAAGAGGGTGCCTCTGGCAATAGCTCAGAAGAGAAGGATCCACAGCAAGCATCGACATCGCGGTTATCTGGCAGGACTGTAGCTGTTCAATACTTAATAAAAAAAAACAAAAGAGTTGCAGGACAGCTTGGCCAGATGGTCAAATTAGCACAGCGTGCTACCCAGTCGGCACATCTTTTCTCGAAAAGCCATCCCTGCCCTCCACCTGCATGTAAAAGACTGCATTGTCCATGCACTCAAACAATCAGTGAGTGGAAAGGCGCACCTCACAACAGATGCATGGGCCAGTAGGCATGGCCAGGGCCGTTACGTGCCCATCACTGCGCACTGGCTTAATGTGGTGGATGCAGGCTCCCCAGGGGGACAGCGGCGGTGGAACAGTGCTGCCTAGCCCACGGTATAGGAAACAGTTAGCTGTAGGCGTTCGACCCCCCCTCCTCCTCTTCCAGAAGCAAAAGCTCGTCGACAGTGCAGTCGCACGAGCACTCCATCTGCAGCTGCCAGTGTGGCACAAGAGGTGTCCCACTATCGAACAGCTAGTGGTAAGCGGCAGCAGGCTGTTTTAAATATGATGTTTTGGGGCGACAACAGATGCACCGTGGAGGTACTGGCTGACTACTTGCAGCGATAAACTGAGTCATGGCTGGGCAGTCTACATCTTGAACCAGGCAAGGTAGTCGGTGATAACGGCCGGAATTTTGTGGCAGCCATAGCCCTTGCAAAACTCAGGCACATACCTTGCCTGGCTCACACCTTGAACCTGGTGGTGCAATGCTTCCTAAATAATTATGCGTAGTTAACAGCCCTGCTCCTTAAGGTGTGAAGAATGTGCTCGCACATCCGTCACTCACCAATACACTCCAGTCGTATGCAGAAGCTGCAGCGATCGCTCCACCTCCCCAAGCACCACCTAATCATAGACGTTGCAACAAGGTGGAATTCCACCATGTACATGGTTGAGGCTGTGTGAACAGAGGCAGGCTGTAATGCATTTGTGGGAGAATACATGGGCAGGCAGATTGAGGGCAGACATGGAGTTGTTGGGTGTGCAGTGGTCAAAGCTGATAGACCTCTGTAAAGTCCTTCAGTGTTTTGAGGAATGCACACGGCTGGTAAGCGCAGACGACACCATCATAAGCATGAGCATTCCACTTATGCGTCTGCTCATGCAAACTTTGACGTACATTAGGGATCAGACGTCTGCAGCAGATGAGGAGGGAAGCCTTGATGAAAGTCAGCCATTGTCAGCGAGGGCAACTGACCTGGATGAGGTGGAGGAAGAAGAGGAAGAGGAGGACTAGGATGAGGGGGATGATCATTTTGGGGAGGAGGAAGCTTCTCAGGGGGCAAGAGAAAATGTTGGTGTGCCAAGGTCAGGTTCAGGGTTTGTGCGTGACTGGAGGGATGTGGATTTGCCAGAAAGTGCTCCTCCACCCACCACTGGCAGTGCATCATTGACACCTGGAACATTGGCCCACATGTGTGATTATGCCTTGCGGATCCTAAAAAGGGACCCCCGCATTGCCAAAATGATGGATGACGACTACTGGCTGGCCAGCATCCTCGATCCATAATATAAAGGCAAATTACACAACATCATGCCACAGGAGAACCTAGAGATAATATTGACTAACAAACAAGCAACTCTAGTAAACCGTTTGTTGGAGGCATTCCCAGCACACAGCAGCAGTGCTGGTTCTCCCATGACCTGTAGAGGGCAAAATGGAAGAGGTGTTCGTGGTGCACACAGCTGAAGTGGCGTTGGACACAGGGGTTTCATGTCCATGTTGTGGACTGATTTCTCAAGTACCGCTCACATGACTGATAATACTGAATCGATTGCAAGTGACAGGAGACAGCAGTTTTTTATATATGGTTACAAACTACTTCTCCTCCCATATCGATGTTCTCCCTCACAGGTCATTCCCTTTTGACTATTGGGCCTGTAAGCTGGACACCTGGCCTGAATTGGCACAATATGCCTTAGAGGAACTCACTTGCCCTGCTGGTAGTGTGCTATCTGAAAGAGTCTTCAGCGCCGCTGGATCAATCCTGACAGAAAAAAGGACCCGTCTGTTGACCTAAAATGTTGATGATCTAACCTTCATTAAAATGAACCATGCATGGGTTTCTAAGGATTTTGTCCCACTTTCCCCTGATGACAAGTAGGTGGCAATAAAAATGGCTCGTTTTTGTCCTCCTCTTCCTCGGACTTCTCCACTTCCTCCATTTGCAGCTGCTGAATGTCCAGCCTACACGTCAACATATGCCATTTTTTCAACCTCCCTAACTGGACTGCCCCCCCCCAGTGCTGGGGTCACCACCTGATGCACCCGGGTAAGTGCCGTTGCCCTGTACAGGTGGGTGGGCCCACTCTTGGGCGATGGCACTGGCACAGGGCCCCTCATAGTACAATAAAGTGTCTCTGACGGTGGGGGGCCCACTCGCCGTCAGACACACCAGCGTAATATGAGGGGCCCTGTGCCAGTGCCGCCGCCCACGAGTGGTGCCCCCCCTGCTTGTTCAGGGCCCCAGCACTTGCAATACTTGCCTCTCCCTGCTCCACCGCTGTGTAGTCTGGGCATTAAATCCTTCACAGGGACGGCACTACAAATTTGGTGAAATGATCGATGATGGTTAAGATGTAGCTATGGCCTGTCCTGCTGGGCTCTACCTTTAGATGATCAATGGCTACCATTTGTAATGGACATTGACTCACAATCGGATGCAGTGGTGCTTTATGATCAGCTTTCACGGTTTTCCTAGTCAGACGTGTGATATTCCTGCCACCATTTTTCAATGTCTCTTCTCATGCCAATCCAATTGAATTGCCTACGGCTGTGGCTTCCGTCTTTTGCACTCCAAAGTGACCAGATAGATCATGATAGGCAGTGAGGACCATGTCTACATCTCTCCCTGTGATCACAATTTGATGGAGATGAGTAGCGGTAATGGGATCCACCCTACTGTGATACAGCAACCCTTTCTTCACAAAGAACCATTTTTGCAGTCTCCACAGACAAAGTAATTGAGGGTTAGCATTGCCTCTGCGAATTCTCCTGGGAGGTTTTCCTGTGATTAGTAATTTCAAATATTTCTGCAATCACTCCATTTTCCATCTGTACTTGTATCCATCTAGTTTCCTGTAGCGGAGAGTGTGGACTGGCATACTGACACTGATATATATACGAAGATTTTTAAGTACCCCAACACTGTATACTGGTGTACGCTTCGAATACATTTCCCTTTTTCTAATTTTTATATTCTGCTGTAATCCGTACTGAGCCTGTGAGAGTTTGTGTCTGACTCTGGTAACTATAAGGAGATATAAAATGACACCAACACTGTATGCAGCTGTACGCTTGCAATATATTACCCTTTTTGGACTTTTTATATCCTTGTCTAATCCATACTGAGCCTGTGAGTGTATTTGTCTGACTCCGGAAATATAGACGGATATTTACAATTACCCCTGGACCTTGTATCTGCTGATACAGTACCTTTTTTCAACATGTTTGAGTATGGTTAAATCCATACTGACTGAGTGAGCATGTGAGGTTGACTCCTGAAATCTGGTGGTTGGAAAAAATAATGGAAACACCTGGAAACATCAGCAAAACTTAGGTTGATATGGGGTAGGTCCTCCTTTTGCGGCGATTACAGCCTCGATTATCCGAGGTATGATTCATACAAGGTGTGAATTGTTTCCAAAGGAATTGTAGCCCATTTTTCAGTTAAAACACCCTCCAGTTCTTTGATCGACGATGGCGGCGGAAATCGACGTCTAACTTGAATCTATAAAATCGGCCAAAAATTGTTAGGCGTCCGATTCCTGCAGCTGCACAGCGGGAATCCAGAGCCTTGCATCCAGCAGTCTCCCATTCTCCACCGACTGCTCAGGAGTCTGCACAGCAATCTCAGCATCCCAGGCGCTCTGCTCAGACCAGCTCTGTAGGACTGGTTGTTGCTGCCACCTCTGGGTCAGCAATAGCAACGCAGGCTGTCCTGCAGCAAGCCACTCCAATGGCTAAGTCCTCTCATCACGCTACTGGGCATGCTCACGAGATGATCTCTCATTGGAGATCGGGAGTCATGTGCTCAGGTCCTTCTCCGGATCTGATCGGTCCAGCTCAGAGATCTGGAAGGTCCCGGAAGCGCACGGCTATAAAAGGCCTGCATGGCCGCTCGGCCATGCGCTAGTATAGCAGTTAGAGTCTATCTGTGTGAATGATGATGAATGCATGTGCTTGCGAATGACTCATTAAGATCCCCTCCCTCTGATATTACGTGTGTGGATAGGGACTTAGTCATAGAGTCAGCGCCAGTCAGTGGCGCGCTACAGGCCACAGTTCACATCTTAAAGCACTAGTGTCCGACAGTGCGCCCCCTCTCGGGCATTGTCGTGTGGCGGCTGGGTCTGTCGCTGCGCTGCAGTCAGCAGCACTTGTTGGCATCCGCGGTAGTGATGCCGCACGCACGGTAGGTCAAGACAGACATTGACCCTGAGTCTTGCGCCTAGTCCTGTGACCGTATACCGTGTGTGCGCACACCGCTGAGACCTGTGAGGTCAACTGGCTCGGCATTTATGTTTATACCTTAGGCGTCTCTTAGATTAGCAGAGCTCGCCAGTGCACATCGGGTGACCTATAACCCGCGTGTGCTATACCGCTATATAGCGCGTCTGTCATTATATAGCAGCAGTTTAACACCTCTGCATGGTGGACCCCGGGCAGCGAACACACTTTCTGTTATTTAATATTTAGTGCGTTCCACCATCCCTAACATTATACTAGTGCCAGGGTCTGGCTAGTACTGGCAGATCAGCAGCAACTACTGCAGTACATTCGGCAGCTGGTGGGCAGGTTGGTGGCTCTCGAGAGTCCCACCTCAGCTGCGAAGGTTACTTCGGCTGCTGCACAGGCAGTCGCAGAAGCTGTCTCTCGTATGCCCATGCCTGCACTGATATTATCCCGTCTCCCATTGCCTGACAAGTTTTCGGGTGACGTGAGCCAGTGCTCTATTTAGCTTGAGCTACTGGCCGCACGGTTCCCTACAGAGCGGGCTAAGATGGGGTTTATTGTCTCCCTCCTGTCGGGCAGGGCGTTAGAGTGGGCTACGCCATTGTGTGAGCATGATGACCCCATGGTTCTGAGCGCTGCTCAGTTTCTCACATCCTTAAAGCAGGTCTTTTTGGGACCACGGGTCACTCACGACACCTCTCTACAGCTATTAGCCCTAACACAAGGGTCCCTCTCGGTCAGCCATTATGCCGTCCGATTCTGGACACTGGCTTCCGAGCTTTAGTGGCCTGATAAGACACTCGTCCCTGTGTTCTGGAGAGGGTTAGCGGAGCATGTCAAGGATGCCCTAGCAACCAGAGAGGTCCCCACAAGTCTGGAGGAGTTGATTGCCATTTCCACCCGCATTGATCTCAAGTTTACGGAATGCGGGCTGGAGCGTGCGCAATCCAGACAAAGGGTTAAGTTGGCTCCCACCTTCTCTGAGCTGCTAGTTTCCTGCTCAGGAGCTTATACCTTCTGAACCCATGGAGGTGTCTCGCGCCGGTATCAAGCCGCGTCCGGTGCGTAACTCTGCACGCTGTTAGCAGTGCCGGCAGTTTGGTCACTTGGCTAACAAGTGTCCACTGCGGTTGAAAAAACGATCATGTCCAGTGGTCGTAGGTGGGGGTCTATCTCATATGAAATCTTTCTCCCCCCAAACTGGTATTCCAAGGGACCTTAGATAGCGGGGCTTCCACCTGGGAGATAGAGGTCATGGTGGATTCTGTGGCAGAAGGGAACTTTGTCTTCGGCTTTCGCCCAAAAGCACGCTATTCCACTGGTGTTACTGTCCCAACCCTTGACCATCAGGGTGGTTAATGGTGCACCTTTACCATCTCCGGTTACCCACCAGACAGCACCCCTAGGGCTCTCAATCTCACCATCCCACCGTGAGATTTTGTCCCTGTTCATTTTGCCAGATGGCATCGACCAGGTGCTTCTCGGAGTTCCCTGGCTCCATTGCCATTCCCCTCATATCGATTGGGCTTCAGGGAGTATACTGGGTTGGAGCAAGGACTGTGAGGGAAGGTGCCAGAGGGGCAGTGTTCAAGTAGCCTCCACGGAAGTGCCCACGGATCTCCCCGCGCTTCACAGACAATACCACCAGTATGCGGACGTCTTCTCCAAAAAATCTGCAGAGACGATTCCGCCGCACCGTCCTTACGATTGCCCGATAGACCTATTGCCAGGCACAGAACCTCCTAGAGGCTGCGTGTATCCTCTATCACTCCCCGAAACGAAAACTATGTCTCAATATATCCAGGAGAACCTGGCAAGAGGTTTTATCAGAAAGTCGGTGTCGCCGGCTGGTGCAGGGTTCTTCTTCGTGCAGAAGAAGAGTGGAGAGTTACGTCCCTGCATTGACTACAGAGGTCTCAATGCCATTACAGTAAAAAAACAAATACCCTCTTCCGTTGATCTCGGAGTTGTTTGACAGGTTGCGAGGGGCCCGAATCTTTACGAAATTGGATCTACGGGGGCGTACAACCTGATCTGCATTCGCGAAGGAGACGACTGGAAGACAGCCTTTAATACCAGGGATGGCCACTATGAATATCTGGATGGTCATGCCTTTCGGCCTCTGTAATGCACCTGCTGTCTTCCAGGATTTCATCAATGACGTCTTTGGCAATATGCTCTCCACCTCGGTGGTGGTCTGGTCTGGATGACATTCTCATCTTTTCTCCAGATTTGGCCTCTCACAAGAGAGACGTCTGCAAGGTCTTTGACCGTTTGCGGGCGAATTCTCTCTTCGCCAAGTTGGAGAAGTGCCAGTTTGATCTGGAGTCCTTGCAGTTTATGGGCTATATCATCTCGGCCCAGGGGTTGGCTATGGATCCTGCCAAACTGCAGGCGGTAATGGACTGGCAGGAGCCCCATTCTCTCAAAGCGGTGCAGCACAGCACTTTTTGGGGTTCATTAATTACTACTGTCAGTTCATCCCCCACTTCTCCACACTGGTAGCTCCTCTGGTTGGCCTCACTAAAAAAGGAGCTAATCCCAAGGTTTGGTCTTAACAGATCTCCAAGGCCTTCTCATCTTTGAAAACCCATTTTTCTGGCACTCCCGTCCTACATCATCCTGATGTGGATAAGCCTTTTATCCTTGAGGTGGATGCCTCATCTGTTGGTGCAGGAGCAGTCCTTTTCCAGAAGGATGCTCAAGGTCGGATGCATCCCTGCTTCTTCTCTAAGACCTTCTCACCGGTGGAGAAAAACTACTCCCTCGGGGACTGGGAGTTGCTGGCAATGAAGCTAGCCTTTTCTGAGTGGAGACGACATCTGGAGGGAGCCCGGTTCCCCTTCCAGGTGTATACTGACCATAAAAACCTGGTCTATTTGCAAATGGCCCAGCACTTGAACTCTCGTCAAGCTAGGTGGTCGCTCTTCTTCTCCCGCTTCACCTTGCACTACCTGTCTGGAGAGAAGAACGTTCCATGCGGGTGCTCTCTCGCGCTCGGTAGTTTCAGTGGAGGAAGAGGAGGCTGAGCCTCCGTTAATTCTCCCATACTTAGAGTCTCAGGACCGTGGCCCCAGTTGCTCTCGAGTCACTGCCACCGGGCAAGACCTTTGTCCCTCCTCGCCTGAGGCCAGTGGTCCTCGCGTGGGCACACGCGTCCAGGGTGGGTGGTCACTTTGGCATTAAGCGGACCACAGAATTCCTGGCAAGGTCTAATTGGTGGCTGCACATGGCCCGGGACACGAAAGAATATATTCAAGCATGCGTCATGTGTGCTCGGAGCAGGTCTTCCAGACATAGGCCGGCTGGGTTACTGCATCCTCTGTTGGTGGCAGACAGACCTTGGGAGATGGTTGGCATGGATTTTGTGGTCGGCCTGCCCAAGTCTGGTGGCAGTACGGTCATCTGGGTGGTCACGGATCATTTTTCTGAAATGATGCATCTGGTGCCACTCGTGCGGCTGCCTTCCGCTCGCGGTCTCACTGAACTGTTCATAAAGCATGTTTTTCGTTTGCACGGTATGCCAGACAAAATAGTCAATGACCGAGGTCCCCAATTTGCATCTTGGTTTTGGAGGGAGCTCTGCAGTCTACTCAGTATCGAGCTAACCTTGTCCTCCGCCTATCACACCGAGACGAACGGGTTGGTTGAGAGAGCCAATCAAACTCTGGTCGCGTACCTGCGACATTTCGTCTGTCAGGCAGGATGAATGAGCATCATTACTACCGTGGGCTGTATTTGCCCTGAATAATGCAGTGGCTGATTCCACTGGTCAGACGCCATTCCTTCTCAATTACGGCCAGCATCTGTGCGTCCCTGTCCCGATGCCAGTGTCTTCCACTGATTCCAGGGTGGCAGACTGGGAAGTGGAGGCTCGCGACATTTGGGATCGCACCCAGGATGCTATTCGAGCCTCTAAAGAGAGAATGAGAGCGTCCACCGACACACATCGGCGTCCCGCTCCAACTTTTGCCCCTGGCGACTTGGTGTGGCTCTCTGCCCAAAATATCAAGCTGCGGGCAGAGTCCTCCAAGTTTGCTCCGAGATACATTGGTCCCTTCAAAGTCCTCGAGCGCATCAGCTCAGTGGTCTACCGTCTGGCTCTTCTACCACACTAGGCCATCTTTGACGTCTTCCACGTGTCCCTTCTCAAGCCTGTTCACATGGCTCGGTTTTCCGAGTCATCTGCCGGGATATCAGACCTGTCCTCAGATGAGTTTGAGGTCAACGCCATTGTGGGACGCAGGATTGTGCATGACAAAAAATTTTATTTGGTGGACTGGAAGGGTCATGGTCCAGAGGCACGGACCTGGGAGGCAGTGGAGAACATCCACGCTCCGCTCCCGATTGCGGCATTTGAGCATACGGAGGCTTAGAGGTGAGGGGGCTCTAGGAGGGGGGTAATGTTAGGCACTGGATGCCTGCAGCTGCACAGCGGAAATCCAGAGCCTTGCACCCAGCGGTCTCCCATTCTCCACCAACCTCTCAGGAGTCTGCACAGAAATCTCAGCGTCCCAGACACTCTGCTCAAACCAGCTCTGTAGGACTGGTTGTTGCTGCCACTTCTGGGTCAGCAATAGCAATGCAGGCTGTCCTGCAGCAAGCCACTCCAGAGGCTAAGTCCTCTCATCGCGCTACTGGGCATGCTCACGAGACGATCTCTCATTGGAGATCGGGAGTCATGTGCTCAGGTCCTTCTCCGGATCTGATTGGTCCATCTCAGAGATCTGGAAGGTCCCGGAAGCGCACGGCTATAAAAGGCCCGCATGGCCGCTCGGCCATGCGCTAGTATAGACTCTAATTGCTATCTGTGTGAATGATGATGAATGCATGTGCCTGTGAATGACTCATTAAGATCCCCCTCCCTCTGATATTACGTGTGTGGATAGGGACATAGTCATAGAGTCAGCGCCAGTCAGTGGCGCGCTACAGGCCACAGTTCACATCTTACAGCACAAGCATCCGACAGTGCGCCCCCTATCGGGCATTGTCATGTGGCAGCTGGGTCGGTCGCCACGCTGCTGTCAGCAGCACTTGTTGGCATCCGCGGTAGCGACGCCGCACGCATGGTAGGTCTAGACGGACATTGACCTCGAGTCTTGGGCCTAGTCCTGTGACCGTATAACGTGTGTGTGCACACCGCTGAGACCTGTGAGGTCAACTGGCTCGGCATTTATGTTTATACCTTAGGCGCCTCTGTGAGATTAACAGAGCTCGCCAGTGCACATCGGGTGACATATAACCCGCGTGTGCTGTACCGCCATATAGCACGTCTGTCATTATATAGCAGCAACACCTCTGCACGGTGGACCCCGGGCGGCAAACGCACTTTCTGTTATTTAATATTTAGTGCGTTCCGCCGTCTCTAACAAAAATGCTCAATAATGTTGAGGTCTGGGGATTGTGGGGGACAGATGAGATGCTCAACTTCATTACAATGTTCCTCGTGCCATGCTTTAACGATTCCAGCTGTATGAATTGGTGCATTATCATCCTGAAGGATGGCATTCCCCTCCGGGAACAGTGCTTGATCCATAGGATGCACTTGGTTGCCCAAAATGCCTAAATAATCGCGGCTGTTAATTCTTCCAAGAAGGGATATCATTGGCCCAGCGGATCTCCACGAAATAGCACCCCAGATCATCACAGAACATCCGCCATGTTTTACGGTTGGGAGAAGGCAGTCTGGATGGAATGCTTCTTTCGCTTGTCTATAAACGTACACTCGACCGGAGGTCGGAAATAGGGTAAACGATGATTCATCTGAGAATATTACATGTTTTCACTGCTCGAGGGACCTATTCTGGAGGTTTCTACACCACTCTAAACGCTTGGAAACATTTGTCATTGAGAGCAGCGTTTTTAAAATTGCAGCTCTTCTGTGGAATCCAGATTTGTGCAGCTCGTGACAAACTTTTTTTTTGTGGAAACTGTGTTCTGTAGGTGTTCATTGAGCTCCGCATTGATTTTCCGAGCAGTGTTCTTGTGATCCTCTCTCACAATTTGCTTTATAGTCCGACAGTCTGTCTCAGTCAACTTCGACTTTTGACAGGACCTGTGTTTTGCTGCCGACGTTTTTCCTTCTCTTTCAAACGCAGTCATTACTTTGGAGTCAGTACCTCTTGATATGCCAAGCATACAGGCACTTTCTGATACACTAGCGCCTGCCATACCAGCATCAACAATTTGGCCTCTTTGAAAATCAGAGAGGTCTGCCATTGGTATCCGGTTTTCCTCAATGTTCTTACAATTATGCAAAACAAACAGTTAATTTACATACACATATCACATGACACAAATAATAAACTACAAAACATTAACATATGTCACTGTTTGCATGTTTATAACATGTTTGAAGATTATGATGCCAAAACGCTAGGTGTTTGCATTATTTTGTCCAACCCCTGTATATACGGAGTGTGTATAAAAGCACTCACCACCGACCTCCATTTTTCTTCTGCCCATCTTTACAGTAGGGAGAGGTTGCTGACGCTGTTTATCATTTGGGAGACACTTAGGCCTGCAAGCAGAAGTTCTTATGTGCTTGTACTGAACGCAATTGTTGTGTTCTGTTAGTGTGCAGTGACAGGGGAGGATTTTCTTGTGTGCAGCAGCGCTAGTTATTAGGCTGCCTGCCAGTGACAGGGACGATTTTCTTGTGTGCAGCAGCACTGATTATTAGCCTGCCTTATAGCAGTATTGCTGTGTGGACACTGGTGTGCAGACTGCTTTTTACACAGCACTCCTACTTTTATTCTGTTTTTCAGCAGTGAACGAACGTTCATTATTTCACACACCATATAGAGCTGTACGCTCCTCACACACTACCGTGTACCGGCTGGTATCACGGAGAAATACATGCTGACTATCTGTATGAGACTCCGGAAATATATAGGGAGATTTACCTTTTCTATTACACTATATACACCTGGTATTTGATGATACAGTACCTTAGTTCTACATTTTTTAGTACGGTATAATCCATACTGAGTGAGCGTGTGTGGTTAACTCATTCAATATAAACGGAGATAAAAATTTTACCATATACTCTATACACCTCCTATCTTGTGATACAGTACCTTTGTTAGACATTTTGTATTACGGTCAAATACATACTAGGTGGGCGTCTGAGGGTGACTACAGAAATATGTACGGAGATTTATATTGTACCCTACAATAAATATAAATATATATATATATAATTTGCTATCTTGTTATCCAGTAAATTTTTTAAACACTTTGTATTATGGTCAAATCCAGACTGAGTGAGCGTCTGAGGGTAACTCCGGAAATATATACCAAGATTTAAATTTAGCCAAACACTGTATACAGCTGTACGCTTCTGATACAGTACCCTTTTTTGCTATTTAGATTCTGTTGTAATCCATACTCAGCCTGTGAACGTCTGTCTGTTACTCCGGAAATATATTTGGAGATTTACGATTTTCCTCCACACTCTATACAGCTGTACGCTTGTGATACATTACCCATTTACTGCTTTTTATATTCTGGTCTAATGCATACAGAGCCAGTGAGAGTCTGGTTCTCACTATGAAAATATATACAGAGATTTACAATGACCCATACACTGTATACAGCTGTATGCTTCTAATCCATTACCCTTTTACTGCTTTTTATATTGTGGTGTAATCCATACTGAGCCTGAGAGCATCTGTGTCTGCCTCCTGAAATATTTATGGATATTTAGAATGTTTAAACTATACTATATATACCTGATATCTGGTGTTACTGTACCCTTTTTCAACTTTTTTAATTATTGTGTAATCCATACTGAGCCTCAGAGCATCTATGTCTGCTTCCTGAAATATATATGGAGATTTTGAATGTTTAAACTATGCAATATATACCTGATATTTGGTGATACTGTACCCTTTTTCAACTTTTTATATTCTTGTCTAATCCATACTGGGCCTGAGAGCATCTGTGTCTGCCTCCTGAAATATATACAGAGATTTAGAATGCTTAAACTATACTATATATACCTTGTATCTGGTGATACTGTACCCATTTTCAACTTTTTAAATTATTGTCCAATCCATACTGAGCCAATGAGCATGTGTGTCTGCCTCCTGAAAGATATACAGAGATTTAGAATGCTTAAACTATACTATATATACCTTGTATCTGGTGATATTGTACCCTTTTTAACCTTTTTAAATTATTGTCCAATCCATACTGAGCCTCAGAGCGTCTGTGTAAGGAGTAGCAAGAGTGGACCCTCTGGGTCACGGTACCAGGATCCCTGGGGTGAGCTGACCAGGTGGTGCCGACCCCTATACAGGGACTGTTAGGAGCAGGCCCGAAGGAGTCGAATACCGTGACAGCTGAAACCAAGAGGGGTGGCTCAGGTGTGGGTGAGGCAACAAGGCGAAGTGTCAGGAGCGACCGGAGTCAGGAGCGACCAGAGTCAGGTACGATTAGACGGGGCCAGAGTACCGTACAGGAAGGCACACGATAATCAGGCACCTCCATGAGGGAGGAGCTGCCTGATATACCCTGTGCTGGAGCTTGATTGGTGATTGCTCCAAAGGAGGGGTGCAGAAGGGTTTAAGTGAAGAGTGGGGCGTGCGACCGCGGCCTAAGGCGCATACCTGGAGGAGGAGCAGGACAGGAAGAGGAACCCTCGTGCTGAATCCCCCGGGCTGCAGGGTGGGAGGCTGAAGGTGTCACGCGGCGGCCAGAGCGGTAAGCGGGGATCTGAGGGGGAACTCTGGGAGCAGCAGCAGGAAGATCGGGACCCGGTGAGATAGGTGACGCCGGCCCCGAGCTGACAGGCGGCACTGGTTCCGGCGGCGCAGATGTGACGGTCTGTGTCTGCTTCCTAAAATATATACGGAGATTTAGAATGTTTAAACTATACTATATACCTTGTATCTGGTGATACTGTACCGTTTTTCAAATTTTTATAGTATTGTCTAATTCATACTGAGTGTTGTGAGTTCATTTTCCCCTTCATTACTGAGGCCCGAGGAACTCCCTCTTCTGGTAAAGAAAGGTAGTGAGCCTGATTGTCAAACACCTGAGGCTGATGATTGTGACTGGCTGAGTGGAGTTACGGACTGGATATAATGCTGCCGACGCCCTTCTGCCCTGCGGGTGATTTCTCTGTGGGATCCTTGGAGACCAGTCTGAATTCCTGCTCCTCCAAAGCTAAGTTTGCTGCTCGGCCTTTTGCTTTTGTGCTTTGACTTTGTTTTTGCTTGGTTTTTCTGGATTTCTGCCATTCCCTGCTGGGGGGTGCTGAATTCATTTAGCTCTGTCTTCTGAAAATACCTGAGTGCTGATTCAGTTTTTGAAGCCTAGCTGCTTCAGGGCCTTTTTCATATCAGCTGTTTGGCTTATGTCTTTGATAGGGTTTTGGCAGATTGCAGACAGCAGCCTTCCTGTCCTTTCCTATCTAGGTAGTTTTGGGGCCCTGTCTTTGCTCAGTCTATCTTTCTGTCTGTGTTAGTATTTTCATCTTGCTTCACCGTCATTATATGTTGGGGGCTGCCTATTGCTTTGGGGTCTGCTCTGGGGCAGTTTAGTTTTCCCCTTTCTTTCTTTAGGCCTATGTATTTCTCCGGCTGTGATCGAGGGGTCTAGGGCATCGTAGGAACCCCCCACGGCTACTGCTAGTTGTGTTGATAGGTTCAGGGGTCTGCAATCTGATAGTTGCCAACTTCTCTGGTTTTCTGGACTTAGCTTGTATTTCTGCTTTTGCCTCCTACGGTGACTCATTCATAACACTGAGCCTGTGAGCATCTGTGTCTGACTCATGAAATATATACGGAGATTTACAATTTTCCCTAGACTGTATACAGCTGTACGCATCTGATACAGTACCATATATCTGCTGTATTTTGGGTCCATTTTCACAAAAATTAGGAAGTATGGTGGAAGAGGGCGTGGGGAGTCAGCTGGTACTGATGGTGGTGGTGGTGGTGCATCTGCTGGTAGTGTCAAAAGACAATAGCAGCTAAGGCAGGAGGTGTTGAGATTGTGGCATGGTCTGGCTCTGGAATGCCTGGAAGACTCCCTTTTCTGGGAGTAGGTAAACCGCTTTTAAAGCCGGAGCATCAGGAACTGGTTTTGTCTTATATTGCAGAAACAGCCTCCAGCACTATAGCCTCCTCTTCTGAAGTTGCAAAAAATGCAAGCACTGAGTTGTCAGTGCAGGCTTCTGGTCAGGAACAACCCCTTTCCTTGTGTCCTTCACCACCACCAAAACTGAAGGATGCGGCAGCCCACACTTCAGATTACTCCATGGAGCTCTTTTCACATACCATGCCTAGGTTATCAAGTCAAATCCTGAGTTCCGCAGTCAAACATGAATCAGAGATGGAGTGCACTGATGCACAGCCACTGCTAGATGATTCTGCTGGTACATTGAAACACAGCACTACATTCCCCTCGCACTCTACAGAGCCAGAATCTGACCCTGATGAAACTCAGGTGACCCTTCCCGCATACTATACCACCTTACACAGTGACACAGAGGAAGGTGCAGGTGGGGGGGCATACTCGTGGGCGACGGCACTGGCATAGGGCCCCTCATAGTACGTACTGTAAAAGTGTCTCTGCTGGTGGGAGGGCCCACTCGCCATCAGACACACCGGTGTACTATGAGGGGCCATGTGCCAGTGCCGTCGCCCACGAGTGGGCCCCTCCTGCTTGCTCAGGGCCACAGCACTTGCAATACTTACCTCTCCCTGCTCTACCGCTGTGACATCTTCTGCATTTCCTGACAGTGACATTCAGGTCAGAGAGCGCGATGACATCACGTCTGTATGCCCTATGCCTAAACAGTCCAAGTGCAGAGAGTTGGAAAATGGTGACACTGAGGAGTCCAGAGTAGAGCAGTGCCCAGCGAGGAGAGGTTTTTAATTTTTTTAAAGGTTGGGAGCAATTTTTGGGGAGCACTATACACTGGAGAATGATATATGGGGCCCATCATACACTGGATCATCATCCATGGGGTGCATCATACTGGAGCATTCTAAATGGGGCAGATTATATATGGAGCATTATTTGGGCCCATCATACACTGGAGCATCATCCATGAGGCCCATCATATACTGGAGCATTCCAAATGGGGGACATCAGACACTGGAGCAGCATTTACGAGGCCCATTATACACTGGAGCATTAGAAATGGGGCCCATTATATATGGAGCATTATTTGGGCCCATAAGACACTGGAGCATCATCCATGGGGACCAACATATACTGTAACATTATGTGGAGCTCGTCATATACTGTATGGAACATTATATGGGACCAATTATTCTGTATGGAGAAATATATGGGGCTCATTATCCTGTATGGCACTCTATGTGGTGGCCATAATACTGTATAGAGTAATATACTGTCCGTTTTTTGCGCTATTGTAGAATTTAAAATAGATATCAGTCATGTCATGTAAGAAGTGAAGTATTTTTCATTGTACTATACCAATATTTTTCTGCCGTATCGGAGCATCATGAATTGTGGTATTTGTTAAAGGGACACTTTCACCCGGGGTACACGAAAACCTGGAGCCAGCCCTACCCCCCCACAACTTTAGCCAAATAACTCCCAGTTTTCAATGCGTAACTATTATTATAAAGTAAATTAAGGTTGATAAGCTTAAGTAATAAGAATTGATGTTGTTGGCATTGAAATGGGCATTGTAGGTATGCTTACTGTCCTCCATTCCCTGTCGACTTTGCTTCCCCATTGACTTGCATTGGGTTTCCTGTTTCAGTCGGACCCCCGACTTTTCATGATAGTCGGCCGATTTCGTTCGACTAGACTTTGGAGAAAGTCCGGTTTCATGAAACCCGACTCGACTCTAAAAAAGGCAAAGTCGCTCATCTCTAACTAATACTATTACCCCCCCCCAAGTGAGTGGGCAGAGTGGAGTCTAAGCACCAAAATTGGCACATTTTATGGATGTGATGTGATAAGTGTTTTGTTCAGTTAAAGGACTTTTTTCTGTGTATATCTATCATACTTTTGACTGTGGGGTTAGTAAGGGGGTGGTTTTTTTTTTTTTGTTTTTTTTTATTTTTTTTTTAGATGTGTCTCCATTATTAACCCCTGGGCTTAATGTCAGCAGACATAAAACAGCTGACATCAACCCCAAAACCATTACCCCTCTTGCCAATACACCAGAGCAAATGGGAAGAGCTACGGCTCACCTAATCGATCCGCTATTTCTGGGTTAGCTGAAAGCTGATGTTTTTAGTCAGCAAAGGGGCCAATATCCATGGCCCCTTATTAGCCTGTTAATATCAGCCCACAGCTGCTTGCCTATAATTTGCTGGTTATTAATTATAGGGGGGCTCATATCATTTTTTGGGGGGTCCCCATTTTAGTAACCAGTAAAAGCTAAATATACAGATGTGAGCTGATGTTAAAAGCCTGGGAAGCTCCAAGTTTATTACCGCCTTCCCAGGCTACAAACATCTGCTCCCAGCTGTCGGCTTTCCGTCAGCTGGTTATTTATTCGGGAACCCCATGCCACTTTTTTCTTTAATTTATTTTTGACTTATATACATGTACAGTAAGCTACACAGTTAGAGCAATGATTATATATCTCACTCACATATTTATCTTTCTATCTATTTATCTATTTATGTATTTATGTATTGAAGATCATTTTGTTAGAAAGCTTTCTTTAAGGCTGTGGGCCCACGTAGCGTTTTAAAACGCTCACTAAAAACCGCACTCCTTCCCAGAAATCGCGCGTTTTTTTTCCCACGCGATTTCACCGCGATTTTACCGCGATTATGATCGCGATTTTGCCGCTATTTTCGTGTGCGATATTCAAGCACTTTCCAAGCGATTTGAAGCATCGCTTGGAAAGTGATTGACAGGTTGGTCACACTCGTCAAACATAGCGTTTGATGAGTGTGACCAGGTTTTTACTATTGAGGCCGCCTATGCGGCATCAATAGTAAAAGATAGGATGTTAAAATGCTAAAAAATCGGGGTATATTTACCTTCCGGCGTCCCGCGCTGCATTCCCGGGCCTCAGCGTTCCCAGTAATGCCTTGCGAGACCTGTGATGACGTAGTCTCGCGTTGCTATAGCGATCTCGCGAGACCACGTCATTACAGGGCCTTGCCGCAAGGCATTACTGGGAACGCTAGGCCGGGAATGCAGCGCGGGACACCGGAAGGTAAATATACCCCGATTTTTTATTTTTTATTCTTTTTTTTACAGGGGTATGGTACCCAGGGCCTGGAGGACAGTCTCCTCTCCTCCACACCGTGGGTACCAACCGCACATGAGACGCTTAACTTCCCGCATGGTGGGCATAGCCACATGCGGGAAGTAAGCGATTCTCATGCATTCCTATGGGTGCGGAATCGCGGCAATTCTTTACGATTCCGCACAAAAGAATGAGCATGCTGCGATTTTTTCCGCGATGCAATTCCGCCGCGGAAAAAAGCGCAGCATTAGCACAGCATGTGCGGAATGCCATAGGAATGCATGGGGTGTGTTCTGTACACGATTTTTAAGTTTAAAAATCGCTACGTGGGCACATAGCCTAAATGACATAGAGTAATTCACTATGTAAAAGCAAATATTAAAATCGCATTGCATACAGATTGCATTCCCATGTCATACGGATGTAATGCGAATGCTAGGTGAGAAAAATTGCATTGTACTCACATGACAATTGCATAACACATGTTCAACTTTTCAGGAACTACATCGGATAGATTTTATTAATGTTGATGGGTATGAGCTTAAGTTTATGATAGCCACAACTTGTCAAGGTCTGCAGCATATACACATTTGACTTTTCACAGTTCACGCACTATCTCACCTATTGACAACCTGCATAAACTCCCCATCCTCATGCTTCCTCCAATTCCTGTATTTGTTGCTGCCCTATTTTATTTATTTATTTTCATAGAATCATAAAATCATAGAATAGAACAGTTGGAAGGGACCTCCTGGGTCATCTGGTCTAACCCTCTGCTCAAACCAGGATTCACTAAATCATCCCAGACAGATGTCTGTCTATCCTCTGTTTGAAGACTTCCATTGAAGGCAGAACTCGCCATAGCAGCCTGTTCCACTCATTGATCACCGTAGCTGTCAAAAAGTTTTTCTAATATCTAATCTTTGTCTCCTCCCATTCAGTTTCATCCCATTGTTTCTGTTAGGCATCAGGTTTCTGCGTTTTCTCTGCAGGAATCCAGAGCCTCACATTCTGCGGTCTCCTGCTGTCTATATACTGCAGAGAAGATTACTTTGCAGCAGACCGCTCCAGAGACTAAGCTCCTCTGTGCTCCTACTGGGCATGCTCATGAGACGATCTCCCATTGGAGATCGGGAGTCATGTGCCCAGGTCCTGCTCCAGATCTCATTGGTCCATCTCGGAGACCTGGAAGGTCCCGCACGGCTATAAAAAGCGCGCATGACCGTTCGGCCATGTGCTAGTATAGACTATATTTGCTATGTGTGAATGGTGACGGATGTATGATTCTGGTGACTGACTTATTAAGAAACCCTTTCCCTCTGATATTATGTATGTGGATAGGGAATTAGTTCAGCAGTCAGCGTCAGTCAGTGGCAAGCCTTAGGCCACTGTGCACACCGCACCTCTGTGCTAGCGTCCGACATTGCGCCTGCTTTGTAGCGGTGTCGTCCTGCGGCAGTGTCCTACGCCACGCTGCAGTTGCAGCCCTTCTTGGCGCTTGCAGTAGCAACGCCGCACACACGGTAGGTCTAGATGGACGCAGCTCCTCTGTCTTAGGTCCTGCTCCTGTGACCTGATACCGTGTGTGCATTTACCTGAGGCCTGTGATACTAACAGTCTCAGTGTTTTTGTATGTTTATGTTGCGGCGCTTCAGTGTGTGAACAGAGCCTGCTTTGTGCACTTCGGGTGAAGTCTAACCCGTGCGCATTATACCGCCATATTGCTTGTCTGTCATTACCTAGCAGCAGTGTAACATCTACTGCACGGTGGACCCCGAGCGGCGAACGCACTTTATTATTTTTATTTAGTGTGTTCCGCCGTTCCTAACAGCTTCTAGTCTTTCCTTGAGCAAATGAGAATAATGATGATCCCTCTACATTGTGACAGCCCTTAAGATATTTGTAGAGAGCTATTAAGTCTCCTCTCAGTCTTTTTTGTAAGTTAAACATTCCCAAATCCTGTAACCATTCCTCATAGGATATGGTTTGCAGACTGGTTACCATTCTGGTCACTCTTCTCTGAACTTGTTCCAGTTTATTGATGTCTTTTTTAAAGTGTGGTGCCTAAAACTGGAAATAGTATTCCAGATGAGGTCTGACCAAAGAGGAGTAGAGGGAGATAATGACTTCACGTGATCTAGACAGTATGCTTCTGTTAATACATCCCAGAATTGCATTTGCCTTTTTGCTGCTGCATCACACTATTGACTCATGTTCAGTCTGTGATCTATTAGCATACCCAAGCCTTTTTCACATGTGCTGTTGCTTAGTCCTATTCCTCCCATTCTGTATATGCTTTTTTCATTTTTTTTCTGTCCATGTGTAATACTTTTCATTTTTCCCTGTTAAAAACCATTCTATTAGGTGCTGCCCACTGTTGCAGTTTATTTATATCTTTTTGAATCCTCTCTCTTTTCTTTAGTATTAGCTATCCCTCCTAACTTTGTTTCATCAGCAAATTTAATCAGTTTACTCCCAATTCCTTCATCTAAATCATTGATAAAGATGTTGAACAATACAGGGCCCAGGGCAGAGTCCTGCGGTACCCCACTTGAGACATGCTTCCAACTGGATGTGCAGCCATTTACGACCACTCTTGGGGTCCAATCACTAAGCCAGTTATGAATCCACCTAACAGTGTCTTGTTAGGCCTTGTTACTAACTAATAACAATTTGCTTGCCCCAGGATTATGACAGGCAGTGGTATTTCAGGGAATCTATGTCTGTGTGCATTAACACAAATTTAAATTATATTGGTGTTCTGGGTGCGTAACTCAATATAAGTAGGGCCTCCACTTAGTTATGCTACTGCTGTATTAACTGTAGCTGGGAAACCAGTACATCTGTTGTGAATTTGTAATGTTCAAGTGTTTGTGCATCTCATGTGAGACTCGTGTTATGCTCTTATTTTCGACAAGTTAGTGTAAGGGTATGTGCACATGGTGTCTTTTTCAGGTGAATTCTGACTGGGCCTGAGGAAGCTAATTAAAGCAATGGGGTTTTCTGAAACTGAAAGTCCATATAAGTTTGTCAACTCAAAAAAAAATTATCTTGTCTCTAGTCACTCTGTCAAGTTCCAGAGACATCTCGGACTTCACACTTTAACCTCTATATAGGGATCTAGACTTACTTTGGGTCCCTCTGGGTTACATTAGCAAAATAACTTATCAAAGGCAGCTACCTGAAGAAGGGATTGTCAAATGAAGCTGGGTCAGAATCAAAAGGCATCTGTACTCACTAGGCTGCGGTTGAGGTAGGCACAGGAAGTAGTGTTGAAGTGGCCAAGCAAGTTTATTAAAACTACATAACCCGCTCTGGATAGCCAAAACAAATGTACAGCCTTATCCGGCACAAAATGAAACGCAAACAGAAAAATAAACAGTCCATATAGTACTGCAGGTCTGCCAGCTCAGGTCAGTGTCTTTAGCGCACACACACTGAAGGTCTCCACACCTCCAGCCACAGACCCCGAATGAGGCATTTGGCCTCTATTTTATCAGCCAAATCCCGCCCCTGGTGTTGGGATATGTGAGTGGTCAGTCCTACTCATCTCTTATGACCGCTCTTAAAACCCAGCCCTGGAATGGCCAAATAACTTTCTCAGTACAATATGTGCTGGAGCATTATTTTGAGCTCACATCACCTTAGCTAATAGCTGCGATGACACATATCTCCCCTCAAGGACTCATCCAGCATCCTTCTTATATACCTTCCCCTTCTGCTCAAAGCCGGGGGGGTTTGGCACCTTCTGTCAACAAACAGTGGACTCTCAACAGAGTGTCAGCATTGCCATGCAGTATCCCTGGCCTATGCTCCACATGGAAGTTAAAATCCTGAAGTGTTAGGAACCACCTGGTCACTCGGGGAATTGTTACTTTTTTTTCTCCCTCATCCACTTCAGTGGTGCATGGTTTGACACGAGCCTAAACTTCCTGGCTAAGAGGTAATACCTTAGAGAGCCCAACGCCCACTTGATAGCTGAACATTCCTTCTCCACTATGGAGTAAGTTTTCTTGCAGGTAGACAACTTCTGGCTGAGACACATTATGGAGTGCTCGTCCCTGTTCACCTCTTTAGACAAGACAGAGCCCAGCCCAACATCTGATGCAGCACAAACTCCTTGGAGAAATATGGTGTTACCAGCACTGGCTGTTTGCACAAGGCCAGCTTCAGTTCCTAAAGGCCATCTCAGCTTCTGGAGACCACTTAGCCATAGCCGACTTCATCCCTTTAAGGAGATCAATCAGAGAGGCGGCTACCATGGCGAAGTTCGGGATGAACCAGCGGTAATATCCCACAATGCCCTGGAACGCTCTGACCTGTTTCTTTGAGAGGGGTTGTGACCAGCCCAGGACCATCTCAACTTTATTTATCTGGGGATTTATTTCACCCCTGCCTACAACAAAGCCCAAGTATCTTACTTCTCCCATTTCCAAGGCATACTTCTTTGGGTTTATGGAAAACCCTGCATTCCATAGAGAATCAAATACCACCTGGACCTTGCTCAGATGGCTTTCCCAATCCTGGCTGAAGATTACAATATCGTTCAGGTAGGCCACTGCATACCTCTTGTGGGAAGCTAGGATTTGGTCCAAGGCTCTCTGGAATGTTGCTGGAGTGCAATGTAACCCAGAGGTATTTCTTAAGGGTACTGCCTCTGGATAATGGGAAGCATAATCCAGGACCACCAGTATGTATTAATGTCCTCTTGCAGACTTTACAAGGGGTCCCACCAGGTCCATTGCTATTTGCTCGAAGGGGACCTCAAAGATGGGTACGGTACCAGAAGACTACGAAAGTTGGCCACTGGGGAGGTCAGCTGGCACGTGGGGCAGGAACAACAGTAGTTCAGCATTTTGCTGTAACACCCAGGCCAGTAGAATCTCTGCAGAATGCGCTCCGGGGTCTTATCTGCCCCCAGGTGACCAACCAACACATGGGAATGAGCAATGTCTAACACCCTGCGTCTACAGGGCCCTTTCACCAGTAACTGCTCTATCATCTCACCCCTTGGCTTGGTTATTCTATAAAGCAAATACCCAATTACAGCAAAATGAGGGAACCAATTGTCGGCCCCCCGGCTAATGAGGCACACCATTTAATACAGTTACATTTTCAAATGCCCCTTTAAGAGTTAGGTCCCTGGATTACAAAATTTCCCCCAGACACCTCCAGCTCAGGGACGTTGGCCTCAGTGGATGTTGCCTCATCCTCATCACCAACAAGTACACAAAATGGAAACCTGTCATCCGCAGCCTGCAACGAGGTTTCTTTGGGAGCAACCTGGCTGTTGACCAGATAACCAAACATCTTCCCTTTTCCAAACAAGCACCCATAATAATGCAAAGTGCTGCCTTATTATATTAGGGTGCAATACGTCCTTGACCATGCTGACCTCAAGGGATTCTGCGTCAGTTAAGCTGGTTTCACATTAGCGTTAAAACAACGCTGCGCACTGCGTCAGTAAGCCCCGCCCCGATCCGGCTCCCTGCCCGCCCCATCCGGGATCACCGCCTACTATCGCATTTGCCCGCATGCGATCGACGCACCCTATCTTTAGCATAGGGTGCGCAGATCATGCGCTGCCAGTGTGAAAGTAGCGTGCTGCGCACCTTTGATGGTGCGCCGTGCGCGCCGAAATGCAGCATGCTGCATTTCGGCGCGCACGGCGCACCGTCAAAAGTGCGCAGCATGCTACTTTCACACTGGCAGCGCATGATCTGCGCACCCTATGCTAAAGATAGGGTGCGCCAATCGCATGCGTGCAAATGCGATAGTAGGCGGTGATCCCGGATGGGGCGGGCAGGGAGCCGGATCAGGGCGGGGCTTACCGACACAGTGTGCAGCGCTGTTTTAATGCTAATGTGAAACCAGCCTTAGTATTGATGATCACTTGGGCCACAGGATAGTCCTTAATGTCACCATTGATACAGCGGACGCCGAACCTTTTTTTCCAGAAATCAGCCGATGGGGAATGGTAGCCCTCACTAGTGTTACAAAACTCCCTGAGTGCAGTAGACCAGTTACTGGCACCCCATTCACTGTTACTGGACATGCTTGCGGCCCCTCTCCTATTTGAGGAACAGCACTGCAGACAAGGTATGCAAAATATGAGCAGCACTGTCCTCTGCTGCAGTCATTGGCTCGGTGGTCATGTGACAATAGGCAGCTATGTGGCCAAGGGTATGACACCTCCAACAAATTACACTATGGGAAGGGATCTTTGACACTAACTCTGGTGCTCTTGGCCACCCCTCAGGTATGGATCTAGCTCCCCTCCTTTGGGTGTCAGCCCCGCTTTGGGAACAACAGTATGGGGATGCTACAAGCCCTTTCTTCCCCACGGAACACTTGACCGCCTGGTACCTCTCCACCAGGTTCACTAGGTCATCAGCATTATGGGGATCTTCCTGGGCAACCCAAGATTGCACCGGCCTCAGTAGGGAGTGTATTAACCTGTCCATAATTACCCTCTCGCTCATCTGTGCTGCGGAGGAAGATTCAGGTTGCAACTATTTTTGGACCAGGTGTAGAAGATCAAACATTTGGGACCAGGCAGGTTTGTCACTGCGACAGGACCACAGGTGCACCCGTTGCCAATATCTCAGCTTTCAATTTGACATAGTCTTTAGCATCCAATTGAATACAAACGCATGGGCCATGCACAAAGTGAATAAGTCGGTAGGACAGTATTCACACCACCAAGAGACTAAAACACAGAAAAACACAGTACAACAAATGTGAAAAAACACTCTGCTGTAAAATAAAAATCTAACAATAAACAGCAAGTGCTAGTAAAAAGATAACAAAACAGGGTATTTAGTTGATATGTTTTATGTAAAAAATGTATACTAAGCCGCTCTACCAAATGCCAAGGTATACCCTTCAGAGCATTCCTAACCAATGTATTAAAACCCGACCATGTGAACAGTACCTATATGAGTAGGATTCAGAAAGGTAATGTCTGAAGTGGACACGCTGTGTGAGATGGCTTTATATGTGCATGGCCCACAAGAGAGGGGTGGAACCTCCCAAAAACTTGCAAAAGCAAGAGACCAATTGAATACAAACGCATGGGCCATGCACATAGTAAATAAATTGGTAGGACAGTATTCACACCACCAAGAGGCTAAAACAGAGAAACACAGTACAACAAACGTGAAAAAATACTCTGCTGTAAAAAAAAAATCTAAGAATAAACAGCAAGTGCTAGTAAAAATATGATAACAAAACAGGGTATTTAGTTGATACATTTTTTGCAAAAAATGCATACTAAGCCGTTTACTTGTGGGCCATGCACATATAAAGCCGTCTCCCACAGCGTGTTCACTTCAGACATTACCTTTCTGAATCCTGCTCATATAGGTACTGTTCACATGGTCAGGTTTTAAATATATTGGTTAGGCCTGTTCTGAAGGGTATACCTTGGCGTTTGGTAAAGCAGCTTAGTATACATTTTTTTGCAAAAAAAAGTATCAACTAAGTACCCTGTTTTGTTATCTTTTTACTAGCACTTGCTATTTATTGTTAGATATTTTTTTTTTTTTTACAGCAGAGAATTTTCTCAGCCACAGACCCGGAATGAGGCTTTTGGACTCCATTTTATTAGCCAAACCTCACCCCTGGGTTGGGATATGTGAGCGGTCATTCCCACTCATCTCTTATGAATGGCCAAGCAACTCTCTCGGCACAATACGTGCTGGAGCATACTTACAAACTCACATCACCGCAGCTAATAGCCGCGATGACACATGTCTTCCCTCAAGGACTCGTTTGGCGCAATCTTAAACCAGGCTCAGAATTAGGAGAGAAAATTGCAGTAAATCAAACAGATACTAGGTGGTCAAAGAAAACAAAGTCAGGCCAGCCAGAGTTAGTCATATGGAATACAGAACAAATGTGTTATAGAAAACAAGCTTAGTCAGAATCAGGAAAAGAGCATTAGGAAAGGAACCAGTGATCCAGGAGATACACAAGCAATATCTGGCAACTGGGAGTTTAAGTAGGCTGTGGTACTGCCCCATTGGTTACAGAAGGGAACTGATATTGCTGCTGAGATGTAGGACAGCACACACACAATATTAGCCATGATGTCACCTTCATTACCAGCACTGTATGTAGGGTGAACACAGTGGCACCTGGCTACCTAGCCAGATGTCACTAGAGCAGAATAAAATTATTTGAGTTTAACCAGCTAAGTCTCAACTTATTTGTTCAGCTCACTTTCCCACAAATCTTGCACGGCCAGATTTTATCCCAGCCTGGGTCTTACACTTATATTAAAGGGAGTCTGTCAACTCCAAAATGCAAATTCATAAAATCATACAAGTTACATACATTTTAGCTTTATAGTTGCAAATAAATTCACTTTTAACCAATATGCAATTAAGGACACTGGTGCACCCTTGCAGTGGCCAATACCTTGGTGCACTTACACTCTCTGATTTGCATATCCAGCACTGTGTCTTATCTTGATTGCCAGTGCTGTCTTTCAAATTGGTCCCTAAACTGAAATCACTTTTCTTTGCCATGGGTTCACTGAATCACCTTCATGTGTATATTAAGGCTATGTGCACACGGTGCGGATTCTGCTGCGGATCCGCAGCGGTTTTAGCCCTGCGGGTCCGCAGCAGATTTAGGTGCGTTGTACAGTACCATTGTTTTCAATGGTAAACTGAAAAACCCTGTGCACATGCTGAGGATCTTTCCGCACAGATTTGCTGCGGGTTACAATCCACAGCAAGTCAACTCTTTGTGCGGATTCCGCTGCAGTTTCACACCTTATCCATTATGAGGTGTGAAACCGCAGGGCAAAACCGCAGGCTAATCCGCAGATAAACCGCAAGACTTTTGTCCTGCAGATTTACCTGTGGATTTTTCAACAAAATCTAAAAACTACGTGTGCACATACCCTAATTAGTAGTGGATTTATCTGCAATTACAATTCTAAAATGTCTCTGACTGGTATGATTTTTCTCGGATCTATGTCCCCTATAAAATACTTTAGTAGATGAATATATATTTTCGGAATGGCAGACTCCCTTCAATTTTTATTACCATATACCACGTCACATGATGCTTCGGCTTACGAGAAATTTGCTTGAGTGGCCAAATGAAGCCGAGTCAGTAACGAGAGATATAAAACAAGGCACAAATAAATGACTCCTCAGTAAATCAATTGCAAATGCACCCATTTGTCACAAAATATAAATCCCATAATTAATATATATTGTCTGCAAGCAATATCTGTCCCTACTGTGCTCACTTTACCTCTATAGGGGCAAATGTGTTAATGGAATTCCCTGTGACATGAGCATTCAGCTTTTACTAATGTAATCTTCTATATTGTACAGTAGTATAGGGACGTTACTGAAGTCTGAAATCCTATCAGCGGTAAAGCTGTGAAAAGCAGACAGTGAAGAGACATATAATGTATTACGCCCTCTGGGGAGAAATAAATTATGCACCGTGGATGCTCTTGCACTCTCCAGCTCGCTATTTACACTGCTTTTCATAAAAAATGCATTGTTGCCAGAGTAACTGTTTTACCACTTGGAAATGTGCGCCACCGTGGAAAGACAAGCAGTGATGTTCTTCCAGTTTGGTGCTTCTATTTTTTATTATACTTTACTAACCATGAATATAAAATTGTAGCTACCAGAAAAAAATTCAGGCCGTCCGTCTTCTTTTAGGAAGTTGCCAATATGAACGACGCGGGAAGAGTACAAATATTATTTTTCCGTGAGACTGTGAGGTTTGAGGGATTACCAGCTAACTATACATAACTTCTCCTGGGGTCTGGCTGTTCTGCTGTGAAATGTCCCATGATAACATCCAACACTAAGGCGAAATAAATTATTGACAGTAAAATCCTTCCTGCATTAATAGGTCTTTACCCTTTTAACTTTTCGGTTAGGGATGGGAAAACACATCATTTATAACATGTCAACATGACATTCGACGTTATATTCTCTAAGCCGCAATCCATTGCAATTTGGACAGAAGAAATAGATTCCTTCCGAGAATCCTTTACTGTTTTTTTCTCTCGTATGTTTGGCAGATCATGTCAGTTTCATACAAGTTATCATTTTCTATAAGCTAGACCGACTTGTCAACGGGAAAATTGATGATAATGTGCTGAATCAAGTGTAATGGCTCCAATACTAGCCCGTTTTATCTTGTAAAATATGATAAACTGTCTGTATGCACTGTATGATGTAGTGTGGAACATAATATCTTGCGTCAGCAATACTATTAACTATTTTTTTTTTTTTTACGTATACCCATACCTCTCAATCATTTTGGAACCGGCAGTACACATTCACGGATTTGAGAAGCTGTTCTGTTGTCCAAGGATTTTGGCAACATATTTCTCAGGACACAGATACAGTGGAATATAATGGTGGAGATTTTTGTGGGAAAGGAGGTAATAGAGTATATTTTAAATCAGCCAGTGCACTATTCCGAGTGTGGCGGCATGGAGGGGCATCATACTGTAGTGCACTGTGAACAGAAACTAGGTATAGAGGGAACTAGAGAGACATCATAAAGTGAAGGCAGTTTACTGTGTAGGATGGGGCACCTTGGACCATCACACTGCAAGTCCAAATTGGAGGTATCATACTGTATGGCAGGGAACAATCTGGGCTGCTTCATAACGTGTAGGAGAAAGTATTGTGGGGTGGTAGAACATGGGGGATTCATTTCTGAGTGGAAAAATGCACAAAGGGGATCATACTGTATGTTGGATCATATTATGTGTTGGAGGATTCACTGTGGGCCATCACACTGTGTGTAAGGCTTTGTGTGAGGCACTATACCAATAACTGAATAAAACTAACATATGAAAGGTAGACTCACCAAACCCTGACTGATGCACTTGCAGGATGCAGCAGACCTCCATTGATAAAGGCTTAGGGCAGCACAGGTGCATTCCACTGAAGACAGCCAGTAACCAAAAGAAAAAAAGGGAGCTGGCTGCCTAGTGGGAAAGATGCACACAGGCTTGCATAGGACCTCAGTCACACAGATCAGTGTGGTGCAAAGTGTCTGAACAGCCTATTGATCACGCCAATAGTATTAGCAGGCGGGCTGCTCAGCACTATATACGCCGACGACAAAAAAATGGCCCAGGACATTAAAGCACGATCAGCGATATCCAGCGGGGGGGCCGGTCGCCGCTATGTGTCACATGTAGTGAGGTCGCTGGCGAGGTCGCTGTTGCATCACAACATCGGTGACACTTCAGCGATCTCGCTAGCGATCTCGCTATGTGAGAAGGGGGCTTTAGTCTGGTAGGTTGTCTACCAGATATAGATCATGCCACAGAGACATTCCAACATATATGTAACATTCTCCATACTGTATTTATAAAGTGCTTTAATGGTTATAACAAATAGTTTTGTGAAATGGAAAAAGGTACCTCCCTTAATGATAAAGGAGTGCAGTGGGTGTGTTTGCGGATGGAGGTGGTGTAAGGAAGGTGGACTGCTGTGGTCACATTCTTTTCCCTGAAGACCTCAATCTCATTATTATGGTGTTATGCAAATTGTGTCCTGCATCTATTTGTAAATACTGTATAATCCGAATCTTGCTGTACTATGTTATATTACGTAATGTGCACTGAGATACTTTGATGTAGTGTGAACAGTATTATGTGTTAGTATATGTGTAATTGACTATAAGAAAACTTACAGGTGCTTCTCGCAAAATTAGAAAGTCATCAAAAAGTTAATTTATTTCAGTTCTTTAATACAAAAAGGGAAACTCATATACAGTGATGGAAATAATTATTTGATCCCTTGCTGATTTTGTAAGTTTGCCCAGTGACAAAGACATGAACAGTCTATAATTTTAAGGGTAGGTTAATTTTAACACAGACATAGAATATCAAAAATAAAATCCAGAAAATCACATTGAATAAATTATATAAGTAAATAAGAAATAAATATTTGATCACTCTAGCAAACCAGACTTAATACTTGATGGCAAACCCCTTGTTGGAAAGCAGAGCATTCAGACTTTATTGTATTTGATGAGGTTTGTGCACGTCAGGAGGAATTTTGGTCCACTCCTCTTTACAGATCATCTCTAAATCATTAAAATTTTGAGGCTGTCGCTTGGCAACTAGGAGATTCATCTCCGTCCATAAGTTTTCTATGGGATTAAGATCTGGAGATTGACCAGGCCAATCCATGACCTTAATGTGCTTCTATTTGAGCCATTCCTTTGTTGCCTTGGCTGTATGTTTTGGGTCATTGTCTTGCTGGCAGACCCATCCACGATCCATTTTTAATGTCCTTGCGGAGGGAAGGAGGTTGTCACTCAGGATTTTACCGTACATAGCTCCATCCATTCTCCCATTGATTCTATGAAGTAGTCCTGTGCCTTTAGCACAGAAACACCCCCAAAACATAATGTTTCCACATCTATGATTGACAGTGGGGAAAGTGTTCTTTGGGTCATAGGCAGCATTTCTCTTCCTCCAAACACGGTGATTTGAGTTAATGCCAAAGGGCTCAATTTTTGTCTCATCTGACCACAGCACCTTATGCCAATCACTTACGCAATCATCCAGGTGTTCATTGGCAAACTTCAGATGGGCTTGTACATGTGCCTTCTTGAACAGAGGGACCTTGCGGGCACTGCAAGATTTTAAACCTTTATGGCATAATGTGTTACCAATGGTTTTCTTAGTGACTGTGGTCCCAGCAGCCTTGAAATCATTAACAAATTCCCCCCATGTAGTTTTAGGCTGATCTCTCACCTTCCTCATGATCAAGAATAGCCCACGAGGTGAGATTTTGCATGGTGCCCCAGAATGACGTCGATTGACAGTCATTTTGTATTTCTTCCATTTTCATACTATTGCACCAACAGTAATCTTCTCACCCAGCGCCTTATGTATGGTTTTGAAGCCCATTCCAGCTTTGTGCAGTTCTATAATCTTGTCCCTGACATCTTTATAAAGCTCTTTGGTCTTGCCCATGTTGTAGAGGTTAGATTCTGACTGATTAATTAAGTCTATGACAGGAGCCTTTTATAAAGGTAACTATGTAAGACAGCTGTCTTTAATGCAGGTAATGAGTTGATTAGGAGCGTCTAACTGGTCTGTAGTAGCCAGAACTCTTAATGGTTGGTGGGAGATCAAATACTTATTTCTCACTGCAAAATGCAAATTTATATAATTTATACAATATAATTTTCTGGATTTTATTTTTGATATTATATCTCTCAATGTTAAAATTAACCTACCCTTAAAATTATAGACTCTTCATGTCTTTGTCAGTGGGCAAACTTACAAAATCGGCAAGGGATCAAATAATTACTTTCTTCAGTATATTATATAGAGTTTTTACAAACAGAGTAATCTATTTCAAGTGCATATGTAACGCCAGTGTGTTTGTGCCTTGTCCCGGCATTACTCTGCATGTCTATGCTCTTACCCTTTGCTCCTTTCCCCTAATCAGCTGGGATACTGTTGTCTGTTACCTGTATGGATGCTGCTCAGTTCCCTGCTCTGTTGCTTAGCTGTACATGTGTTGTAGAGTCTTTTCTCCGCTGCATGACCATCTGCGTGTTAGGTCCGTGGCTGTGGAAGCTATCCGAGGGTTGCGAGGTCCTTTGCAGCTGGTGCATGACTTTCCACGTGTGTCCAGGCTTGCAGCCAGTGCCAGGTGCCTTAAGCCTCAGTTCCTGTGCTGGCTATGCTGCACTGGTTTTTGTCTCTCTGTGCTTAGGGTGCGTGTGGCCACACCTTCCCCACTTTTATTAGGGGCAGTGTGTGCATTTGAATTGCTGTCCCAAGCCTATTTCTGAGAGGAAGCTCCTATTTAAAGTTCCTCTTCCCTGTTGGGCATGGCCAGAGCTTCTCATTAGGTTTCTGAACCTAGCCGTGTGTGTTTGGTCCTCCATGTTGCTCCTGCTTTTCCTGGTCTTCAGCTCTTGTTCTGCCTGCTATCAGTTCTAGGAAAGCTGATGTCTTTGTCCCTGGACCCATCCTGTCTGTGTGCATACCAAATTCTTTGCCTTGAATATGGATTCCTGCTGTGTGATATTCTTGAAGTCCTTCTGTGTCTTGAACTATGTATAACCAGTGACTTTCCTGTCCGAGCCTGCGCTGCTTGCACCATACCGCTTGAGTTCCTTTCTAGGTCATGTCAGATGTCCAGATCCTGGCAACCGCTGCCTGGAGCCTGACTACCGCTGTCTGCTGCCTGGAGCCTGACAACCTCTGCTCAATGTCCTGCCGGTGTCCCTGAAATCCTTCCAGTGTCTGGAGCTGTGTCTGTTGTCTGGAGTCCAGATGTTCTTTCTTTGTCCTAGATGTCCAGCCTGTGTCCATATATCTAGTCCGTGGTCCTGGTGGTCCAGCTGGTGTTTCTGAGTCGGTCCCACTCATGTTCTTGGATGGGCTCCTCCTCCATGTTTCTGGGGAGTCTCCAGTCTACTTGTGTTCCTGAATGGGCTCCTCCTCCGTGTTCCTGGGGAGTCTCCAGTCTTTTCCTAGTGACAACTCTGCCTGTGAGTCCTGGATTTGACCAGCAAATGTCCTGAGCTGCCATGTCGATGTTCCTGGACCTGTGCTGTCCGTGTCTTGCCTGTGTCCCTATTTCCAGTCCTTATCTTGATATCCAGTCTGTGCTCCAGCCCGTGTTTCAGAGTCAGTTCAGCTCATGTTCATGGGTGGGCTACTCCTCCGTGGTTCTGAGGAGTCTCCAGTCTTGTTTCTCAGTGACAGCTCTGCCTGTGTGTCCTGAATCTGATCAGCTGATGTCTTAAGCTTCCATGTCGGTGTTCCTGGATCCATGCTGTCCGTGTTTTGCCTGTGTCGCGATGTCTTGCCTGTGTCCTGGGGTCCATCCTGTGATGTCTGTCAGAGGTTGGTGACTGATGTTCTCCTGCTGTGCCTGCGCTACACCTGAGGCCTGAGAGAGAGGTTCTCCTGAAATACCCCTGCCTGATGACAGATCTGCAGACATCAGACAATGACAGGACTGCATCAACCCTTGATTACCTCCTGCCATCGTCTGATGTCTGCAGATCTGTGATATTCACCTTTCCTTGATGTGCGGAATAGGGAGCATGACATTATAATATCTTGTGCGCTGTATGATGACTTTATGTAGTGAACTTTGCTTCTTCTTACATGAAGTTGTGCGGTGTCATCAAGTCTAGTGGGTCCACATTCCATTACCACCTGGGACGCATGCCCCATGTCGTCATGGCCTGGCGGCATGGGAGCGTAAGTTTACTAAGCTAAGCCGCATTCCGTGCATCTATTCATGACAGGTTATTTCTGTTAATGTTGATGATTATGACTTACAGACAATAAAAACCCAAAAGTCATTTTCTCAGTAAGTTAGAATACTTTATAACGCCAGCTTGAAAAATGATTTTAAACTCCAAAATGTTTGCTTACTGAAATGCATGTTCAGCAAATGCACTCAATACTTGGTCGGGGCTCCTTTTTCATCAATAACTTTATCAATGCCGTGTGGCAAGGAAGCGATCAGCCTGTGGCACTGCTGATGTGTTATAGAAGCCCAGGTTGCTTTGATAGCAGCCTTCAGCTCATCTGCATTATTGGGTCTGGTGTCTCTTCTTCCTCTTGACAATACCCCATAGATTCTCTATGGTGTTGAGGTCAGGTGAGTTTGCTGGCCAATCACAGTGATACTGTTGATTTTAAACCAGGCATTGGTACTTTTGGTCGTGTGGAGAGGTGCCAAGTCCTGCTGGAGAATGAAATTTCCATCTCCAAAAAGCTTGTCAGCAAAGGGCAACATGAAGTGCTCTAAAATTGAGGTAGACGGTTGCGCTGACTTTGGTCTTGATAAGACACAGTGGACCTACACCAACAAATGACATGGCTCCCCAAACCATCACTGATTGTGGAAACTTCACACTAGTTTTCAAGCTGCTTGGATTGTGTGCCTCTCTACTCTTCCTCTAGGACATTGATTTCCAAATGAAATGCAAAATTTACTTTCATCTGAAAACAACTCCTTGGACCACTGAGCAATAGTCCAGTTCTTTTTCTCCTTGGATCAGGTAAGACGGTTCTGGCATCGTCTTTTAGTCATGAGTAGCTTGATGCAAGGAATGCAACACTTGTGGCCCATGTCCTGGATACAACTGTGTGTGGTGGCTCTTGAAGCAATGACTCCAGCAAATTTTTGAATAGCCTTTTCTTAACAATCCTTTCAAGGTTGTTGTTATCTCGGTTGCTGGTGCACCTTTCTGCTTCTTTTCCTTCCACTCAACGTTCCATTAATATGCTTGATTACAACACTCTGTGAATAGCAAACTTCTTTACCAATGACCTTTTTGTGGTTTATCCTCCTTGTGGAGTGTGTCAATAACTGCCTTCTGGACATCTATCAATTCAACAGTTTTCCCCATGACTGTGGAGCCTACTGAAACAGACTAAGGGTCCTTTTTAAACGCTTAGAAAGCCTTTGCATGTGTTTTTTTAAATACTTGAAATAGATCACTCTGTAATGACTCTATATATAATGAGTTTCACTTTTTGCATTGAAGAACTTAAATAAGTTAACTTTTTGATATTCTAATTTTGTGGGAAGCACCTATAGAATTAACAGTTGGGACTAGCCCACAGTGTATGTGGTTAAAGTTAGAGAAAGTCACTGTTTCCTGCTAGGAAGACAGACTACTATGCTACTAGGCACACTCACTCAAAGTGCTAGTTACAGCCCTTCTCATGTTCTCTTCTCTTGGAAGGAGTGTCTTGTGCATAATTCTGTCAAAGAAAAATTTAAAGCCTGTGATGAAGACTGCACTTCATGATGAATTATAACATCATGATCTGAGAGCAAGTGGATCTCAGGATCAAAGAACTTAACAAATCAAAGATAAAATATAAACCTTTATTAATCAATTAGTATAATACGAGGGTTAAAAAAATAGAAGGTGTCTCATATCAATTGGGATGCAGGGGAAAAACCTGGTGACAAAAAATATATAGCCAAGATTTGACCTAGCCCACTTAATCCACTAGTACATTTTTGTAGTATTCGACCATTTAGAAATAACATGGGTATAGGTGATACTAGGTTATATCTATAATGCCAGGAGGATGATCAACCATAGATAGTAATACTATGTAAAAGTTTTGCCTGAAATTAGGATTTGTTGGTGTCTTTGATATGCCCAGGTAATCTGTCCCTCCACACTCGAGGGATCCACTTGTTCTCAGACCGTGACATTATAAAGGAATGTTTTGTAGTAGCTTTTTCGGCACATAGGCCACTCTTGAATGTCTACCCTTCACTATTACAATGTTACAAAACGTTACATACAGACACAAGTCTATTAGCCATCTATATCATAGCACTCCTTTTCACACTTATCAGATTAGACTACTCTGGGGTGGCAATCCTTGTCATATTCTAATGGTGGTACTCTTATGCAGGTGGCTGTTCTTCTACTACACTGATTGCAACTCACACTGGAGCTATTTAGTTGTTCCTCTGTAGCCTAAAAACTCTATATTGATATTTAGATATGATACAGACATTACTCTCTGCTGCACCACTTCATAACTCTGTACTGTGTGTATCTGATTTCTCCTGGTGTGAAAGCACTTCGTATGCTTCTGGGAATGCTTGCTTTGCTGATTCCACACACTCCCCTGACATAGCCATATCTCCTGAAACTTCATGCTTATTAACTCTTAAGTCACAGTTCAAAAACTCTTGTATTTGCCATCGTTTCCCCATACACTTAAACTGCTACCTTCACTGAGCACTTCTAAACATTTTGGTTTAATGCCTACATGTTCACTAGTCATGATGGCAATCACTGGCCTCGATTGCATCTTTGGCCCGTGTGAAACTTTCGCACATTGGTCGTCGGACGCAGGCAATTTCAGAAAAAGCAAGCTGGTCAAATGTAAATGTATTTCATGAGATGATGAAAACAGACAGGTAGGTGTGTATATATGTATGTATATATATATATATATATATATATGTAATAAAATAAATTGGTTTGATAAGTAGAGGGCAAAAAATGTCTTCTGGTTAGGTGCCACCTGCAGGTCATTGTGTCTTTCTGTAGGTTTATGAAAATTAATGTTTAAACGGTAACTGTATTTAGTGATAAAATCGTGAATGTGTGGTTTGTTTGACTCTTGCTGAAGGGAGCAAGTTTACCTTTGAAATGGAGTATTGTTTGTGTGTGTGGGGCAAAGTAGTCACTGAAAAAGCAGTGCATGTATACAAATATGTTTGCATATGTGACTCACCTGCAGTGAAGTGTGCAATCCTCCAATGTGCCTGAAATAGGCTGGGCAAGTACTTGAGCAAGCTGGAAAGACTCCAAGGCAAATGTTTGGATTTGTTTGTGATGTACAGTTTTGGCCAAAAGTATTGACACCCCTGCAATTTTGTCAGATAATACTCAGTTTCTTCCTGAAAATGATTGCAAATGCAAATTCTTTGGTATTATTATCTTCATTTAATTTGTCTTAAATGAAAAAACACAAAAAGAATTGTCCTAAAGCCAAATTGGATATAATTCCACACCAAACATAAAAAAGAGGGTGGACGAAAGTATTGGCACTGTTCGAAAAATCATGTGATGCTTCTCTAATTTGTGTAATTAACAACACCTGTAACTTACCTGTGGCACCTAACAGGTGTTGGCAATAACTAAATCACACTTGCAGCCAGTTGACATGGATTAAAGTTGACTCAATCTCTGTCCTGTGTCCTTGTGTGTACCACATTGAGCATGGAGAAAAGAAAGAAGACCGAAGAATTGTCTGAGGACTTGAGAAACCAAATTGTGAGGAAGCATGAGCAATCTCAAGGCTACAAGTCCATCTCCAAAGACCTGAATGTTCCTGTGTCTACCGTGCGCAGTGTCATCAAGAAGTTTAAAGCCCATGGCACTGTGGCTAGCCTCCCTAGATGTGGATGGAAAAGAAAAATTGACAAGAGATTTCAACGCAAGATTGTGCGGATGTTGGATAAAGAACCTCGACTAGCATCCAAACAAGTTCAAGCTGCCCTGCAGTGCGAGGGTACAACAATGTCAACCCGTACTATCCGTCGGCGTCTGAATGAAAAGGGACTGTATGGTAGGAGACCCAGGAAAACCCCACTTCTTACCCCGAGACATAAAAAAGCCAGACTGGAGTTTGCCAAAACTTACCTGAAAAAGCCTAAAACATTTTGGAAGAATGTTCTCTGGTCAGATGAGACAAAAGTAGAGCTTTTAGGGGCAAAGGCATCAACATAGAGTTTACAGGAGAAAAAAGAGGCATTCAAAGAAAAGAACATGGTCACTACAGTCAAACATGGCGGAGGTGCCCTGATGTTTTGGGGTTGCTTTGCTGCCTCTGGCACTGGACTGCTTGACCGTGTGCAAGGCATTATGAAGTCTGAAGACTACCAACAAATTTCGCAGCATAATGTAGGGCCCAGTGTGAGAAAGCTGGGTCTCCCTCAGAGGTCATGGGTCTTCCAGCAGGACAATGACCCAAAACACACTTCAAAAAGCACTAGAAAATGGTTTGAGAGAAAGCACTGGAGACTTCTAAGGTGGCCAGCAATGAGTCCAGACATGAATCCGATAGAACACCTGTGGAGAGATCTAAAAATGGCAGTTTGGAGAAGGTACCCTTCTAATATCAGGGACCTGGAGCAGTTTGCCAAAGAAGAATGGTCTAAAATTCCAGCAGAGCATTGTAAGAAACTCATTGATGGTTACCGGAAACGGTTGGTCGCAGTTATTTTGGCTAAAGGTTGTGCAACCAAGTATGAGGCTGAGGGTGCCAATACTTTTGTCTGGCCCATTTTTGGAGTTTTGTGTGAAATGATCAATGTTTTGCTTTTTGCTTCATTCTCTTTTGTGTTTTTTCATTTAAAACAAATTAAATGAAGACAATAATACCAAAGAATTTGTGTTTGCAATAATTTTCAGGAAGAAAATATGGTCTCGCTTTTAAAATATTTAGGAGGCCGTAATGGCGCATTGAATAATAAAAATGTAGAGTAGGACCCCCCACATGAGATTGCCTTGGCGCGGCGGGATGGCTCAATTTATTGATCAATATTTTGCCAAATGTCTCATTTTGAATACAGTTAGATGTTAATATGTGCATATGCACCTCATGTTATGCGTTCTAACCACAAGCGGCGCTGGCTTCTATCCTTTTTTCTGTATGTTGGTATGTGGCTGACCACCACTGTTGCCGTGCGCGCTGGGTTATGTTCGCCATTTTTTCTGTGTTCACTGTGATGGATCTAGGCTGCTGTGCACACACAGCAGCCCCGTCCTGCCCCAAGCTTTATTTAATTGTGCACCTGTGTCTGAGCCTGCATCGCCCTTAATCTATGTTTGCTGGTCGGGCAATGTGTGGAGGTTAAACCTGAGATGTCTATATTCAGACCTGGTTGGCCTTTATCTGCACTTGCTTTATCTGGCTCCATGGGAGCGATTCAGAAATGCTTCAGGTACAGATTGCATTTAACGTGGTCTTGCTTTTAATGTATTTAGGAGGCCGTAATGGCACAGTGAATATTAAAAACGTAGAGTAGGACCGCCCCACATGAGATTCCCTTGGCGCGGCGGGGTGGCTCAAATGAATTGATCAATTTTTTGCCAAATATCTCATTTTGAATACAGTTAGATATTATTTGCATATGCACTTTATGTTATGCGTTCTGACCACAGGCTTTTCTCCTTTTTTTCTGTATACCGGCCTATACCCCCAACACAATACCAATGTGCCAAAGGTATGTTGAGAGAGATGAAGGAGATGTTATCAGAGACAGTTGTAGCCCCTGGGCAGCTCCAATAGTGTTTGTAAAGAAAAAGGATGGTACCATGAGAATGTGTGTTGATTACGGGGAAATTAACAGCATTACACATAAAGATGCCTACCCATTACCCAGAATTGAAGAGTCATTAGCTGCACTAAAAACTGCTAACTACTTTTCCACCTTGGATCTCACCAGTGGGTATTGGCAGGTTCCCGTGGCAGAGGCAGACAAGGTGAAAACAGCATTTACCACTCCAATGGGTCTCTGTGAGTTCAACTATATGCCATTCGGGCTCTGCACTGCCCCAGGAACATTTCAATGGCTGATGGAGTGCTGCCTGAGACACATGAACTTTGAGACAGTCCTGTTGTACCTTAATGATGTCATTGTTTTCTCCAAGACTTATGAAGACCATCTGGAGCACCTGGCTGAAATTTTTGAAGCCTTGTCCAATTTTGGCCTAAAGGTGAAGCCTTCAAAATGCCACCTCCTGAAGCCCAAGGTACAGTACCTCGGTCATGTGGCGAGTGCAGAAGGTGTGGCACCAGATCCGGACAAAGTCACAGTTATCCAGGACTGGCCAAAGCCCAGCAACCTCCATGAAGTAGGCCAATTCCTCGGGTTGGTAGGCTACTACCGAAGGTTCATCAAAGGCTTCACTGAAATAGCCACTCCTATGCAAAATCTTCTGGTGGGGCAGTCCAAGAAAGCCAAACAGAAGAATTCCATTTGAATGGACTGAGGAGTTGGAGAGGTCCTTCACCCGGCTGAAGATGGCTCTCACGGGAGATGAAGTTCTGCCCTACCCAGATTATGACAAACCCTTTGTGTTGTACACTGATGCCAGCAACGTGGGACTAGGAGCAGTACTGTCACAGGTACAAAATGGCACAGAAAGAGTGATCTCCTATGCCAGCAGGAAACTTCGTCACACTGAAAGGAACCCTGACAACTACAGTTCCTTCAAGCTGGAGTTCCTCGCCATAGTCTGGGCTGTGACTGAAAGATTCAAGCATTACCTAGCTTCAGCCAAGTTTACCATCTTCACGAACCACAACCTGTTGACTCACTTGGACACTGCAAAACTAGGTGCACTGGAACAGCGATGGATGGCTCAGCTGTCTAACTATGAGTTTACCATCAAGTACCGAGTGGGGCACAAGAATGCCAATGCTGATGTGCTGTCCAGGATGCCTAATCAGCCAGATGCAGGAGAAGACCCTGAGACTCTTGAAGAAATAGAGTTACCTCCCTTCCACCGGCCACTTGCGGCCCAACGTGCTCAAGGAGTGAGAAACAGACGGTCTGGCTTGAAAGAGGTCTCCCTAAATCCATTGCCCCATCATGACTGGGCAGAAACTCAGGATAGTGACCCCGCAGTCCGCCTGGTGAAGGAGCTACTGTCACAAGCTGACTCACGCCTAGAGTCGAATGCTCCTGAGGAAACCCAGCAGTTGTGGAAGGAGAGAGGCCGGCTGTTCATTTATGAAGGAAAGCTGTGTCGGAGGAGTATCAATGCCCGCACTCATGAGCTGGTTTGGCAGGTGATAATCCCAAAGAGAGAGGCATCAATGGTCTTGGAAGCATACCATGATGGAGCTGGACACTTCGGATGGAAGAAGTTGGAAGCATTGCTCCGGGAGAGATTCTACTGGACTAGTATGAGGAAAGAAATTGAGAGGTGGTGCCAGGAGTGTGGACAATGTAACCTGCGCAGAAAGGATCGAAACAGCCAGAGAGCTCCTCTACAGCCAATCATCACCAAACAGCAACTTGAGTTGGTAGCCCTGGACCATGTGAAGCTGGTTCCAAGCCGGTCAGGCTACATCTATGCTCTAACCATTGTGGACCACTACTCAAGATTCCTGGTAGTTGTGCCTGTCAAAGATCAAACAGCCAGGACAGTAGCCAGAGCATTACAACAGCACTTATGTAGGCCACAATATACCAGACAAAGGCTTCTCCAAACCAGGGATTGGAGAAGCAGGAAGCTCATCTGCATATTTCCGGTGCATTCTGGGAAGAGGAGAAGAGTTGCCTTAAGCTGATCGATCGCTGGGACTTGCCGGGTCTCGCTGTTTGAGGACATCGCAAAACCAGGGATTGGAGAAGCAGGAAGCTCATCTGCATATTTCTGGTGCATTCTGGGAAGAGGAGAAGAGTCGCCTTAAGCTGATCGATCGCTGGGACTTGCCGGGTCTCGTTGTTTGAGGACATTGCAAAACCGTGAGACCCATCATAGACTGCAATAGCAATATGGAAGAGAAGAAAATCCACATGGTCACCTGCAACACATGCTACATGTTTACGGATCTTCCGGCCCAAAAACTCAACTTTACCGGTCAGAAGTGCAAACTTGTTGCCCTCTTAGAGGAAAAGGTGCAGGGACTGGAAGAAAGAATAGCAACATTGAAGGTAATTAAAGAACATGAGGACTTCTTGGATGAAGCAGAAGCAACCATTCAGGATACGGAAAGTGAGAAAAGCTTCAGAGCACATACGGAGGCTGAAAAGTGGAGCCATGTGACGAAAAGAAGCAAACGAATCAAGTGGTCATCACCACCCACACAGCTTAGTAACCAATATGAAGCCCTCATGCTAGAGAACGAAAATGGCACAGCTCAGGATGATACCGTATCTACCAGAGAAGACACACTATCAACAAAAGAAGTTACTGTGTCAACAAAGGCGGAAACAAATGACACTCAAAAACACTCACGAGCAACAAGCAGTGCGTCCGGAAAGAAAAGAAGAATGGTAGTTATAGGCGACTCACTACTAAGAGGCACGGAGGCAACTATCTGCAGGCCGGACATAACCGCACGAGAAGTATGCTGCCTCCCAGGAGAAAAAATCAAGGATGTGGCCAACAGGATACCAACTATCCTCAAATCCAAGGATGACTACGCTTTCCTACTGATACATGTAAGCACAAACGACACGGCAAGAAATGACCTACCAACTATCTGTGAAGACATTGAAATTCTGGGGAAGAAAATAAAGGAACAGAACGTACAGGTTGTTTTCTCATCAATCCTCCCAGTCGATGGTCATGGCATCAGAAGATGGAATAAGATACTAGAGGTGAACAACTGGCTACGACGGTGGTGCAGGCAGCAAGGATTTGAATTCTTTGACCATGGCATGAATTACCTCTACGATGGACTTCTCGCAAGAGATGGGATACACCTCACAAAACCTGGGAAACACACATTCGCCAGAAGACTTGCCACACTCATCAGGAGGGCTTTAAACTAGAAGAGGGGATGGGAGGAAAAACAGCAGACAAGAACATGCAGCAGAAGGACAAACTAATCAAGGATACTAGATGTGGTACAGAGGACCCAAGACAGGGTACTCAGAAGGAAGCTAAGAAAAAGGAAGCAAAACTTCTTTCCTGCATGCTGACCAACGCAAGGAGCCTGACCAATAAGATTGAAGATCTGGAGTTGGTAATGTATGAGGAAAAATACAACATAGGAATAACTGAGACATGGTTAGACGACAGCTATGACTGGGCGGCTAACTTGCAAGGATATGTTTGTTTAGGAGGGATCGTAAAAAAAGGGAAGGGGTGGAGTCTGTCTATATATAAAGTCCTCTTTAAAGCCCACACTAAGAGAAGATATACAAGAGGGAAACAAAGAGGTGGAGTCTCTATGGGTGGAGTTACAAGGAGGGAAAAGTAATAAAATCCTCATAGGGGTTTGTTATAAGCCACCAAATATAACAGAAGCCACTGAAAATCTATTATTGAAACAAATAGACAAAGCAGCAAATCACAATGAGGTGATTATTATGGGGGACTTCAACTACCCCGACATAGAATGGGAAACTGAAACCTGTGTATCTCAGAAAGGAAACCAATTTCTGTCAGTGACCAAGGATAATTATCTGTCACAACTTGTGCAGGGCCCAACTAGAGGGACAGCCCTTCTGGACTTAATTTTAAGCAACAGGCCAGATAGAATAACAGAAGTACGAGTCAATGGGCACCTAGGGAACAGTGACCACAATATAATACAATTCCACTTGTCCTTCAGTAAGGTGACCTGGAAGGGGGTTACAAAAACGCTGAATTTCAGGAAAGCAAAGTTTGATCAGCTCAGAGAGGACCTTCGCCGAATTGATTGGGACAATGTCCTCAAAAAATATATTCCTTATATTTAAAGACTCTATAGAAACAGGGTCTGTTCCTTTTGATTGGCGGCAAGCAAATGTGGTACCAATATTCAAAAAGGGGTGTAAAAGGGAACCTGTAAACTATAGGCCGGTAAGCTTAACATCTGTTGTAGGTAAAATTTTTGAAGGGTTTCTAAGGGATACCATTATGGAATATCTCAATGTTAATAAATGTTTAACTCCATATCAACATGGATTTATGAAGGATCACTCCTGTCAAACTAACCTGATCAGCTTCTATGAGGATGTAAGCTCTCAAATGGACAAAGGAGAATCAATGGATGTCATTTATCTCGACTTCTCTAAAGCATTTGACACTGTCCCACATAAAAGATTGGTAAGTAAGATGAGAAAGCTTGGGCTAGGGTAGATGGGTAGGTAGCTGGCTTAGTGATAGAAAACAAAGAGTGGTTATTAATGGTGCATACTCAGATTGGGCCTGGGGTACCACAGGGTTCTGTATTGGGCCCCCTACTATTTAATATATTTAGTAATGATCTAGTGGATGGCTTACACAGTAAAATATCAGTATTTGCAGATGATACAAAACTATGTAAGGTAGTTAACACAAAGGAGAACAGTTTGCAACTACAGACAGATTTGAGTAAATTGGAGAATTGGGCTGAAAAATGGCAAATGAGGTTTAACACAGATAAGTGTAAGGTTATGCACATGAGAAGGAGAAACAGATGATACAATTACTTACTAAATGGGAAACTGCTGGGGAAATAAGACATGGAAAAAGACTGCTGCCAAAGCAAATAGGGTCATGGGATGCATTAGAAGAAGTCTGGGGACACGAGATGAAAACATAATTCTCCATCTATACAAATCACTCGTCAGACCACACTTGGAGTATTGTGTGCAATTTTGGACGCCGATGCTCAAGAAAGATATTACTGAACTTGAAAGGGTTCAAAGGCGGGCTACTAAAATGATAAATGGAGTTGGTTCACTATAATACCCAGAAAGGCTATCAAAATTAGGTCTATTTACTCTAGAAAAGAGAAGACTTAGGGGAGACCTAATATATATGTACAAGTATATCAGAGGGCAATACAGAGATCTCTCCAATGAACTGTTTGTGCCAAGGACTGTGACAAGAACAAGGGGGCATTCTCTTCGTTTAGAGGAAAGACAATTTCTGCACCAGTATAGAAGAGGGTTCTTCACGGTAAGAGCTGTGAGGCTCTGGAATTCTCTTCCCAAGGAAGTGGTGATGGCCAACTCACTGAATGAATTTAAGAAAGGAATGGATGCTTTTCTTGTGAGTAACAGTATAGAAGGTTACGAATAACATAATGTTATAGGTAGATGTTTGACCCAGCTTAGGGGAAGGAATTTTTTTCCCTATGGAGAAAATTGGTTTCTACTCTGTGGGTTTTTTGCCTTCCCCAGGATCAACAATGCAGAACAGCTGCACTAAAAATAGGCTGCACTAGATGGACATAAGGTCTTCCTTCAGCCTTCAAAACTATGTTACTATGTTACATGGATTTCCTGAGCAAGTGCTAACAGATCAAGGTCCCACCTTTGAGGCAGAAGTGTTCCAGGAATTCGGTAACTTGTATGGTTGTAAGAAGATCCGGACAACACCGTATCACCCACAGACCAATGGCATGTGTGAGAAGATGAACCAGGTAGTGATTGACCTACTGAAGACCTTGCCTTTGGAGGAGAGGAATCTGTGGCCAGAAAAGTTGCCAGATCTGGTAGACCTCTACAACCACATTCCTGTGAATTCCACCAACTGTACTCCAGCCTACCTTATGAGATCAAGGCCTGGGAAACTGCCTATTGATTTGGATATGGGAGTCCTGACACTGAAGTAACATCACCAGATCCTGACTGGGATACAGAGAGGCAGCAACAGTACAGAAGAGTACTAGAATGTGTGGAAAAGAGTTTAGCTGAGGCAAGACAAAAACAAGAGAGGAACTACAATCAGCATACACCTGCAGTTCCCTTGTCACCAGGAGAACAAGTCCTCAAGAGGAAAAGAAAACTGCATAAGCTGGATGATCAATGGGAAGCTGAACCCTATACCATTCTACCCTCAAATTTTGACAATACCAAGGTGTGCCTTATTAGTAAAGATGGAGGAGAGACCTCAACAGCAATATCAAGAGATCATTTTAAATTATGCCCTGATCAGTTAAAAGAAAGAATGGAAGAACAAGATAACGTTCAACCCATAGAAGAAGAAAAGGTCATCACCATACTTGGAGAATTCCCTGCAAATTGGACTAAAGTAAATGATGCTATAGTGGTGCCAGTGTTGACATTTCCCCAACTGGTAGCACAGGAAGAAGTGACTCAAGAAAATCCTGAAGATCAGGAAAATCAGGCAGCAGATGCCACACCAGCAGTGTTGCCAGAGGGTCCTCGCCCTGCCAGTGGTGAATCTGTTATACCCATGGTGAGTCTAAGAGTTCGCAGACAATCTAGTATCCCTGTGCCATGCAGAACCACCAGTAGTGTATCCAGTACATTACACACTACGCCAGTAGGATCCCCAGTCACACCAGTATTACACAGGTCTACCCGTACTACACAAAGTATACCACCCATCAGATATCGTATATAGCTAAGTTTATGTGAATGTTGAAATTGTGTATATATGTAACTGTTCTCAAGTTTTGTGCCTACAGGTAATCTGTAAGAGTTTCCTTTGGAGTTTGCCAGTTTTGTTTTATGGACATTATACCACAGGACTTGTGTGGTTACCAACTAGTATATAGTTCACCATTTGCCCTGGAATGGACCATGGACATTGATGCTTGGACTTGTCATCATAGGACTGTTTTTGGAGCTTGTTGTTTTTGTACATTTTTAATTTTTCAAAATCTTGTACAATTATATTTGTCATATGTTCATATGTTTTTCATCAGCCCAGGAGTGCTGACTTGCACTAGGGGGAATGTGGCACCCCCAGGAGTATGGCTGCCACAGTGGCTTTGCATTCCTCCAGGGAGGGTAATGCCAGGCTTGGAAGCAGTGAAGGGTCTCTCTCACAGTTAACCTATACATGCAACACAGTTCCACTCCAGGCCAGCAGGGGGGACTCTGAAACGGATTTGAAGGGAGGAGTGCTCTCTGAGGGCCAAGAGGGAGGAGTGGTCAGTTAGTGTGAGGAGGGCCACGTGTGTAGACGTGTGGAGAGAAGCTGGAGGTTGAGCTGAGAAGAGAGAGCTCCCTCACAGCGAGAGCGCATGAACTCGAGCCTGGTCTCCACGGTTGTATGGATACTAATGGTCCTGCAACAGACACCAGAGGAGTAGGAGGCTGTAAATGCCCTACCCCATCTAAGACTCGGAGGCACAACAGCACGGAGTGAGCCAAGAGAGGAATAGCGGCTACAGCTGTCTGCCATACGAGGAGTGCTAGTAGAAGAGAATTAGGAGGAACTTCAGTGTAATTCAGTACCAGGAGTACTTCACTCAAATAAGTGCTAAGAAGGAGACTGCACAGCCCATCTGCTGAGAGAGAATCCTGAGCTGCTTCCAGGCCAGCCTGCTCCGGTACCATCTGTAATCAGGACCTTAGACTGCATTTATCAAGTAAAGGTACAGAAATTGCGCCCCGCTGTGTCTTGTCTGCTTCCTATCCTTCCGGCACTGCTACATCCCCATGCCAATCACATCTACAGTGCCCTGGGACTACAGCTTCACCTGTGGTGAGCTTTTACATCTTTGCTGCACCATACCATCAGTCCCAGTGGAGCTGCATGCAGCGTCGGCTTAACATCTCACTTGCTGAACACCACAGGTGGCGTCATGAACCATTCCATTAACTACATTCCACCATTCAATCTCCCCTATTACTTGGGCGCCCAGGGCCACGGACCGGGTCACTGCTACTGTGACACATCCCGCTGACACCGGCCCGGTACCGAGTACCCCACAGACCTGGGAGGGCGACCCAATTGCCCTGAGGTTTAACCCCTTCACCCCCAAGGGTGGTTTGCACATTCATGACCGGGCCAATTTTTACAATTCTGACCACTGTCCCTTTATGAGGTCATAACTCTGGAACGCTTCTATGGATCTCGGTGATTCTGACATTGTTTTCTCGTGACATATTGTACTTCATGATAGTGGTAAAATTTCATTCAAATAACTTGCGTTTATTTGTGAAAAAATGGAAATTTGGGGAAAAGTTTGAAAATTTCGCAATTTTCCAACTTTGAATTTTTATGCCCTTAAATCACAGAGATACAGCACACAAAAAACTTGAAAAGTAACATTTCCCACATTTACTTTACATCAGCACAATTTTGGAACCAAAATTTTTTTTTTGTTAGGAAGTTATAAGGGTTAAAAATTGACCAGCGATTTCTCATTTTTGCAACACCATTTTATTTTTACGGACCACATCACATTTGAAGCCACTTTGAGGGGTCTATATGATAGAAAATACCAAAAAGTGACACCATTCTAAAAACTGCACCCCTTAGGGTGCTCAAAACCACATTCAAGAAGTTTATTAACCCTTTAGGTGCGTCACAGGAATTTTTTTGAATATTTTAAAAAAAATGAACATCTAACTTTTTTCACAAAAAAATACTTCAGGTTCAATTTTTTTTATTTTACCAAGGGTAACAGGAGAAATTGGACAGAAAAAGTTATTGTGCAATTTGTCCTGAGTACGCTGATACCTGATATGTGGGGGGAACCACTGTTTCGGCGCATGGCAGAGCTCAGAAGGGAAGGAGCGCCGTTTGACTTTTTCAATGCAAAATTGGCTGGAATTCAGATCGGACGCCATGTCACATTTGGAGAGCCCCTGATGTACCTAAACAGTGGAAACCCCCCACAAGTGACCCTATTTTGGAAACTAGACCCCCCCAAGGAACTTATCTAGATATGTGGTGAGAACTTTGAACCCACAAGGGCTTCACAGAAGTTTATAATGTACAGCGTTACAATTAAAAAATCATATTTTTTCCACAAAAATGATCTTTTCACCCCCAATTTTTATTTTCCCAAGGGTAACAGGACCCTAGAAGTTATTGTGCAATTTGTCATGAGTATGCTGATACCCAACATGTGGGGGTAAACCACTATTTGGGTGCATGGCAGAGCTCAGAAGGGAAGCAGCGCCATTTGACGTTTTTGGCTGGAATTGAGATCGGACACCATGTCGCGATTGGAAACCCCTGATGTGCCAAAATAGTGGAAACCCCCCACAAATGACATCATTTTGGAAACTATACCCCCCAAGGAACTTATCTAGGTGTGTGGTGAGCACTTTGAACCCCCCAGTGCTTCACAGAAGTTTATAACGCCCGGGCGTGAAAATAACAAATTTGTATTTTTTCCACAAACATGATCTTTTAGTCACCAATTTTTTTTATTTTCCCAAGGGTACCAGGAGAAATTGGGCCCCAAAAGTTGTTGTCCGATTTGTCTTGCGTACGCTGATACCCCATATGTGGGAGAAAACTAAAGTATGGGCACATGTCGAGGCTCAGAAGGGAAGTAGTGACGTTTTGGAATGCAGACTTTGATGGAATGGTCTGCGGGTGTCATGTTGCCTTTGGAGAGCCCCTGATGTACCTAAACTATTGAAACTCCCCACAAGTGACCCCATTTTGGACACTAGACCCCCCACAGAACTTATCTAGATGTGTGGTGAGCAGTTTGAACCCCCAAGTGCTTCACAGAAAATAAAAAATAAAAAAATCATTTTTTTCCACAAAAATGATATTTTTGCCCCCAATTTTTTGTTTTCATAAGAGTAACAGGAGAAATTGGACCCCAAAAGTTGTTTTGCAATTTGTCCTGAGTAGGCTGATACCCTAAATGTGGGGGTACAACACTGTTTGGGCGCATGGCAGAGCTTGGAAGGGAAGGAGCACCATTTGACTTTTTCAACTCAGAATTGGCTGGAATTGAGATCAGACGCCATGTTGCATTTGGAGAGCACCTGATGTGCCTAAACGGTGGAAACCCCCAATTCTAACTCCAACCCGAACCCCAACACACCCCTAACCCTAATCTCAGCCCTAACCCTAGCCCTAACCCTAACCCTAGCCCTTACCCTAACCCTAACCCTAATGGGAAAATGGAAATAAATACATTTTCTTTTAATTTTATTATTTTTCCTTAACTAAGGGGGTGATAACGGGGGGTTTGATTTACTATTTATGGCGGTTTTTATTTTTGGCAGCTGTCATACACTGAAAGACGCTTTTTATTGTAAAAATAGTTTTTGCATCACCACATATTGAGAGCTATAATTTTACCGTATTTTGACCCACCGAGTCATGTGAGGTCTTATATTTTGCAGGACGAGTTGACGTTTTTATTGGTACCATTTTTGGGCATGTGAAATTTTTGGATCGCTTTTTATTCCGATTTTTGGGACGCAGAATGAACAAAAAACAGCGTTTCATGAATTTCTTTTGGGGGGGTGTGCGTTTACACCATTCCGCGTGCGGTAAAATTGATAAAGCGGTTTTATTCTTCGGGTCAGTACGGTTACAGCGATACCTCATTTAGGTTATTTTTTATGTTTTGGCGGTTTTATGCAATGAAAACTATTTTACATAAAAAATAATTATTTTTGCATCGCGTTATTCTGCGAGCTATAACTTTTTTATTTTTTCGCTGATGATGCTGTATGGTGGCTCGTTTTTTGCAGTACAAGATGACGTATTCAGCGGTACCATGGATATTTATATGCGTCTTTTTGATCGCAGGTTATTGCACTTTTTGTTTGGCGGTATGATACTAAATCATTATTTTTTGCTTCGTTTTTTATTTTTTAAGGGGTTCGCTAAAGGGGTGTCACATCACAGATCACTGTGACAGATCAGCGATCTATCACAGGCACTGCTGCAGACTTCCTCATGCCTGCGCTTTGCAGGCACTGAGGAAGTCAGCTCCCTGCAGGCCCCCGAAGGCTCCTGTCGCCATCTTGGATTCGGGGGCCTGCAGGGAAAGAGCCCCCTGCAGCAGCGCTGCACATTGTGCTGCTGTGGGGGGCTGAGAGAAGCACGGAGGGAGCCCCCTCCCTGCCGATGCTTCCCTTTAACCCCCGGTACACCACGATCATATTTGATCGCGGTGTGCAAGGGGTTAACGTGTCGGGGGTGGTCCGTGACCACCCCTGACACATTGTGCCGGGTGTCAGCTGTGATAATCAGCTGACACCCGGCCGCGATCAGCGGAGCTCACCACGTGGGCGCCGCTGATCGCGCTAGACGTACTATCCCGTCCATGGGCATAGGGGCCCGGGTCCCGGGTCCCATGGACGGGATAGTACGTCTGATGTCAGAAAGAGGTTAAGGCAAGAATGCACAGCCCAGAATGCACACAAGACAGAGATGCTGGCTGTGTGTCAGTTGTGCAGTACCGCGTATGCGTCCTATTCACTGTGAACACAGCACCGCAACAGCACAAAAAACTGCCCTGAGATTTAAGGTGAGATTATGCACCCCAGTAACCACACAAGACAGCGGTGCTGACACTAAAAAATTGCCCTGAGGTTTAAGGCAAGAATACGCACCCCAGACAGCACACAATACAGCGGTGCTGCCTGCGTGTCAGTTGTGCAGAACCATGCGTGCGTAATATTCGCTGTGAACACAGTATGCAACAGCACAAAAAAATTGCCCTGAGGTTTAAGGTGAGATTGCGCACCCCAGTAACCACACAAGACAGCGGTGCTGGCTGCGTGTCAGTTGTGCAGAACCGTGCGTGCGTAATATTTGCTGTGAACACAGCACCGCAACAGCACAAAAAAATGCCCTGAGATTTAAGGCAAGAATACGCACCCCAGACACCACACAAGACTGCGTGTCAGTTGTGCAGAACCTTGCGTGCGTAATATTTGCTGTGAACACAGCACCGCAACAGCACAAAAAAACTGTCCTGCAGGGGTAAATGTGACCCCAAAAACAGCTGGGAAAATGGTCACTACTCAGTCCCTGACCTTATACTTTCAGCTCTGAAAAGAGCTTTTGGGTTTCACAGAGGATTTCTGGATGATTTGCAACAAAAAACACAACTCTCCCTAGCAGCTGCTCACACTCTTCCTACACTAGCTGTGTTCTGCATGCAATGTGCAGAAAATGGTGGCGGCAGGGATTAGTGCCAGGCTATGATGATTCATAGCCTATCATGACACTGGGCGGCCAGCCAATCATAGTAATGCCACCCACAACCAAGAAGGGTGCGGCATTACTGTGATTGGCAACTTGTGGGCGGGAGATCCGAATAGTGCGAGGCGAGTAGTGAAATACTCACTATGTACCAAGTACCGCGTTACTCGCCGAGTACAGAATACCCACAAATATGCTCGCTCATCTGTAGAAATAAGATGTATAATTATGTGCTTAATTGTAAAACATTGGGCAAAACTGTCACTGAAAAAGACCTGGGTGTATGGGTGGACGACAAACTCACATTTAGTGGCCAGTGTCAGGCAGCTGCTGCAAAGGCAAATAAAATAATGGGATGCATTAAAAGAGGCATAGATGCTCATGAGGAGAACCTAATTTTACCTCTATACAAGTCATTAGTGCGACCACACTTAGAATACTGTGTGCAGTTCTGGTCTCCGGTGTATAAGAAAGACATAGCTAAACTAGAGTGAGTGCAGAGAAGAGCGACCAAGGTTATTAGAGTACTGGGGGGTCTGCAATGCCAAGACAGGTTATTACACTTGGGGTTATTAAGTTTGGAAAAACGAAGGCTTAGGTGTGATCTTATTTTATGTATAAATATATGAGGGGACAGTACAAAGACCTTTCTAATCTTTTTACTTTTACACCTGAGGCAAGGGGGCATCCTCCATGTCTGGAGGAAAGAAGGTTTAATTGTAATCACAGATGCGGATTCTTTACTGTAAGAGAAGTGAGACTATGGAACTCTCAGCTGTATGATGTTGCAATGAGTGATTCACTACTAAAATTTAAGAAGGGCCTGGATGCCTTTCTTGAAAAGTGTAATACTGCAGGTTATGTACACTAGATTCCTTGATAGGGTGTTGATGCAGGGAACTAGTCTGATTAACGTATGTGGAGTCGGGAAGGAATTTTTTCCCCAATGTGGAGCTTAGAGTTTGCCACATGGGTTTTTTTTTGCCTTCCTCTGGATCAACATGTTAGGCTATGGTGTCACGCTCATGCCTTGGCTGACTGGCGTGAGCCGGGAGTTGTGGCCCCACTGTGCCACAGACCAGAATACCCTTGGAAGGGGCGTGACTAAGACAGCTGCCTTGGTCTTCTCTGGAGCCTCCAATGGTGAGGTCAGGGTTGTGCAGCAGGCAGCTGCCTGGTTCCACTCCAGGGTGATGTCTGGCTGTGACTGCTGATCCCACTCGGGGACAGGACACTTGTTCAGGTGTGAGTGACAGGCAGGCAGGTGGGCACGGCAGGCATGGCTGAGACACAGGGCAGGCTGGCATGGCTGAGACACAGGGCAGGCTGGCATGGCTGAGACACAGGGCAGGCTGGCATGGCTGAGACACAGGGCAGGCTGGCATGGACGAGGCACAGGGCAGGCTGGCATGGACGAGACACAGGACAGGCTGGCATGGTATGAGAAGGAATAGGTAGAGGTCACAGGGAAAGACACAGCAGGGAAAGAAGCCAAAGACAAGGAGGCAGAGGTAGGACAGAGTTCAGACTAAGTACAGGGACAAAGACTCTAGGACCAGGATATTCTGCCTCCTGGAGGGCAGACGGAGGTACTAGGCAAGACAAGGTCAGGAGTTATAGCACAGAGACCAGGATATATTGCCTCCTGGAGGGCAGACAGACAGGCACAAGACAAAGCTAGGAGTGTAGCCTCCAGAGAAGGAGAAACACAGAACAGGTACTGGCTTACTCATCAGCAAAACGCTAATTGAGTTTAGACATTGCTCAGGCAATGTTCCAGTGGGTGGGGCAGCCATAAATAGTAGAGGGCTCTAGGTAATTGGTCAGGGACACATTAGCCAGGTGCACCCTGACTCCATAAGAAGCAGAGAGTTCAGGTGTCACCCCCCTATACACACAGTCAGGAAACATGAACATAGAAGACAGGAGACAAGGCAAGGAGCTGGCGGCAGAGAGAAATCACAGCATGACCGGGAGCAGTGAGTAAGTTGGTGAGTGGGGAATGGGAGGCCACGCAATGATGCCAGCAGGGTTGTTACATATGGATTGAACTAGATGGACTTAAAGTCTTCCTTCAACCTTAAAAACTATGTTACTATGTTACACCAATCCCTCACCCACCTCGTCTTAATTTGATGTTCACTGCAAAGCTGTAAATGCTTGCCAGACCCAGATACTTCATGCACAGTTGATTGCTGATGTGCCATGCTACAATTTGTACTGTGGGTGAATTGAGGCCACTTGCCTGGTTTCTGTCCCTCATTTGAAGTGGTTTGGCAGCTTTTGGTCCCATTTGAAGGTGTTGTGCATGCATTTGTTTTTGTCTCTCATTGACTTGAATGGCATACATTTATGTTTGGCGAATATTCGACGAATATATAGGCAAATATTACAAATTTGCGATTGTAATCAGAACTGAACATTGAAATATTCGCTCATCTCTGGTTACTATAGTTTTGAATGTGATTTTGAGCATCTTGATGGGTGCAATTTTTAAAATGGTGTCACTTTGGGTATTTTCTTTCACATAACCCTTCAAAGTCACTTCAAATGTGCTGTGGTCCCTAAAAAAAACGGTTGTGTAAATTTCATTGGAAAAATAAAAAATTCCAGATCAACATTTAACCATTCTAATTTTAATAGCAAAAAAAGTTGTTTAAAAAATTATGTTAATGTAAGGTAGACTGTTGTGAGTTCATTTTCCCCTTCACCATTGAGGTCTGATGAACTCCCTCTTCTGGTGAAGGAAGGTAGTGAGGCTGATTACCAAGCACCTGGGCAGGATGATGATGACTGGGTGACGAGAATTACTGACTGGATATAAGGCAGCCGATGCCCTTTTGCCTTGCTGGTGATCTCTCTGAGGGATTCTAGGAGACCAGTCTGATTCCTGCTCCTCAAAAGCTAAGTTTTCTGCGCTACTTCTTGCATTTGTGTTTTGGTTTTGTTTTGCATTGTTTTCCTTGATTTCTGCCATTCCCTGCTGGGGTGAGCTGAATTCCTTTTTGCTCTGTCTTCAGAAAATACCTGAGTACTGATTTAGTCTTTTTGAAGCCTAGTGTCTTCAGGGCTTTTTTCCATATCAGCTGTTGGCTCTTGTTTTGATAGGGTTTTGGCAGATTACAGACAGCAGCTTTTCTATCCTGTCCTATGTAGTTAGCTTGGGCCCCATCATTTGCTCAGCCTGTCTTTCTATCTGTGTGAGTGTTTTTTCATCTTGCTTCACCGTCATTATATGTTGGGGGCTGCCTATTGCTTTGAGGTCTGCTCTGGGGCAGTTCAGATTTCCCTTTCTGTCTTTAGGCTATGTAGTTCTCCGGCTGTGATTGAGGGGTCTAGGGCACCGTAGGAACCCCCCACGGCTACTGCTAGTTGTTGTTGATAGGTTCAGGGGTCTGCAATCCGATAGCTGCCAACTTCTCTGGTGTTCTGGACTTAGCTAGTATTTCTGCTTTTGCCTCCTACGGTGACTCATTCATAACAGTAGAAATATGGGAAATGTTATTTATTAACTATTTTGTGTGGCATAATGTGCAACATTTTCAATTTTTTTGTCAAATTTTCTTTATTTTCAGAAACAAAGGAAAATTATATCAACCAAAATTTACTACTGACATGAAGTACAACATGTCACGAAAAAACAGGTTATCACATCATAAATTGACACTTAAGATTTTAAAAATTAGGATAAGTAATTAGCATATAAAGTGGCTCGGTCTTTAAGGGGCTAATGTGATATGTCCAGAAAAATACGCCAATGTCAAACTTCCCCTGTTTGGTACGTGCTCCGGTACTGAGCCCACACCTTTCCGTGCACATGTCAGCTGATATATACAGCTGACGTGAGCCCGCAACAGCCGCAGGTGAAATTGCGATCCACCCATGGCAGTTAATTAGTTACCGTGTATACTTCTGTATAAGCTGAGTTTTTCATCACTTTTTTAGTGCTGAAAATGCCACCCAGTCACGGTCCCAGAAAGCCGGCGGGGGAGCAGCTGGTAAGAGACAGGAGCCGGCAGGGAACAGGAGCGGTGGAGCATCGTGTAAGAGAGCTGGCAGAGGAGGGGGAGCAGCAGAGCTGGGGGTCACAGAGCCAGCTCGGCTGTGGCTACAGCCTGTGCCGCTGCAATAGCAGCGCACAGTGCCAGATGCAGTTGTCGACTTCCAGCACACATACTCACCTGCCTGCGTGCCCTCGGTGACTCAGTGACACTGCATCTTGTTTCGGGCGCCGACACCAGCAGCTCTCTTCCAGCCCGTCGGTCACATGCACTGATCATTAAGGTAATGAATATGCATGCATCTCCACTCCCATAGGCGGCTGGAAGAGAGCTGCTGAAGCTGGAACAGGATGCAGTGTCACAGAGGGAGCACCGGCAGGTAAATGGAATTTTTTTTTTTAACAGGACTCATACATAGGGATAAGGCGATAAGGAGCCATGCATGCCAGGAGATGGGACTGGAGAGCCATGCGCACCAGGAGAGGGACTGGAGAGCCATTCATACAGGATAGTGACCGGGGAGCCATGCATACAGAATAGGGACTGGAGAGCCATGTATAGAGGATAGGGAGCGGGGCAGCCATGCATATAGGATAAGGACTGGAGAGCAATGCATACCAAAAGTGGGACTGGACAGCCATGCATAACAGGAGAGGGACTGGAGAGCCATGCATACAGGATAGGGACCAGGGGAGCCATGCATACATTATAGGGACTGGAGAGCTATGCATACAGTATAGGGACTGGGGAGCCATGCATTCAGGATAGGGACTGGAGAGCCATGCATACATTATAGGGACTGGAGAGGCATGCATACAGGATAGGGACTGGGGGAGCCATGCATTCAGAATAGGGACTGGAGAGCCATGTATACATTATAGGGACTGGAGAGGCATGCATACAGGATAGGGACCGGGGGAGCCATGCATCCATACATACAATACATACAATGAAAGGCACTGGGGACAGGGGAGCCATGCATACAATGACAGGGACAGGGGAGCCAAGCATATCACAAAGGGATGAGGGGCAATGCATACCCAGCTTATACTTGAGTCAATAAGCCGACTCAGTTTTTCGTAGCAAAAGTAGGTGCCTTGGCTTATACTCGGGTTGGCTTAAACTCAAGTATGTATGGTAAATGCCACTGTCAATCCCTGACAGTGGCATTTAATTCGCGCTTACATAAGCGCATCGGAAATCCCACCCGTCGGTGACCCCATCACATGATCGCGGGTCACCGATGGGTTGGCATGACAACCAGGTTGGCATGACAACCAGATGTCTCCAGCAGGCAATCTATTCATCGCCTGTGTGTAGAAGAGCAGATCAAAGTACTGCAGCTTCTAGTCTCCCATGGAAACTGTTGTAGCATGCAAAAGTAAAAAAATTTTTTAAAGCTATTAAAAAATAAGAAAAATAAAACGATAAAAAAATCAAATATATACATATTTGGTATCACCGCATTTAGAATTGCCCAATCTATCAATATAAATAAAGAATTTACCCCAATGCTATAAACGATGTAACAAGAAAAAAGTCAAATCGCCAGAATTACGCATTTTTGGTTGGCGCAACATTGCATTAATGCAATAACGGGCGATCAAAAGTACATATCTGCACCAAAATTGTATCAATAAAAACTTCAGCTCGGTGCGGAAAAGATAAGCCCTCACCCAACCCCAGATCACGAAGAATGGAGACGCTATGGGTATGGGAAAATAGCCCAATTTTTTTTAACAAACTTTGGAATTTTTTTTCATAAATAAAGAAGAACCTATTTATGTTGAATGTCTGTGAACTCGTAATTACCTGGAGAATCATAATGTTGGTTCAGTTTTAGCATTTAGTGAACATGGTAAAAGTAAAAAAATCTGTGAAATTGCACCTTTTTTGTAATTTCACCCCACTTGGAATTTTTTTTCCCGTTTTCCAGTGCATGATATGTTAAAACCAATGGTGGCGTTCGAAAGTACAACTCGCTCCACAAAAAACAAACCCTTATATGGCCATTTTGACCAAAAAATAAAAAAAAGTTATGGCTTTGAGAAGAAGGGGAGCAAAAAACGAAAACACAAAAGCAAAAGTACCTCTGGTTATTAAAGGTTTAAACTGGAGCAGAATTCATGAAATCTTATGCAATATGCATAGCCATAGCATAGCACTGGCTCTTTGACTAGAAAAACTGCAAAAATAAATAATTTATTTTAGAGTTTTGCTAGATAATGTCATTTGTGAATCATGTTTACACTATGTTTGGTGCCTTTAGATGTGATAAATTGAAATATAAAGGGTTCCACAAAGAGATCTGACAGGTTATATATTAAAAAGTATGTAGTATGCACTCACATATTAAAGTTGAACTATTAGGCACAACCAGTAGCACACTGCTAATACTGCATTGGGCCTTCTCCACCTGGCATCAAACTTCAAGTGTTTCCACATCCTGGATGCACATACTGTACAGTTGAAAGCAATGATGGAACAGGGATCCTTCATCTCCATCCTCCATCATTTAAACTGTGCATCTGATGTCTCAGTGCAGCTGGTGAGATGACATTACTTCATTGAGACTCTTGTGCCGAGATGTGCAGAGCTTCAGACTACACACTGCAGAGACAATCATACTATTTAGAGGTTTATGATGGGGGCCATTATACTATTTAGAGGGCTACTTAATCCCTTCCCGACCTTTGACACAGCGTATGCGTCATGAAAGTCTCTGCCAATCCGACCTGTGACGCATATGCTGTGTCAAGGAAGGATTGCGTTCCTGCGGGTCGGGTGACCGGGGTCACTGAAAGATCACCCAACTTGCAGGCACAAGACCCTTTGTCCTTCACCCCAGGGGGGGTGGCTTAGCCCCCCATGGCTCCCATCGCTCTGATTGGCTGTCAAAAGTGAAACAGCCAATCAGAGTGATTGTAATATTTCACCAATGAAATTTAGTGAAATATTACAATCCAGACATGACCGATGCTGCAATAGCAATGCGCCCGCTGGAATCTGCCGGCTGCAGATTCATTCATTTATTTTGATCACTGTGATAAACTCTCACAGTGATCAAAATAAAAAAAATGTAAATCACCGCCCCCCTTATCACCCCCATACGCAGACACAAATAATAAAATAAAGAAAATATTTTTATTTTTCCATTAGAATTAGAACTAGGGTTAGGGTTGAAATTAGGGTTAAGGTTGGAATTAGGGTTAGGGTTAGAAATAAGGTTAGGGTTGAAATTAGGGTTGGAATTAGGGTTGGGATTAGCATTAGGGTTGTAATTAGGGTTAGGGTTGATATTAGGGTTAATATTAGGGTTAGGCTTTGTAAATTTTGCTGTTAAAATGAGAAATCGCTGGTCAACTTTTAACTAGAGTTGAGCCACTTTGGTCGGATTGGGTTTCATGAAACAAAATTTGTTTCAGATGAAACTGGTCTGACTAGGGCAAAAAAAGTCGGAGTTTCGTCCGAAAACCGACCCTAATGCAAGTCAATGGGAAATAAAAGTTGGCATTGAGCGGATGACATTCATCCACTCAATGCCGACTTTTATTCCCCATTGACTTGCATTGGGGTCGGGTTTCTGACGAAACTCCAACTTTTTTTGCCCTAGTCGGACCAGTTTCATCTGAAACAAATTTTGTTTCATGAAACCCGATCCGACCAAAGTCGCTCAACTCTACTTTTAACCCTTATAACTTCCTAACAGAAAAAAAATTGTTTCTAAAATTGTGCTGATGTAAAGTAGACATGTGGGAAATGTTATTTATTAACTACTTTGGGTCACATAACTCTCTAGTTTAACAAAATAAAAATTCAAAATTTGAAAATTGACAAATTTTCAAAATTTTCACCAAATTTCGATTTTTTTTCACAAATGAGCGCAAAAATTGGACCTAAATTTAGTACTAACATGAAGCCCAATATGTCCTGAACAAACAATCTCAGAATCGTTAGGATCTGCTGAAGCATTCCTGAGTTATTACCTCATAAAGGGACACTGGTCAGAATTGCAAAAAATGGTCAGATCATTAAGGTCAAAATAGGCTGGGTCATGAATGGGTTAAAGGTCCATCATACTATTTGAAGGGCTATGTGGGAGCCATTATGCTATTTGGAGGGTTATGTATGGGTCATCATACTATTTGGAGAGCTTGGTGGGGGCCATTATACTATTTGGAGGGCTATATGGGGCTATCATACTTTTTAGAGGGCTATGTGGGGGCCATTATACTGTTTGATTTACTGTTTGGGGTCCATTACATTTTGTGTGGAGGATTATGTTGAGCTCATCATACCATTTTGTGGGTTGCATGGTACAAATTGTAGACCAAATTTTGTAGGACAAATCACGTGGAATTGTAGAACAATTGATAATAATGGTCATGTCAGAAAGACACCCACATTAACCTCTATGTTGTGACCTGTTGTGTTGTGAGAGTCTATCTAGCATCATCAGCTCTTTAGGAGACAAATAAAAAGAAAACATTATTGCAAAGAAAAATGTCTTACAACTAGTATTGTCCCAGTAAGTCCTAAATATACACTCACAAATGTGCCTCAAAACTAGTGTTGAGCATTCCGATACTGCAAATATCGGGTATTGGCCGATAATCGCTGTATCGGAATTCCGATACCGAGTACCGATATTTTTTCTATATCGGATACCGGAATCGGAAGTTCCCATAATGCAATGAGCCCACTCGATTTGATTCAGCCAATGGGAATCCTCAGAAGTGTGGGCACATCCTGTTAGGCATGTAGACATGTTAACTATTGGCATGGCTGTGATTGGCTGCTTAAATGATGTCATCATGATGCGCGGTCAGTGCGGGCCTGCCGGTGGTCTGTACGGGCCTCTCGGGAGCCTGTGCCGGCTGTCGGTGGTCTGTGCCGGCTGCCGGTGGTCTGTACGGGCCTCTCGGGGGCCTGTGCAGGATGTCGGTGGCCTGTGCCGGCTGCCGGGGGCCTGTGCCGGCTGCCGGTGGTCTGTACGGGCCTGCCGGTGGTCTTGTGTGTGTGTGTGCAGGCATCGTCCGACGGGACTACAAGTCCCATCGGGCGATGCCTGCTACACTGACAGTGATTGACACATTAGCCAATGATGGGACAGTAGTAGTCCCATCATCCGACTAATGTGTTGAATGTAAAAAAAAATATATATATATATATATATTACATACATCATATATACAACATACACACTACATATATACTACATTCATACAACATACATACAAACAACATACATACTACATATATATTACATTCATACAACATACATACTACACACATACTACATATATACTACATTCTTACAACATACATACATACTACATACTACATACATACTACATATATACTACATTCATACAACATACATACTACACACATACTACATATATACTACATTCTTACAACATACATACATACTACATACATACTACATATATACTACATTCATACAACATACATACATACTACATACATGCTTCATATATACAGTCATGGCCAAAAGTTTTGAGAATGACACAAATATTAATTTTTACAAAGTCTACTGCTTCATTTTTTCTAATGGCAATTTGCATATACTCCAGAATGTTATAAAGAGTGATCAGCTTAACAGCAATTACTTGCAAAGTCAATATTTGCCTAGAAAATGAACTTTATCCCCCAAAACACATTTCAACATCATTGCAGCCCTGCCTTAAAAGGACCAGCTAACATCGTTTCAGTGATTGCTCCAGTAACACAGGTGTGGGTGTTGATGAGGACAGGGCTGGAGATCAACCTGTCATGATTAAGTAAGAATGACCCCACTGGACACTTTAAAAGGAGGCTGGTGCTTGGCATCATTGTTTCTCTTCTGTTAACCATGGTTATCTCTAAAGAAACACGTGCAGTCATCATTGCACTGCACAAAAATGGCCTAACAGGGAAGAGTATCGCAGCTAGAAAGATTGCACCTCAGTCAACAATCTATCTCATCATCAAGAACTTCAAGGAGAGAGGTTCCCTTGTTGCCAAAAAGGCTCCAGGGCGCCCGAGAAAGACCAGCAAGCGCCAGGACCGTCTCTTAAAAGTGTTTCAGCTGCGGGATCGGGCTACCAGCAGTGCAGAGCTTGCTCAGGAATGGCAGCAGGCAGGTGTGAGTACATCTGCATGCACTGTGAGGCAGAGACTCTTGGAGCAAGGCCTGGTCTCAAGGAGGGCAGCAAAGAAGCCACTTCTCTCCAGGAAAAACATCATGGACAGACTGATATTCTGCAAGAGGTACAGGGAGTGGACTGCTGAGGACTGGGGTAAAGTCATTTTCTCTGATGAATCCCCTTTTCGATTGTTTGGGACATCTGGAAAACGGCTTATTCAGAGAAGACCAGGTGAGCGCTACCACCAGTCTTGTATCATGCCAACTGTCAAGCATCCTGAAACCATTCATGTGTGGGGTTGCTTCTCAGCCAAGGGAATGGGCTCTCTCTCAGTCTTGCCTAAAAACACAGCCATGAATAAAGAATGGTACCAGAATGTCCTCCAAGAGCAACTTCTCCCAACCGTTCAAGAGCAGTTTGGCGATCAACAATGCCTTTTTCAACATGATGGAGCACCTTGCCATAAAGCAAAGGTGATAACTAAATGGCTCAGGGAACAAAACATAGAGATTTTGGGACCATGGCCTGGAAACTCCCCAGATCTTAATCCCATTGAGAACCTGTGGTCAATCATCAAGAGACAGGTGGACAAACAAAAACCTTCACATTCAGACAAAATAAAAGCATTGATTTTGCAAGAATGGACTGCTATCAGTCAGGATTTGATCCAGAAGTTGATTGAGAGCATGCCAGGGAGAATTGCTGAGGTCCTGAAGAAGAAGGGTCAACACTGCAAATATTGACTTGCTGCATTAACTCATTCTGTCAATATAAACTTTTGCTACTCATAATATGATTGCAATTATATTTCTGTATGTGATAAAAACATCTGACAAACACACATAAAAACCAGAGGCCAGCAGATCATGTGAAAATATAATATTTGTGTCATTCTCAAAACTTTTGGCCATGACTGTACTACAGTCATATAACATACATATATACTACATACTACATACATACTACATATATACTACATTCATACAACATGCATACATACATACTACATAATACTACATTCATACTACATACATACTACATCCATACATACTACATATACTAAATATATACTACATTCATACAACATACATACTACATACATACTACATTCATACTACATTCATACATACTACATACATACTATATATATATATATATATATATATATATATATATATATATATACACTACATTCATACTACATACATACATACTACATATATATATATATATACTACATTCATACAGCATACAACATTCATACAACATACATACATACTACATACATATATACTACATTCATACAACATACATACATATATAATTCATTCATACAACATACATACATGCTACATACAACATACATGCTACATACTACATACATACTACATATATACTACATTCATACAACATACATATATACTACATACATGCTACATATATACTACATTCATACAACATACATACATACTACATATATATTACATTCATACAACATACTACATATATACTACATTCATACAACATACATACTACATATATGCTACATTCATACAACATACATACATACTACATAATACTACATTCATACAACATACATACATACATACTACATAGTACATTCATACATACTACATATACTAAATATATACTAAATTCATACCACATACATACATACTACATACATACTACATTCATACTACATTCATACATACTACATATATACTACATTCATACTACATACTACATATATATATATACTACATTCACACAACATACTTCATTCATACAACATACATACATGCTACATACAACATACATGCTACATACTACATACATACTACATATATACTACATTCATACAACATACATACATACTACATACAACATACATGCTACATATATACTACAGTCATACAACATACATATATACTACATACATACTACATATATACTACATTCATACAACATACATACATACTACATATATACTACATTCATACAACATACATACATACATACTACATATGTACTACATTCATACAACATACATACATAGTACATTCATACATACTACATACATACTAAATATATAGTACATTCATACAACATACATACTACATTCATACTACATTCATACATACTATATATATATATATATACTACATTCATACTACATACATACTACATACATATATACTACATTCATACAACATACAACATTCATACAACATACATACTACATGCATATATACTACATTCATACAACATACATACATGCTACATACAACATACATGCTACATATATACTACATTCATACTACATATATACTACATTCATACAACATACATATACTACATACATGCTACATATATACTACATTCATACAACATACATATATACTACATACCGTATATACTACATTCATACAACATACATACATACTACATATATACTACATTCATACAATACATTCATACAACATACATATATACTACATACATACTACATACATACTACATACATTCATACAATACATACATATAGACATACAGTACAAATAACATAGAGTACATACTCACCATCACTTGTCACTTTGATCCCCGAAGCCAGTGTCATCTATGAAAGAAATTAGAAAAAAACAAACCACCAAATACTCCCTGATCCGCAGATATCCACGAGTGAGCGTCCCATGCCGATTTCCCGTGGAGAACAGCATCATCAGCTGATGCGACCGCTCTCTAGGGGCTTCAATAATCCAATGACGGTAGGGAAGGTATCCTTCCGCACTGTATTCCTCCGCCACTTTAAAAAAAATAGTCCCTAGTCTCACTTTATGGCAAAAGATGCCTGGGAACTTTCTCACACAGCTTTTGCCATAAAGTGAGACTAGGGACTATTTTTTTACAGTGGCGGAGGAACACAGTGCGGAAGGATACCTACCTTCTGACATTGGATTATGGAAGCCCCAAGAGAGCGGTCGCATCAGCTGATGCTGTTGTTCTCCACGGGAAATCAGCGTGGGACCCTCGTGGATTTCTGCGGATCAGGAAGTATATGGCTTGTTTGTTATTTTTATATTTTTTCATAGACGACACTGGCTTCGGAGAACAAAGTGACAAGTATTGGTGAGTATGTACTCTGTTATATGTACTGTATGTCTATATGTATGTATTGTATGAATGTATTGTATGTAGTATATATTGTGAGGTGCCAAGGGGAGAGGTACTAGAAAACAGGTATATTTCTCCCCGTTTCATTTCATATGTCTCCCTGTACTGATGATGAAGCCAGTTTATTTCACTGTAATCCAGTCCTGGTTTCCTTAGTGATCAGCATGGAAAGGACTGGTAGTTCCCCTCCATTTATTCAATCCAGGTTTTGGTTTCCTGACTGGTCCAGCTGATATAATCAGGAGGAGCTGGGATCTCTCAGTCTATCTTGTCTGCTGAGCTGGGAGCTGACACAGTAAGATTACATGGACTTGTTTGCTGTTATATAGGTTTATTTTGTAGTTAGCCTGCTATTGTTAGTTAGTGGCCAGATGGCCTTAGATGTTTTATTTCATGTTTGGCATGTGTAACATTGAATAACAAGTGTGCACAATAAATATGCTGTGTCCATATTCATGTGGAACTTGCTAGTCTGCTGAAGTGACTTCATAGCCACATGCTTGTGCCGAAGCAAAGATCCCAGCTGAGCTATCTATTCCCCACAATATGTATGTAGTATATATGTATGTTGTATGAATGTAGTATGTATGTAGTATATATGTTATGAGTGAGTCACCGTAGGAGGCAAAAACAGAAATGCTAGCTAGTCCTGAAAACCAGAGAAGTTGGCAACTATCAGATTGCAGACCCCTGAACCTATCAAAACAACTAGAAGTAGCCGTGGGGGGTTCCTACGATGACCTAGACCCCTCGATCACAGCCGGAGAGATACATAGGCCTAAAGAAGGAAAGGGGAAATCTAACTGCCCCAGAGCAGACCCCAAAGCAATAGGCAGCCCCCCACATATAATGACGGTGAAGCAAGATGAAAACACTTACACAGACAGAAAGACAGGCTGAGCAAAGACGGGGCCCAAAAACTACCTAGATAGGAACGGATAGGAAGGCTGCTGTCTGCAATCTGCCAAAACCCTATCAGAGACAAAAGCCAACAAGCTGATATAAAAATGGCCCTGAAGCAACTAAGCTTCAAAAACTAAATCAGCACTCAGGTACTTTCAGAAGACAGGGCTCTAGGAACACTGCACACTCCAGCAGGGAGTGGCAGAATCCAAAAAGCAAGAAAAACAAAAACAAATCTTAGATGCAAAAACGCAAAACAGAAAACTTAGCTTTAGGAGAGCAGGAATCAGACTGGTGTCCAAGAGTCCACAGAGAAATCACCCGCAGGGCAGAAAGGGCGTAGGCTGCCTTAAATCCAGTCAGTGACTCCACTCAGCCAATCGTTTTCATTAGTCCCAGGTGTCTGATAATCAGGCTCACTACCTTCCTTCACTAGAATAGGGAGTTCACCAGGCCTCAGTGACGGAGGGGAAAATGAACTCACAACAGTACCCCCCCCTTGAGGAGGGGTCACCGAACCCTCATCCACGCCACCAGGGCGATCAGGGTGAGCCCGATGAAAGGCACGCACCAATCTTTTGGCATGAATATCGGAGGCAGAGACCCAGTAATTATCCTCCTGACCATAACCCTTCCACTTAACCAAATGCTGGAGTCTCCGTCTAGCCAGACGGGAATCCAGAATTTTCTCTACCTCATATTCCAAGTTACCTTCAACCAATACAGGGTCCGGAGGTGCCACCTCAGGCACAACTGGCTCAACAAACCTCTTCAACAAGGACTTATGGAACACATTATGGATCTTAAATGTGACAGGAAGAGCCAAACGAAAAGAGACCGGATTAATAATCTCCAAAATCTTGTAAGGTCCAATAAATCTAGGCTTAAACTTAGGAGAAGCCACCTTCATAGCAATATTTTTTGATGATAACCACACCATATCACCAATCTTAAACTGGGGACCAATGGTCCTATGTCGATTGGAAAACCGCTGGGCCTTTTCCTGGGAGAGAGATAACTTATCCACCACTTGGTCCCAGATCTGGTGCATTCTCTCCACCACAGTGTCAACACCTGGGCAGGCAGAAGGCTCCACCTGCCCTGAAGAAAATCGAGGGTGAAAACCAAAGTTACAAAAAAAAGGTGACATCAAAGTGGCAGAACTAGCTCTATTATTTAAAGCAAATTCGGCCAAGGGCAAAAATGAAACCCAATCATCCTGATCAGCGGAAATAAAACATCTCAAATACGACTCCAAGGTCTGGTTTGTTCTCTCTGTCTGCCCACTGGTCTGAGGGTGAAAAGCAGAGGAGAAGGACAACTGAATTCCCAACTTAGAACAGAATGTCCTCCAAAATTTAGACACAAATTGAACTCCTCTGTCAGATACAATGTTCTCAGGAATCCCGTGCAAGCGAACCACCTGTTGCAAAAACAGAGGCACCAACTCAGAGGAAGATGGCAACTTAGGGAGTGGTACAAGATGAACCATCTTAGAGAACCTATCACAAATCACCCAAATAACAGTCATTCTTTGAGAGACCGGCATATCAGAAATGAAATCCATTGAAATATGGGTCCATGGCCTCCTGGGGACCGGCAAAGGCATCAACAACCCACTAGAGCGAGAACAAGATTTAGACCGGGAGCAAGTCCCACAGGACTGCACAAAATTCCTGACATCATGAGACAAGGTGGGCCACCAAAAAGAGCGACTCACCAGATCTCTAGTACCAAAAATACCTGGATGACCAGCCAATGCAGAGCAATGAACTTCAGACATCACTCTCTTCTTCCACTGGTCAGGAACATACAACTTTCCACTGGGGCAACGCTCAGGTTTGTCCTCCTGGAACTCTTGCAGAGCAAGTCTCAAATCGGGCGAGATGGCAGAAAGAACTACCCCTTCGCCTAAGATGGTGGCAGGCTTGGTCACCACAGGAGAATCAGCAAAGAAACTCCTAGAGAGGGCGTCAGCCTTGACATTCTTAGTTCCAGGAAGGAAAGAGACCACAAAATCAAAACGTGTAAAAAACAAGGCCCATCTAGCCTGTCTAGGGTTCAAGCGTTTAGCCGACTCTAGGTAAATCAAATTTTTGTGGTTAGTGAGGACCACAACTTGATGTTTGGCTCCCTCCAACCAATGTCTCCACTCCTCAAATGCCCATTTCATGGCCAACAGTTCCCGATTCCCCACATCATAGTTACGTTCAGATGAAGAGAACTTATGGGAAAAGAAAGCACAGGGATTCATTTTAGATGTTACCGGATCCTTTTGGGACAACACCGCTCCTGCACCAATCTCAGAAGCATCCACCTCTACCTGGAACGGGAGTGAGACATCAGGTTGCCGCAGAACCGGGGCGGAGGTAAATCTACGCTTCAGCTCCTTAAAGGAAGCAACCGCCTCCGGAGACCAATTCAACACATCCGCACCCTTCCTGGTCAGGTCAGTCAATGTTTTGGCAATACTAGAAAATTTTGCTATAAATTTCCGATAAAAATTAGCAAAACCCAAAAACTTCTGGAGGGCCTTCAAAGAAGTGGGCTGAACCCAATCATAAATGGCCTGTACCTTGGCAGGGTCCATTTCAATAGTTGACGGAGACAAAATAAATCCCAAAAAAGAAATTCTCTGTACTCCAAAAAGGCATTTTGATCCTTTGACATACAGAGAATTCGCTCTCAAGATTCGGAACACAGTCCGAATATGTTCCACATGAGAATCCCAATCCTTGGAGAAGATCAAAATATCATCCTGATAGATAATCAAAAATTTATCGACAAAGTCTCGGAAAATATCGTTCATGAAGCACTGGAAGACAGAAGGGGCATTAGTGAGCCCAAAAGGCATCACCAGGTACTCAAAATGTCCCTCCGGAGTATTAAACGCCATCTTCCATTCATCCCCCTGCTTAATGCGGATAAGATTATACGCCCCCCTGAGGTCAAGCTTGGTAAACCAGCAAGCACCTCTGACTCTAGAGAATAGATCCGAAATCAGGGGTAACGGATACTGATATTTAATAGTAATTTTATTGAGGGCACGATAATCAATACAAGGCCTTAAAGAAGGAAAGGGGAAATCTAACTGCCCCAGAGCAGACCCCAAAGCAATAGGCAGCCCCCCACATATAATGACGGTGAAGCAAGATAATAATCTTTATATAATAATAATCTTTATTTTTATATAGCGCTAACATATTCCGCAGCGATTTACAGTTTGCACACATTTTCATCACTGTCCCCGATGGGGCTCACAATCTAAATTCCCTATCAGTATGTCTTTGGAGTGTGGGAGGAAACCGGAGTGCCCGGAGGAAACCCACGCAAACACGGGGAGAACATACAAACTCCTTGCAGATGTTGTCCTTGGTGGGATTCGAACCCAGGACCCCAGCGCTGCAAGGCTGCAGCGCTAACCACTGAGCCACCGTGCTGCCCACCCCCCTTACCCTCAGGTCAGTCAGAGAACTGCACCTAGGATAATTAGTCGCCGGACGGGCTGCCTGTTGTGAACCGGCAATTAGGCTTCTGCAGTAAGGGAATTATCAATGCTGTGGCCGCAGCCCCTCATTCAGCAATATAAGACCCTTCTGTACTGCCAGCAAGCCGCAATAGCCGTGCACAACGTGCTGCCACCAGTCACGGTTACTTAATTTACAGTGTTAAATTAAGAGGGTCCGTGGCAAACCCCTTGAATTAGTAGCGATTATCTATCAAAGGCGTATAGAAGATGAAAACACTTACACAGACAGAAAGACAGGCTGAGCAAAGACGGGGCCCAAAAACTACCTAGATAGGAACGGATAGGAAGGCTGCTGTCTGCAATCTGCCAAAACCCTATCAGAGACAAAAGCCAACAAGCTGATATAAAAATGGTCCTGAAGCAACTAAGCTTCAAAAACTAAATCAGCACTCAGGTACTTTCAGAAGACAGGGCTCTAGGAACACTGCACACTCCAGCAGGGAGTGGCAGAATCCAAAAAGCAAGAAAAACAAAAACAAATCTTCGATGCAAAAAGGCAAAACAGAAAACTTAGCTTTAGGAGAGCAGGAATCAGACTGGTGTCCAAGAGTCCACAGAGAAATCACCCGCAGGGCAGAAAGGGCGTAGGCTGCCTTAAATCCAGTCAGTGACTCCACTCAGCCAATCGTCTTCATTAGTCCCAGGTGTCTGATAATCAGGCTCACTACCTTCCTTCACTAGAATAGGGAGTTCACCAGGCCTCAGTGACGGAGGGGAAAATGAACTCACAACAATATATGTATGTTGTATGAATGTAGTATATATGTAGCATGCATGTTGTATGTAGTATGTATGTATGTTGTATGAATGTAGTATATGTAATATGTAGTATATATGTATGTTGTATGAATGCAGTATATATGTAGCATGTATGTAGTATGTAGCATGTATGTATGTTGTATGAATGTTGTATATATGTAGCATGTATGTAGTATGTAGTATGTATGTTGTATGAATGTAGTATGTAGCATGTATGTGTGTTGTATGAATGTTGTATGAATGTAGTATCTAGCATGTATGTTGTATGTAGCATGTTTGTATGTAGTATGTATGTAGTATATATGTATGTTGTATGAATGTAGTATGTATGTAGTATATATGTAGCATGTATGTTGTATCTAGTATGTATGTATGATGTATGAATGTAGTATATATGTAGCATGTATGCTGTATGTAGTATGTTGTATGAATGTAGTATATATGTAGCATGTATGTTGTATGTAGTATGTATGTTGTATGAATGTAGTATATATGTAGCATGTATGTAGTATGTATGTATGTTGTATGAATGTAGTATATATGTAGCATGTATGTAGTATATATGTATATTGTATGAATGTAGTATATATGTAGCATGTATGTAGTATGTATGTAGTATGTATTTTTTTATTTTTTTACATTCAACACATTAGCAGGATGATGGGACTACTACTGTCCCATCATTGGCTAATGTGTCAATCACTGTCAGTGTAGCAGGCATAGCCCGATGGGACTTGTAGTCCCATCGGACGATGCCTGCACAGACACTGACCACCGACAGCCGGCACAGGCCCCCGGCAGGCTGGCACAGGCAGCCGGCACAGGCCCCCAGAGGCCCGCACAGACCACCGGTAGCAGGCACAAGCCCCCGGCAGCTGGCAGAAGCCCCCGGCAGGCCTGTACAGACCCCCGGCAGCCGGCACAAGTCCCCGGCAAGCCCGTACAGATCACTGGCAGCTGGCACAGGCCCCCGGCAGCTGGCACAGACCACCGACAGCCGGCACAGGCCCCCGAGAGGCCCATACAGACCACCGGCAGCCGGCACAGGCCCCCCGAGAGGGCCGTACAGACCACCGGCACCCGGCAGAGGCCCGTACAGACCACCGACAGCCCGCACAGGCCCCACCAGCACACACAGACATGCACAGTGCCCGCCCACACACCGCCCACACTCTCCCCCCCTCCCGAAAGGGTTTTTTTTAATTCCGACATTTCTGTCCCATTGACTTTAATGGGACTTCCGGGATCGGAATCGGCGATACCCGATACTTTTTTTAGATCGGCCGATCTAATCCGATCCGATATTTTTCAATATCGGGTGGTATCACTCAACACTACTCAAAACCCATACTACATCCTGCATGGCAGATTAATAATTTTACATTCATGCCTTGGGAAAAATGGTATACATACCTGTAAAATAAAGTTGTTGTTAAAGCAGTTCCCTCATAACAAAGGGGGAAGGAAAAACTCTAAAAATAGTGTATGATTCATTCAGTGGTCAGCAATTATTATAACATGCATATTTTTCATCCTCAGTTGACAGTTTGTAATATCGCTTGTGATGGAACCAAGTATAAAAGGGCTAACTCCTGACAGCTTCTGACATAGAAGTACTGAAGGAGTCACTGAGCAATAATTAAATGTTTCTGCAACCCATAATTGAAATCCATAAGTCAAGCGCATTTTATTTTATCACAAGAGCTCAAATACTGCTCAACATGTTCTCCATGTTTTGTACTACCTAATGCATAAAAATGTACATGACCTATGTAACCTCTCCTTCAACATGGAAAGTTTTAGGTTTGTATTGCCAATTAGAAATAAATACATCCTTATTTTTAATGTTTAGTATTAATCAATACCAGGCCCAAATCTATAGGTTTATAGTGTTGATATTATTATTGCTACCACATCTAAAGTGTCAATTACAATGTACAGTACATGATTATAAAACTCTGTCCTGTTATTCTACTCTACAAGATATTTAATGAAGCTGAGTGCCAAAGTGATCAGTCTTGTTAGGGTATCTATTAAAAGAACATTTAAAATGTTGACATCAAAGTTAGTTCTCCACGCATATAGTTTATAGTTCATGCCTTGATCCTTCATTGAACAAAGGCACCACATCGGATGTCTAAAACTCAACTCTGTCTTGTGAAATAACAAAGACTCTTTGAAGGTTAAAAAAAAGGTTTTCATATAAAAGAAGTGAGCCTTGGTTATCAGGGTTTGTGACATGTGCGCTAACCTTCGTTATAAACTATTATGGAAATGAATAAATAACTTCTTAGCTTGTTAAGGATGTATAGGGTCAGGGAGATAATGTGGCATTATTTGATTGGCTAGTGGGAGGTGTCCCTGTGGGGAGTACATAAGGTGAGGGGCAGTTGGGGTAGTTCATTTGGGATAGTTTTAGAGTGCTTTGAATATCTGTGGAATTTTAAGAATGGAGGCTCTTGTCCAGGAGATCCGAGCCTTAGCTGAAAGCTGGGGACAGCAGTGGCTCCAGGACTAGCTGCAGCAGTGGAATGCTGAAGAGAGGACCGCTGAGGTGGCTGCAGCCACAGCACCTCAGAGAAGTGCCAGGAGGTCCAGACTGCCAGAAAGACTCAGCCAGGAAGGGACTCCCCAGACCAGGCACCAACTGCATAACCCCTCCAAGGCCACCTCTGGATCGCCAATGCAGCCAAAGCCTCCATCAGCCGCATGCCGCTCTGGAGGGATTCCACGGCGTTGGCCTGGTCCAGGAGCCGAGGTGAGTAATGTTGTTGGCCCCCTTCCATCCCAGTCATGTGGTACCACTGACCAGGAAGTGTGGCCCACACAGATGAGCAGGGCCTCTGCTGCTGCAGGGAGGAGGGAGTCATCAGAAGAGCAGCTGTGCCGGGCCCAGGGAGCAGTCAGTGGAAGGAGAATGGACCGGTGAATTGGAGCTAACCCTGAAGAATGCCAGGCCCAGGGAACGGAAAGAGGCAGGAGGGTAAATCGGTCAGCTGGAGCTGACACAAGAGCGGCAGGCACAGCTGCGCCGGCGGATCTCACAGGAATAAGGGGTCATGACTGCTCACTATGGTAAAAAGCATAGGGGATTTGAAGGAGGTTGCTTACACCAAAGGAGGATGGAGGAGACCACTGCAAGGATGGGTGACTCCCAACAGTGTTAAGCGGGTGTTAAAATTGAGGTCCCTACTGAGAGAAGTCTCAGCGGGACATTTTTGGTAGGGGCAACAGTCAGCTGGGTCCCCCTGGGCCGGTTGTGGTGCAACTGGGGGTGGAATGCAGGGTCCCCTTGGGCCGGTTGCGGTGCGACTGGGGGTGGCATGGTGGAGCTGTTTGCTGCAGTTTTCAAAATGGTTGAACCTTTAACTCCCCTACTCCTTTTTCAGAGTCAAATTAATGTTGTTTACTGTTTAATGTTATTTATGCTTATGTGTTATTTAATAAATGAGGCTGCTGTGGCCATTATATCCAATGTCACACAGTGTGTTTTTTTATTATAGTTAATTGGGGGTTTCAGTGCTCTATGGATAGATGGCCATATAGTCATGCATTCTGAAGTCATGCACTTAAACAACATGTGTACTTTAGGTTTAAGAGGACAGCTAGCGCTGCCATGATAACGGTAAACAATACAAAAAATGATGCTGTAACAGTTAAGTCTTCAAACAGAGGCTGGACAGACATCTGACTGGGATGATTTAGCGAATCCTGCTTTGAGCAGGGGGTTGGACTAGATGGCCCAGGAGGTCCCTTCCAACTCTACGATTCTATGATTCTATGATTCTAAGTGCCAAAACCATATAACTTAACAAAACACAATGTAAAATTTGATCTAACAATTAAAAAGGATACTGTACTGTTACTTATAGAAAAGCAATTGACCTCTGAATTAGAAATGATTGAATCGATATGATGCTAATAAACTTCAAATTAAATTTGATGCAATTCATAGATCACTCGCATGCTTTTCTGATCTGTTGTCAAACATTTGGGGACCCACTTTGCAGAGAGCTCCTTCATGTCCATATGTTCATGGATAATTACACAAACACATTCATGGGAAATCCCCATGATGTCTGCTATTGCTTTAGCTGAAATTAGCAGATTCTCCAGTATGAGGTTGTGCAAAGCATCGACGGTCTCTGGAACAACAACCACTCTCGGTCGTCCGGGACGTTCCTTATCATTTCTGCTGAAGTGGTCTGTTTTAAATTTGGTCACCCAGTTTTTAACTGTAGAATATGAAGGGCATTGATCCTCCAATGTCTGTGACATATCACTATGAATATCCTTTGTGGACTTTCCTTGCAGAAACAAGAATTTTATCACTCCTCTGCTCTCATTTGCTGTGAATATCGCATTAGACTCCGCCATTTTTTTTCCGTGCATGCGTAGAACACTGTTGGCACCATCCTGGATGAACACATCTTGGCACCGTCCTGGTTGTAAACTGTATAGTTCTCAGATATGGATTATGGTGTGGGACAGAACGATGGACAGGTATGGTATATTGTTAGCTTATTATTTTATGTTTTTTACAGGAGAACGAGGGCTTCGGGGAATTAGCAGAAGTTGTAAGTATGGTTTAATTAAGAACAATAAAGGAGTCTGTGTGTTTATTTGAAATAAAGGATTTTAAAAGGGGTGTCTGTGTTTTGTTTACTATTTGACAATATGGGGTTAGTTGTTAGGCGACAGGTTCCTGTCACTGCACAGCGGGAATCCCATTCCTCTTCAGCCGCAGAGGAGGCTGCTCAGCCTCTGGTCCAGCTATAGCAACGCATGCTGGTCAGCAGCGAGCTACTCCAGGGACTAAGTCCACCATTCGGTCCACTGAGCATGCCCGTGGGACGATCTCCCATTGGAGATCAGAGGTCATGTGCTCAGGTCCTTCTCCAGCTTGGATTGGACCATCAGGAAGGTCCCCGAAGGACGCTGCTATGAAAAGGTTGCATAGCCATTCGGGAATGCGCTAGTATAGACTGCATTACCAGACTATGAGGAGTGAGTGTTTTATGCATGTATGAATGTCTCTGGTGAATGACTCATTAAGAAACCCCTACCCTTGGTACACATGTGTTGTGCAGCCTAGCCTGTTAAGCACCCAGGCTTAGGTGTAGGTAGAGGCAGAGTCTGAGACTGGCATCAGTGTCCACCGGTGGCTCTGCATGCCACGGTGCATGTGCTCGACACTCCAGCATAGTCAGCTAAGCTAAACAGGCTCTGGCATTTATGTTCTGCGGTAGTGCAGCTCTGTGAGGTAACAGAGTTCGCCCTGTATACACCGGGTGACGTTAACCCGCATGTGTTCTTCCTTTATACCGCCATATAGCGTCCACCATTACCTAGCAGCAGCATACCACCTCTGCACGGTGGACCCCGGGTTGCGATCGCACTTTCTCATATTTTATATTTAGTGCGATCCGCAACCCTAACATTAGTAATGGGGGCATCTAATTGATGCATCTTCGTTACTAACTTTGGGGCTTGATGTCACAAAGGTGACATCAACACCCCAACTATTACCCCATATGCCACTGCAACAGGGCGGTGGAAAGAGCAAGGCTATGTGCCAGAATTGGCGCACCTTACAGATGCGCCTTTTCTGGGGTGGCTGAGCGCTGGTGTTTGTAGCCGGAGGGCCACTATCCATGGGCCCTTCCTAGGCTATAAATATCAGCCCTCAGTTGTCTGCATCATTATTGCTGGCTATAAATTATAGGGGAGCCCCATATCATTTTTCCCAGAAATAATCTTTTATTAATTAAATACATGTCAATAATTTTGCACACACACACTACTATTTTCATTTGTCACCGACATGTGTATATATATATATATATATATATATATATATATATACACATATATACAGTATATTCAATAGATATATATTACATATATATATATATATATATATATGTGTGTGTAATATAGATTTTATATGTACTGTATATACAGCTCTGGCAAAAATAAAGAGACCACTTCCAAATGTTGAGTTTGTCTGATAATTGTTCTTTTTGTCTGCAAACTTCCGACATGTCTCCGAATTTCAAGTTATAAATTTTGTTTTCGTTTTCTGAAAAGGAGAAATGGTAAAAATAAAAAAAAAAGTGCTTTCAATCCCCAAACAATGCAAACAAAACAAGTTTCATAATCATTTAGAAAAAACAATACTAATGTTTTAACTAAGGAAGAGTTCAGAAATCAATATTTTGTGGAATAACCATGATTTTTGCCACCAGTCTTTCACACTGCTCCTGGCGCAAAAATTTAAGCAGTTCTTCTTTGTTTGATGGATTGTGACTATCCATCATCCTCTTGATTACATTCCAGAGGTTTTCATTAGGGTTCAGGTCTGGAGAATGGGCTGCCCATGACAGGGTTTTGATGTGGTGGTCTCTTAATTTGTTGCCAGAGCTGTCAAAATATGTATATATATATATATATATATATATATCATGTATATGTATATGATATGTATATATATTATGTGTGTGTATATGTATATAGATAGATAGATAGATAGATAGATAGATAGATATTATATGTACCGTATATACTCGAGTATAAGCCAAGGCCCCTAATTTTGCCACCAGAAACTGGGAAAACTTATTGACTAGTGTATAAGCCGAGGGTGAGAAATGCTGCAGCTTCTGGTAAATTTCAAAAATAAAAATAGATAGTAATAAAAGTAAAATGGTGGCCCCATAACATGCTCCATATTAATATACACCCCATATAATAATGCTGCTGCTGCCATTTAAAAAAAAATTTGACATACTCACCTCTCATCGCTGCCCGCTGCTCCTCAGCATCACCGGCTCTCTGCAGTGACTGTTCAGGTAGAGGGTGTGCACTAACCACGTCATCATGCCCTGTGACCTGAACGTCACAGCCAGAGGACCTGGGAGACTGAGCGCAGCGGTGGAATGGGGAGAGGTGAATATGGCATGGCTCACCCTCTCCCAGTCCTACTCACCCTCCTGGTGTCTGAATATGAGGCTCGGCTACATCTCAGTCCCAGCGTCTGCATCTCTCTTCCTGTCTTCTTCATGTGCGGTCACATTGTACAGCACATTAAGGTAATGAATATGCTCTCCACCCCTATGGGAGTGGAGATGCATCCATATTTATTACTTTAATGAGTGGTGTCATATTTTATTTTTTTTTCTATTTTAATTGTCTACTTTAAGTGCCGTACGTTTATTGGGAGTTGTGAACCTATGTATGGCAACTTTGCAACATTGCATTTTTTATTTGCTTAAATTTACATTTCAGTTTGTGCTGTCCCCCACCCCCATCATTGTCCTCTCCTCCATCATTGTCTTATCCCCTACCCATCTCATTGTCATCTCCCCCATCATTGTCCTCTTCGCCACCCCCATCATTGTCCTCGTTGCTGCCAGCAACTTTCTCTCTGACTCAGGCACCAGCTGCATGCTGACATCATCAAGCCATGTCATCTCACTCACAGCAGGATGATATAGCCTTCAAAAGCAAAACAATCAAATGGACTTATTGTTCTGCTCAGTCCACCTTCTCCACCACCATAACAGGCTTCTTTTTATTTACTATTTAGGTACTACAGGGGTTCAATTATCTGATTGCCACTTGGAAACATACAGGCTCATGTTTTTTTTAGTCATAGCAAAATAAAGTTTAGAGTCCTTCATAAACTTTACAGCTCCAAAACTAAAACAGTCTTTCTTCAGCAAAAATGCATAACCAAAACAGTCCTTTCTCTGGGTAATCGAAGCAAATCAAAATATTTTCATCAGCATGGTATTACCGTTCTGTACAGCTCTGTCTTTCTCTAGTCCCAACTAAGAATGCTAAGCTAACCCTGCTGCATGTTATTATGCCTGTAATAACTGGGCTGGAGTATGGAATCAACCTTTCCCAACCTGGCTCTTTTGGTTGCTCTGAAATCCCAGACACAAAATCCAGTAAAATAGAAACCCTCTTAGGTTACTTTCACACATCAGATTTTTACAGACAGGCAGGATCCAGCTATTTGTTAAAAAAACGGATCTGGCATAAATTTTGGAGAACTGAAGAAACGGATCCGTTTTTCCGCCGTATCCGTCTAGCAGGTTTATATCTGTTTCCTGGGGCTTGGCCAATTGGCGCAGACAAAAAACATTACTAGAGACGATTTTTCCAGATGCCGGAATGAAACATTTAGCTGGATCCGGCGGAAACCGGAAGAAGCGGAAGGCCATGCAGCACGATCCGGCGCTAATACAATTCAATGAGAGAAAACTGGATCCGGTGGCAGCTTTCGCCGGATCTGTTTTTTTAACAAATAGCCGGATCCTGTCAGAAAAAACCTGATGTGTGAAAGTAGCCTTAGTAACCTAGTGTTACTGGTACAGACTTCCTTCCATGGCCAGCTGCCTCCATGACACATATCTTGCTTCCTGGACCTTATCTCCTGCTTTCCTACAGTACATAGTGGAATTTCTAATCTGTAAGTAACATCTGTTTTTGTTCTTCTTCATAGTTACCTAGCCAACAGCACACTGGTGGTAAGGAACTTACCACATCATAAAACTGTTTTGAGTTGATTTTGTGGAAAAGATGAACAAACAACCTTTTTTTCTCAGAAAACATAGAACCAGAGAAGATAGAAATCACCATTCTAATGTCAAGCTGTCTTTCATGCTTTGTGAACGGTTGTGGTAGCATCACTCTGAACCAGGACAAATCTTGAATGAAGTGCTGGCAAATTTTATAGATGGAGTGACATATCAGGTGAATCATGGATAAAGATGATAATTATTTTGAGGTGAGGTCATCGGAGGAGGAATTTCCCACGCAGCAATGGCATAAAGTGAGACTAGGGACTTTTTTTTTTTTAAGTGGCGGAGGAATACAGTGCAGAAGGATACCTACCTTCCGTCATTGGATTCCTGCAGCCCGTAGAGAACGGCAGCATCATCTGATGCTGCCGTTCTCTACCCAAGATCGTCGTGGGACACACTCTTGGACTGCTTCGGATCGTAGGTGAGTATTTTTGTGGTTTGTTATGTTAATATTTATTCCGGAAAGGACAATGGCTTCGGGGAACAATGTGACAAGTATTGGTAAGTATGTTACTCTATGTTATATGTACTGTATGTCTATGTATGTATTGTATGAATGTATTGTATGTATGTAGTATATATGTGGTATGTATGTAGCATGTAGTATGTATGTAGTATGTATGTAGCATGCAGTATGTATGTAGCATGCATGTAGTATATATGTAGTATGTATGTAGCATGCATGTAGTATATATGTAGTATGTATGTAGCATGTATGTAGTATGTATGTGGTATGTATGTAGCATGTAGTATGTATGTAACATGCATGTAGTATATATGTAGTATGTATGTAGCATGTATGTAGTATGTATGTGGTATGTATGTAGCATGTAGTATGTATGTAGCATGCATGTAGTATATATGTAGTATGTATGTAGCATGTAGTATGTATGTAGTATGTATGTGGTATGTATGTAGCATGTAGTATGTATGTAGCATGCATGTAGTATGTATGTAGCATGCATGTAGTATGTATGTAGTATGTATGTAGCATGCATGTAGTATATATGTAGTATGTAGCATGTATGTAGTATGTATGTGGTATGTATGTAGCATGTAGTATGTATGTAGCATGCATGTAGTATGTAGTATGTATGTAGTATGTATGTGGTATGTATGTAGCATGTAGTATGTATGTAGCATGCATGTAGTATATATGTAGTATGTATGTAGCATGTAGTATGTATGTAGTATGTATGTAGCATGCATGTAGTATGTATGTAGTATGTAGCATGTATGTAGTATGTATGTGGTATGTATGTAGCATGTAGTATGTATGTAGCATGCATGTAGTATGTAGCATGTATGTAGTATGTATGTGGTATGTATGTAGCATGTAGTATGTATGTAGCATGCATGTAGTATATATGTAGTATGTATGTAGCATGTATGTAGTATGTATGTGGTATGTATGTAGCATGTAGTATGTATGTAGCATGCATGTAGTATATATGTAGTATGTATGTAGCATGTAGTATGTATGTAGTATGTATGTGGTATGTATGTAGCATGTAGTATGTATGTAGCATGCATGTAGTATGTATGTAGCATGCATGTAGTATGTATGTAGTATGTATGTAGCATGCATGTAGTATGTATGTAGTATGTAGCATGTATGTAGTATGTATGTGGTATGTATGTAGCATGTAGTATGTATGTAGCATGCATGTAGTATGTAGTATGTATGTAGTATGTATGTGGTATGTATGTAGCATGTAGTATGTATGTAGCATGCATGTAGTATGTATGTAGCATGCATGTAGCATGCATGTATGTATGTAGCATGCATGTAGTATGTATGTAGCATGCATGTAGTATGTATGTAGTATGTATGTAGTATGTATGTAGCATGCAGTATGTATGTAGCATGTATGTAGTATGTATGTAGTATATATGTAGTATGTATGTAGCATGTAGTATGTATGTAGTATGCATGTAGTATTTTTTTTTTTTTTTTTTTTTTTAACATTTAACACATTAGCCGGATGATGGGACTACTACTGTCCCATCATTGGCTAATGTGTCAATCACTGTCATGGTAGCAGGCATCGCCCGATGGGACTTGTAGTCCCATCGGACGATGCTTGCACAGACCCCCGGACATCAGCACAGCCCCCCCGGCAGGCTGGCACAGCCCCCCGGCAGGCCGGCACAGCCCCCCGGCAGGCCGGTACAGACCCCCACAGGGTGCACAGACCACCGGCAGGCCGGCACAGCCCCCCGGCAGGCCGGTACAGACCCCCACAGGGTGCACAGACCACCGGCAGGCCGGCACAGCCTCCCGGCAGGCCGGTACAGACCCCCACAGGGTGCACAGACCACCGGCAGGCCGGCACAGCCCCCCCGGCAGGCCGGTACAGACCCCGGGCAGTCCACACAGCCCCCCCGGCAGGCCGGCACAGCCCCCCGGCAGGCCGGCAGAGACCCCCGGGCCAATCAGCCCCCGCCACCGATGGACGGCGGCGATCGGTCGCCGCCGTCATCATCTGCTCCCCCTCCCCTTCCTATCACTCCCACCTTCCGATCCCCCCTGGGACCTCCGATGGTGCTCCCGGTGTCCCGCCGTGGCTCCCGGCGTCCCACCATCCGGATCATGGGCGCCGCCATCTTGGAAAATGGCGGGCGCATGCGCAGTGCGCCTGCCATTGTCCAAGATGGCGGCGCCCATGAATTTGCCGGCTGCCCGTTCATTTTTCATTTTGATCACTGTGATACACTCTCACAGTGATCAAAATGAAAAAAAAAGTAAATACACCCCCCTTTTATCATCCCCATAGCCAGGCGCAAATAATAAAATAAAAAAAATATTTTTTTCCATTTAGGGTTCGAACTAGGGTTAGGGTTGGAATTAGGGTTATAGATAGGGTTAGGGTTAGAAATAGGGTTAGGGTTGGAATTAGGGTTAAGGTTGGAATTAGGGTTAGGGTTGGAATTAGGGTTAGGGCTGGAATTAGGGTTAGGGATGGAATTAGGGTTAGGGCTGGGGTTAGGGTTAGGCTTGTAGTTAGGGTTAGAGTTGGGATTAGGGTTAGGGGTGTGTTGGCGTTAGGGTTGTGGTTAGGGTTATTATTAGGGTTGGGTTAGGGTTAGGGGTGTGTTGGGGTTAGAGTTGGAGTTAGAATTGAGGTGTTTCCACTGTTTAGGCACATCACGGGGTCTCCGAACGCGACATGGCGCCACGATTTATTCCAGCCAATTTTGCGTTCAAAATGTCAAACAGCGCTCTCTCCATTCCGAGCCCCGACGAGTGCCCAAACAGTGGTTTACCCTCACATATGGGGTATCAGTGTACTCAGGAAAAATTGCACAACAACTTTTGGGGTCTAATGTCTCCTGTAAGGCCTCTTTCACACATCAGGTTTTCGCCGTCAGGCGCGATCCGGCGTTTTTGACAGAAACCGGATCCGGCGAAATGCAATGCCGGATCCGGTTTCACCCCCATTGACTTGCATTTGCGCCGGATCGCGCCGGATGGCCATGCGTTTCATCCGGTTTTCGCCGGATCCGGCAATGTGTCGCAATGTGTCGCGATCCGGCGTCTGGAAAAAACGTCTACTGTAACGTTTTTTGTCTCCGGCGAAAAAGCCGGACACGCCGGATCCGGCGCGTCCGGCTTTTTCACACAATGAAAGCCTATGAGCGCCGCAATGCGCCGGATCCGGCGAAAGCCGGATCCGGCGGCCGGATCTGTTTTTTTGGTCTGAGCATGCTCAGTAGCTCTGCCCACAAGACATATATAAAAGCAAGACAGTGGGACCCACAGCCACACCCAACATGCCACCCAAGAAAGCAACCAAGCGAAGCAGGAGAAGGCAGGAGACCACTGCAGCACCATCAGCACCACCACCACCCCAAATGGAGCAGCAAATAGAACATGCTGAGGAGGGGAGGCCAGCAGCAGATGAGAGACGGTAATTATCAAATCCCCCATTCCTCCAAACTAGGGCCATGGAATATCAAGATATTCATTGGCCCTTTGTTTCTCTTTATTCAACAGCCGCCAAAGAGATGCAGCAGCAGCAGCAGAAATGGCATCATTGGCAGCAGCAATACCCACAGCCATGGAGTCTGGCCATCAACAGGACAGCACATCTTCTTCTGGGAGCCCTCCCTCGCATCGTCAGCGTTTGACGGTAAGTTTTTATTTCCAAAATCCATCATCTCTGTAATATATGTCTATTCATTGCCTTTTATTTCAAAACAGGAATCACAAGATGAAGAGGAGCTCCCAGAAGAAGAAGGAAGGGGTGGACAGACGCTTGGAGTGGGCTCACAATTCGTAAGTTTTTTGCATCAAACGCAGAAACACAACATCACACTACACACAACACATAGAAAACAATGTTCTGCAGACCACACACAGCAAACAAATGCCTACATCCAAACTCATAACATTTTTTGTTTTCTTCTCTAGTCTTCCCAATCTGGTGCTCGGCCAAGAGGTCCTCGCAGTGCCTCCCAGGGTCGTCGGCGACAGCAACGCGGCGGTCACCAGCGTGTAAGTATAAATATTTTGACTTTGTTTTTTTGCACTTTTTATTTCATTTCTTTTGTGGAGGCTAATTATGTTATTTTTGTCTTTTTCTTTAACAGCCTTCACAGCGTGCTCCCGACTCTGACGGTGAGGATGGAGGGATTGATGTGGACCGCCTCATCGATCTCGTCAGAGAAAGGGAGCCGCTCTGGAATATGGCTGACCGCCGCCACGCTGACCTGATCATTACCCGACGACTCTGGGAGGAAATCTGTTCTCTCCTTGTGGGCCGCTGGGAGGACCTCAAAGCTCGGGACCAGATTAAAGAGCGTAAGTATATACAGTAACGGTTGATTGATGTAAACCAGTGTTTCCCGAACTCCAGTCCTCGTGGTCCCCACGGATCATGTGTTCAGGATTTCTATTTACTATTGAAATCCTGAAAACATGACCCCTGGGGACCATGAGGACTGGAGTTTGTGAAACACTGATGTTGTATACTAACCACTCCTTTCTCGTTTCAGGGAACAGAATTGTGAATCGGTGGCGGTCTGTGAGGGATCGTTTCAAGAAGGAGTTCAATAAAGAGATGCGGGCCCCGAGTGGATCTGGAGGACGCAGGAGCAAGTACAAGTACGCAGAAGCCCTGTCGTTCCTCCGGGAAACAATGCTCACCAGAAGGTAAATATTACACACCACATGTGAAAAAAATGTTAGATGTAACTTTTTTTTTTCAGCCAGGGCCATACCATGTCAGTATTTTAATTGTTTTTTTTTCTCTTTATTCCACAGCACGGTGAGCAGCACTCGGGAGCCTGCACGATTGGACCCTTCTGAGGCGATCCCTGAGGAGACCGGCACCGAGGGACACTTCGACCGCCCCGGTACATCTGCACCTTCCCTGCCTTCCCACACATTCGACCCATCTGTCCCATCCACCAGCACAGGAGCATCGTGGCCGCCTACATTACATGAAGCTGCTGGTGAGGAGATCGCTTTCCCTTTACCCCACCCTTCTGCCCCTGCCGCCTCTAGTACACCTGCGGGTACTGGGCGACAGCGGCAGAGGGGTCAGGAAAAGAGTTATGCGCAAGAGTTATTGCATCTGAATGCATCTTTCCAGAACTGTCTCAAAGTCTTGTCAGAGCAAATCTCCGCAGGCTTTCAGCAGATCAACTCCAGCATTCTGGAGGTGAAGACACTTCTGCAAACCATGCATTCAGAAGCAAGATCTTCGCCAAACCACACCTTTTTCAGGTCTGTTGTGGAGCGCATGGAAACGCTCTCTCCTGCCCAGCAGATGCATGTAATGCATTCGTGCCACGGTGCTCTACAGCAGGTTACCTCCCAACCTCCACCTCCCACCACTGTAGTTCCTCCACCTGCACCCCCTCCAGCCACTTTCCATCCTCCCCCTCCTATTACATCTGCACCCCCTCCAGCCACTTTTCATCCTCCCCCTCCTACTACATACCAGCAACCTGCCCAGTACCAGCAACCTCCCCAGTACCAGCAACCTCCCCAGTACCAGTCATCTCCCCACTTCCAGCAACCTGCCCCGTACCAAACTCCTTCCCCGTACCAAACTCCTTCCCCGTACCAAACTCCTTCCCCATACAACTTTCCATCAACATCATCTGCTCCTACAGTCCCTGCCCAACCCTCCACTCCACCACCCACCACCTCTTCTGCTTCCCACATGTCCACCCATTCTGTAGTTTTTTCCACACCTTCACCTCTAACTGTTCCTTCCCCACCAAGATCCCAGTCCTCTCTCCACACACCCAGTGTCGAAGTGTCCCGCAGCCCCTCCAGCAGTATTTCCACCCCACAGTACACAGAATTGTAATGTGTGTTTTTTGTAATAAAAATGCCCATTGGGTTTAAAACCTTTCTAAAAAAGTTTTTTTGCACTTTAAAAACATTCTACAAAAAAAAAAAAAAAATTTAAATAAAAGTTAAATTATCGTTTCACAATGGTTGTCTGTCATTTCTTTCTGCGGCGAACTATGTTTTAAAAAAAGGTTAAATACAGGGTATTTCAAAGGTAAAAAGGTATTCAAAGCCAGGTATAACTGTGGGTAAATTTTAGCTTTTTGCCACAGTTGTGTTCCTGGTTGTGTTTGAAGCAAAGTATTTCACTTAAAAAGTTGTGTTTATTGTTGGTGATTTCCTACCAATGTACACAACTTTTGTTAAAAGGTGAAATACTTTGCATAAAACACAACCAGGTACACACCTGTGGCCTAAAGGTAAAAATAGTAAGACCATGACAAGATAGCCAACTTTGGTTGGCAAAGGTATATACTGTTGGTCCAGAAGGTACACAAGTTTAGGGCAAAAATCTCTCACACTCTGTCATCCCAGTGTACTCTGCCTTGAGGTGACATAAAGTATAGTGGAAAATTGTCCCTGAAACCGTCACAGAACTTCTAGTGGTAATATTTCCAATGACAACATCCATCTTCGCCAGTAACTTGCTCTTCTCTCCAACCTGCACTTTCTTCTCTACAACCTGTCAAAGAAGGGCTGTAGGAACATGCTATATCTAGTTTTCCAGTAGCCAATCCCGTTCGGAAGGCCACAAGGGTCAATTTTAAAAACCGGATCCGGCGTAATCCGTCGAAAAACGGATAGAAAAACGGATGAACCGGATGAGACGGATCCGGTTTTGTCTGTCAAGAAAAAGACGGATCCGGCAGAAAACCGGATCCGTCACATCCGGTTTTACTAAACATTTGCCGGATCCGGCGTTCCGGCACGACGCCGGATCGCGCCTGACGCCGAAAACCTGATGTGTGAAAGTAGCCTTACCCTTGGGAAAATAAAAAACTGGGGGCTAAAAAAATGATTTTTGTGAAGAAAAATTATTTTTTTTTTTTCACGACTCTGAGTTATAAACTTCGGTGAAGCACTTGGGGGTTCAAAGTGCTCATCACACATCTAGATAAGTTCCTTGGGGGTCTAGTTTCCAAAATGGGGTCACTTGCGTGGGGTTTCCACTGTTTAGGCACATCAGGGGCTCTGCAAACGTAACATGATGCCCGCAGACCATTCCATTAAGTCAGTATTTCAAAACATCACTACTTCCCTTCCGAGCGCCGACGTGTGCCCAAACAGTGGTCCCTCCCCACATATTGGGTACCAGCGTACTCAGGACAAACTGGACAACAACTTTTGGTGTCCAATTTCTCCTGTTACTATTGTGAAAATCAAAAATAGCGGGCTAAAAATTATTTTTTGAGGAAAAAAAAATATTTTTATTTTCACAGCTCTGCGTTATACACTTCTGTAAAGCACCTGGGGGTTCAAAGTGCTCACTATGCATCTAGATAACTTCCTTAGGGGGTCTAGTTTCCAAAATGGGGTGATTTGTGGGGGAGCTCCAAAGTGTAGGCAGACAGGGCCTCTCAAAACACGACATGGTGTCCGCTAACGATTGGAGCTAATTTTCCATTCAAAAAGTCAAATGGCGCTCCTTCCCTTCTGAGCCCTGCCGTGCGCCCAAACAGTGGTTCCCCACCACATATGGGGTGCCAGCATACTCAGGACAAACTGAACAGCAACTTTAGGGGTCCAATTTATCCTGTTACCCTTGTGAAAATAAAAAATAGGGGGCTAAAAAATCATTTTTGAGGAAAAAAATGATTTTTTATTTTCATGGCTCTGCGTTTATAAACTTCTGTGAAGCACTTGGGGGATCAAAGTGCTCACTACACATCTAGATAAGCTCCTTGGGGGTCTAGTTTCCAAAATGGGGTCACTTGTGGGGGTTTTTTACTGATTAGGCACATCAGGGGCTCTACAAATGCAACATGATGCCCGCAGAACATTCCATCAGTCTGCATTCCAAAATCGCGCTCCTTCCCTTCTGAGCTCTCCCATGTGCCCAAACAGTAGTTTCCCCTGACATATGGGGTATCGGTGTACTCAGGATAAATTACACAACAACTTTTGTGGTCCAATTTCTTCTGTTAGCCATGTGAAAATAAAATATAGCGGGCTAAAAAATAATTTTTGAGGAAAAAAATATTTTTTTTATTTTCACTGCTCTGCGTAATAAACTTCTGTGAAGCACTTGGGGCTTCAGTGTGCTCACCACACATCTAGATAAGTTCATTGGGTGGTCTAGTTTCCAAAATGGGGTCACTTGTGGGGGAGCTCCAATGTTTAGGTTCACAGGGGCTCTCCAAACATGACATGGTGTCCACTAACGAGTGGAGCTAATTTTCCATTCAAAAAGTCAAATGGTGCTCCTTCCCTTCGGGACCCTGCCGTGTGCCCAAACAGTGGTTTATGACCACATATGAGGTATCGGTGCACTCAGGAGAAATTGCCCAACAAATTTTAGGATCCATTTTATCCCATTGCCCATGTGAAAATGAAAAAACTGAGGCTAAAAGAACATTTTTGTGAAAAAAAGTCCTTTTTTTTATTTTACTGATCAATTTGTGAAGCACCTGGCGGTTCAAAGTGCTCACTATGCATCTAGATAAGTTCCTTGGAGGGTCTAGTTTCCAAAATGGGGTCACGTGTGGGGGAGCTCCAATGTTTAGGCGCACAGGGACTCTCCAAACGCGACATGGCAACCGCTAAATATTCCAGCATATTTTCCATTCAAAAAGTCATATGGTGCTCCTTCCATTCTGAGCCCTGCCGTGCACCCAAACAGTGGTTTATGACCACATATGAGGTATCGGTGTACTCAGGAGAAATTGCCCAACAAATTTTAGGATCCATTTTATCCTGTTGCCCATGTGAAAATGAAAAAATTGATGCTAAAAGAAAATTTTTTCCTTCCTCATTGCTTTAGTTGGTGTGAAGCACCTGAAGGGTTAATAATCTTCTTGAATGTAGTTTAGAGTAGCTTGAGGGGTGCAGTTTTTAGAATGGTGTCACTTTTGGGTATTTTCTGCCATATAGACCCCTCAAAGTGACTTCAAATGTGAGGTGGTCCCTAAAAAAAATGGTTTTGTAAATTTTGTTGTAAAAATGAGAAATCGCTGGTCAACTTTTAACCCTTATAACTTCCCAACAAAAAAAAAATTTGTTTCCAAAATTGTGCTGATGTAAAGTAGACATGTGGGAAATGTTATTTATTAACTATTTTGTGTCACATAACTCTCTGGTTTAACGGAATAAAAATTCAAAATGTGAAAATTGCAAAATTTTCAAAATTTTCGCCAAATTTCCGTTTTTTTCACAAATAAATGCAAACATTATCGACCTAAGTTTACCACTACCATGAAGCCCAATATGTCACGAAAACAATCTCAGAATCGCTAGGATCCGTTGAAGCGTTCCTGAGTTATTACCTCATAAAGGGACACAGGTCAATATTGCCAAAAATGGCCAGGTCATTAAGGTCAAAATAGGCTGGGTCATGAAGGGGTTAATATCTACTAGGTTTTTACAAACACTTTGCAAATTTACATATTGAATAATATGAGACAACCCTTTAAATTACATAAATAGACACATAGTGCAAACTTTTACTTTTGTAGCTTTTCTAGATTTTTTTCTTAATTATAAAAAGTGTATGTTGTTCATTTACAGTTGAGTACTGGTTATTTTTTAGAATTTCTTTAGATGAAAAGTAAAGTTGCCTTGAACTATATTAAAAATTTTAACTCCTCAGACATCTCCACTTATATTAAATCAATGTCATAAAGTTAAATTACGTTTTTCACAAGTTAAGCCTCTTCTACTATTTTATTAGTCCAGGAAAAAAAAATTGAAATATTGTGTTTCCAAAACCCAAAAGAGATTACAGTATAATGTTCAGCCTCTATTTTTCTCTACATCTGCGACTTTGTTCTGTGGAACAAAAAAATCAGAAAAGGGTATTGAGGCATACACTGATTGTACTGTACTTAAGCGTTAGAGAAAAGGCCATAAATTATGTAGGTTTTCTTGGTATTAGGTTTTCATGGCATTAACTTTTGAAAATGTCATAGTCTCGGCAATTTAGCACTTACTCTATGCTTAGCACCGCAGTTTGTTTATAAGTCAGTGGGCAAAGCAATTTCCCCTAGACTATGCTGGTATAAACATGTTCAGCTTATTGTTAGAGATTCCTGGAAATCAACCATTCAAAGCTCACAGGACAATGTGGAATGTTCTTCTTCAGTTGTTTCTATAGCAGTAACTCTTGATTATAGGTATACACTGTTATGTAATAATGCTATATATACAGTTACACATCACTGTAAAGAACATTTTCTTTATAAGAGAAAGTTGAAATGACTAATATAATTCTTTTGTTATACTTGTTAATCATATATAATCGTTTTATGGTATGGGTTTCATGTTCATATTAATGTGGGTCGCAGAATGTAATTCAGCAATTTTATAATATATATTTTTTCATAATATTGACATTCATTTGGGGGTGGGAGGGCTATTTTTGGAACAAAAATGGAAATATGAAGTCTGGAATGTAATTTACGCATTCCAAATTCCATTTTTAACTTTCATGCTAATATGCTGGGCCTTACAAATGGCAACCTATTAACAGGCTGAAGGAGTATACTGTAGTGGTTTTTGGAACTTTGATTCATGAATAAGGAAAATAATACTGTAAACTATAATTTGCCTATCAAATGTCATTACAGCCTGTAATGACTCCACCCCATTAGTGTGTCTCAGAATGCAGTGACTGACAGCTCAGTCATCCAGTCTGGTGCAGGGGTGTGTTGATGTGTCTGTGCAGTGATAGACAGTTCCATTGCTCAGTCTGGTACAGGGGCGTGCAGAGCTCTCTGTGTTTTTCTTGACAGCTTGGCCGTCCAAACTGAGTCTGGAATGTGCTGCTTACTAGTATGGTATATGTAATCACTAATGCTTAAAGAATTTGGTCACTAATTGTTTAATTGATGACCTAGCCTTAGAATAGGCCATCAAAATCTGATTGGGGGGGTAAGCCCTGGCAACCCCACTTATCACCGGCACCAACCAAAAGTTCTTGGATGATGCAGGAGCACAGCAGCTCCAACATCTTTTTAGTGGCCATGGCCGGGTACTACAGATCCAACCCTAAATTCATTTGGCTGACCCCTTTAGGCGATAGTGACTATAAATAAGAGCAGTTGGTTTTTCATAAACCTTCAAAGCTACACCAATGTATGATGTCATTTATTGTCCAAGATATCATGATACAACAATCTAAATAACATTAACAGAGACATGAATGACATGAATCTTGCGGAAACCAATGCAAAACCTCCAACAAGCACTTCAAGCTATGATAGGTTCTCATATGATACTAGTCGTCAGGATTCAGATAATACAGAATCTCTTGCACTACCTACTGTTAGGGGTCAAGTTCCCACCACTGCACAGGGGGAATCTCAAGTCGTGTCCTCTGCGGTCTCCCATTCTTCTTCAGCAGCAGAGGTTCCTGCTCAGCAGAGACGTCGGTCCCAGCGTCTTGCTCAGGCTAATGCTATCTGTTTGGTTGCTGCTGCTGCCCCAGGTTCAGCTATAGCATCCAGCATTAGTCAGCGGCGAGGAGACGCCCCTGGGACTAAGTCCTGTTTTTCTACATCTGAACATGCCTGTGAGATGACCACTCATTGGTGGTCAGAGGTCATATGCTCAGGTCCTCAAGCAGCTCAGATTGGGCCATCAGCAAGGTCCTGGAAGGCTGCAGTTATAAAAGGATTGCATGGCCATACAGTCGTGCGCTAGTATAGACCATGTGGAGTGAGTGTTGTATGCATGTATGAATGACTCTGGTGAATGACTCATTATGAAACCCCTACCCTTGGTTTGCATTTGTTTTTCAGCCTTGCCAGTTAGTGCCTAGGCTGAGAGTGCAGGTTGGAGGCAGGGACTAGCATCAGTGCCAAGTTGTGGCGTTGCCTGTACGCCACTGTGCACTTGGTCTGTACTCCACGGTAGCCAGCGTCTATTAGTGGTGTTCGCAGGTGTGACGCCGTGCGCTTATTGGGTCTAGAGGGACGCTATCCTTCTGTCTTTGGGGCAGAATTCTGTGACTGTACATTAGCGCTCACTTTGCTGAGCTCTGTGAGCTTTAACAGGCTACGGCATTTCCAATTTCTATTCCACGGTAGTGCGATTCTGTGAAGCAACAGAGTACACCTCTGTACACAACGGTGACGTTAACCCGCATGTGTTTTTCTATTATACCACCATATAGAGTCCGCCATTACTGGGCAGCAGGTAACATCTCTGCACGGTGGACCCCGGGCTGCGAACGCACCTTATTACTACCTTCTTATTATTTGGTGCGTTACGCCAGCTCTAACATTATACTAGTGCCAGGGCCAGTAATGGCAAACGAACAGCGACTGCAGCATTACATCCAGCAGCTGGAGGGCAGGTTGGCGGCTCCTGAGTGCACAACCTCAGCCGTGGATGTTACCGCAGTAGCTGTTCAGGCTCCTAGCGTGGCTGCAGCTAGTTTGTCCACTGCCACCCTTGTTCCTACCTTATCCTGCCTCCCACTGCCAGATAAGTTTTCTGATGATAGCAAGTCTTGTAGGGGATTTGTGAGTCAGTGTGCTATACACCTTGAGCTCCTGGCTGCACCTTTCCCCTCAGAGCGGGTCAAGGTGGGATTCATAATGTCCCTTCTGTCAGACAGGGCGTTGGAGTGGGCCACACCGCTGTGAGAGCACGAAGATCATGTGGTGCAGAGTGCTCCATGGTTCCTGAGTGCTCTGAAACAGTTTTATTTGGGACCTCGAGTCACCCATGATACGGCGTTCCAACTGCTGGCACTGACACAGGGCTCGTTCACGGTCAGCCATTTTGCCGTCCACTTCTGGACTGTAGCATCTGAGCTGGAGTGGCCGGACATAGTCCTTATCCCTGTATTTTGGAGTGGACTGGCTGACCATGTGAAGGACACATTGGCCACTAGGGAGATTCCCGCCACACTTGAGGAGCTAATAGCAGTGTCAACTCGCATCGACCTTCATTTTAATGAGCAAAGGTTGGAGCGAGCCCAGTGTAGGCAGAGGTTTCGGCTGGCTCCCACCTTCACCAAACCTCTGGAATCTCTAGTCCAGGTGTTCGTGCCACATGAGGCCATGGAGGTGTCACGAGCGGGATCTAAGTCCCGGACCGCTCGTGCACTCAAAGTCTGTCATGTCTGCTGGCAGTCAGGACATCTTGCCTCCAGATGTCCTCAGCGGTCAGGAGAATGTCCCCGTTTAGTGACCGTAGGAGGTGGTTCACTAGACACAGCGGCGTTTTCCTCCAAACTGTCCTTCAAGGGGACAATTGCCATTTGCCCATTCACTCATACGGTAGAGCTTTGTGTGGATTCCAGTGTCAGAGGGCTACTTTATGTTTTCTGCCTTCGCCCAACGGCACACAATTTCTCTGGAGATGCTCGCCAAACCAGTTACCATATGAGTGGTAAATGGGTCAACACTACCCTCACAGATAACTCATCAGACCATCCCATTTACTCTATCCATATCTCCATCCCATCAGGCTGTAATGTCTATTGTCTGTACAAATCCCCTCTGAAATGTAAAGTGCTGTGGAATATGTCAGCGCTATAGAAATAAAATTTATTATTATTATCAGGACATCATCTCCCTTCTAGTCATTCCCGAGGGAATTGATGAGGTCCTCTTAGGGATACTATGGCTACACTACCACTCCCCTCTTATAGAGTGGCCCTCAGGGAGAATTGTGGGATGGAGAAAATCTTGTGAGGGTAGATGACACAGGGAGTGCGTTCAGGTTGCTACTACAGAGGTACCAGCAGATCTTTCCTCTCTCCCCAAACACTATTGGCCCTATGCGGACATGTTCTCCAAGAAGGCTGCGGAGACCCTTCTGCCCCACCACCCCTATGACTGCCCTATTGACCTCTTGCCTTGTGCTGAGCCTCCCCAGGGTCGAGTCTATCCAGTATCTCTCCCGGAGATGGAGGCAATGACTCAGTACATCCAGGAGAAACTGGCAAGAGGATTCATTAGGAAGTCAGTGTCACCTGCAGGGGCAGGGTTCTTCTTCGTGCAGAAGAACAGAGAATTACATCCATGCATAGACTACAGGGGTCTTAATGCCATTACCGTTAAGAACAAGTACCCTCTGCCCCTGATATCTGAGCTATTTGATAGGTTGGGGGAGTGAGTGTTTTTACTAAACTTGATTTGCAGGGTGCTTACAACATGATTTGCATCCGTGAGGGGGACGAATGGAAGGCGCCATTTAATACCAGGGACGGCCACTACGAGTATCTGGTGATGCCCTTCGGGCTCTGTAATGCTCCTGCCATTTTCCAGGACTTTGTAAATGATATGCTCCGGGACATGCTCACCACCTCGGTCGTAGTCTTTCTGGATGATATTTTCATCTACTCTCCAGATATAGACTCCCATCGGAGAGATGTTTGCAAAGTCTTTGATCTTCTACGGGCAAACTCCCTCTAAGCTAAGTTGGAGAAGTGTGTGTTTAAGCAGGAATCCTTACCTTTCCTGGGTTATATCATTTCCGCCCAGGGATTGGCCATGGATCCTGCCAAGTTACAGGCTGTGATGGACTGGCACGAACCCCATTCTCTCAAAGCAATGTAGCGCTTTATGGAGTTCATTAACAATTATTTCCAGTTCATTTCCCATTTCTCAACTTTGGCAGTTCCCTTGGTAGCCCTAGCCCCAACGCATGTTTTGCGCTGGGCTTAATCGGGGGCTTGTGTGGATTGCTGCATAGTGTGGGGATTTAAATCCTACTGCCACAGCTGCCTCTAATTACGGCGGCTACATTGGGTGTATAGAGGGTACACGGTACAGATCCCTGAGCTGCAACATCATCACATCCGGCCGTATTTGGAGGAGGTCGGACGTCAGTGACCACCTCCCAGCTGATTGGACGCCTTCTGTGACCCATGCAGACATCAGGATCTACCGCCCCTACGTGCACCGCAGCCTCCATCTTAGATTTGGGCAAAAGGAAATAAAGACAGTGCAGTGCCCTACCACAAAAGAACTATAAACTGTGCCACAAAGTTGCTTCAGTTAATGAGTAGGGACACATAATAATAAATTTTACTTCTATAGCGCCGACATATTCCACAGCACTTTACATTTCAGAGGGGATTTGTACAGACAATAGACATAACAGCATAACAATAATCACATAGATCATAACAGATACCAAGAGGAATGAGGGCCCTGCTCGCAAGCTTACAGTCTAGAGGAAAGAGGTAGACATGAAAGGTGAGTGGTAATGGTTGCCCTGATTGTATGGACCAGCCATAATGTTAAGTGTGTAACAGTACAGACACAGAGGGCTAATGGATGCATCAAGCATGTGGGAATATGATCCGGGGAACCTGGTTATGGTAAAACTTTTGGCTGTGCCACACAGGGATAGATTAGGTTAATGTGTTGAGGCGATATTCAGACTGGCCTAAGTTTTCAGGGCATGCTTAAAGTTGTGGGGATTGGGGACTAATCGTATTGACCTGGGAAGTGCATTCCAAAGAATTGGCGCAGCAGATTGACACATCTATAGGGGCAAAGAGAGGTACTAATAACCCAGTGCCCTAACTCAAAGACCTCATTGGCGGCGCCACATAATTAATTCTATTTATATATAAGAACAACACCAGTACAGTAAATATGGACAGATAATGTAAATACAAAAATATAATAGTACACTCAACATAATCATCCAGTATGATGTCCATTATGGTGATGCTGTCAGAAGAAGTAGGTAAAGGTGCCATGCTGAGATTCCTTAAGTGTGATCCTCCCCACAATCAGAATACCCTATCCAAAATCCAATGATTAGCACGTGAATATACACTAAAAGCAAAAAGGGGGGATAAATACAGCAATATTAAAACATGGAAAAATAAAGGCTGCTATTAAGTTTAAAACTCTGTTGAACACTGGCAGGACCATCCAATCCTGTTAAGCTGTTACTCACTGATAGGACCAGCCATTGTACCAAATATCCCAGTTACAGCAGAGGATTAGGGAAAATGATTAAAATGCAGGTTCTTCTGAATCTTTTCTCAAGAAATTATGCATCAATTTACTCAGCTTCTCCTGCTCTATAACACGGTGCCTGTACAATGTGCTGCATTTTCATAGTAAAAGGTCCCCTTTTTTACATAATGTATATTGGAAAATTATGTAACTGCCTTTACCAAAAATTGCATTTATTACTTGATGCATCTGCACTTGCAGGTTACAGTTACATTCATTTGGGCATACATTTCAAATTGCCGTGATGAATATTGACCCCGAATACGGCATAAACTTGAATTATACACAATGTATATGCATGCGGATATCTGAATATGATTTCTTGTTTTACATTTATTCCTCTGTAATACTGATAGTATTTCGTATGCTATGACCTGAAGAACGGTAGGACACCAGAACACTTTGATAACAAACTAAAGAATCCCTAAATTATAGAAATTGAGGAGTACCAATTACAATATTATTTTCAATAGCTGTCAGTAGGAAGGCACAAATCCAGGTTAATGAACCACCAATAAAGTATATGCTTTAATTTTAATGCTTGTTCTAGAACTCTCTCAAGAGACACATCTTCATTAGCTAGCCATTCTGTCTAACATTTCTTAAAGCTCCAATTTTTGTTGCTACTGCTATTTTTTTTCTTACCTCTCATATTTATTTCAAAAATGCAAAAGCGCTTGCTACAAATTCAGCACAATCATTTTCTGAAAAAAAATAAAGTTTATGAAATGAAATGAATTTCTTATAGAGACTGCAGAAGAGGCTATAAAATAAAATGTGGATAAAGAAAGAAATTCACTGCTAAGGCTGACAGTTTGGAGAATTGTACTAAATTAGCTATCCCCTGTAGAGCTATAATGTATACTTTCAAATATGGGCTCACTGCTTCTTAGATGAAAAATGTTTCACAATTATTTTAAATTATCTAATAAGGTACAAAAGAGAAGGAACCAAAGCAAGTGAAATGTAAGGATATTATATTAGTAGAATGGAAGGATATTGGAACCTATGGACCTCATCAAGCCAGTTAAAAATCCCACATCACTTGCTATCTTGTACAGTTTTCTGTTCTAAAAAAAAATCAGTGAGTCATCTTTAACCTTCATTGGTCAAGCTATCATGTCTTTACAGTTCTGAGAAAGGCTTTTCTCACTTAAAACAATCTTTTGTAAGAGAATCTTCTTGTTGGTCTCCTCAGATCTAGATGTTATGTCATATTATGGCTTATACACTTTTGCAGCATGTCAATTAGATACCATAAAAGTATATTTAATATTGCAAATAATGAGACTACAGATCGGTTTTAAGAAGAGCTACATTTCTAATCAAATGTAACTTGGTTGATTTATAATAGATGATCCATAAAATTAGAGTTTGATCAATCCTAACAACGTAACAAAATATTTGACATCCAATAGGAGGTGAATTGAAGAAGATTTTGAAGACCCTAAATAACTACACCTTGAAAAACAGTTGAGACTGGAAACATCTCAGTCTCAATCAATGTTTAGTTTGTACATTGAGAAAGTTTTTGACATCCATGATAAACATGTCCATAACCCTCCATTGCCACACAGAGGCCAAAAGAGCCAAGTAGATTGTTACTCCATACAACAGTAACCTGTAAAAAACACATACTTTTAATGTATGTCAGAAAACCCTTATTGGATACAGAAGGCAGTATATGGCATTGATCAGGAGGAGGTGATCAGCTGATAAATATGATGATATTGACAACAATGAGATTGGTCTTCTCGCAAAAAAAAAATGCTGGGATCTTTCTATGCCTCACTCCGCAGCCATGAGAAATGGTTGGTCAAACTAGTCAATTAGGACACCAAAGGTTATTTATTCTTGTTTTTCCTGGTCCCTATATTTCTTTTTCCTCCACTGACTTTTTGTGCCCCTTGTATAAACTGTACAGTCCTGGTCTCCCTGCCCTACCACTCTTCATTCAATAGGCTATAGGTGGTTGCTTTAGGCACGTGGCGTACAGAACGGTGCATGCACGGAGCATTAAAATCCCAATGCAGGTGGCCTGATAATGTCAATATGACCATACTGTTTATGATGAGTTTTGTTTTAATTTTCTGGTGTATTGTAATTTTTTGGTTAGGAATTCAGAGAGCATTTTTAGTTATATTTAAGAGTTATAACTAGATCTGGTGGAAACTCAGTGTCCATTGTTATTGTATAGCCATTGCTACAGGATCATTATTACTGTGTGTAGGGAGACTCAGGTACCATTATTACTGAATGTGGGGTGTCACAGTGACCATTATTATTGTATGTGAAGAGACTCACATACTGTATATGGAGGGACTCAGAGGATATTATGACTGTGCAGCCAATCAAGGGGCCTTATTACTACTGTATATGTGGTGTTCTCGGACTCGGGACATTATTACTATACATAAAGGACTCAAGGGAAATTATGTGTGGGACTCGGACATTATTATTAAATGTTAATATTCTGTTGTATTGTTATTTTTTTGTGGGGGAACTCAGAGGGTATTATTTGTATTACTTAGAGGCCATTATAATAGCAAGTAGGGGGAGCTCAAGGGTCATTATTACTGTATGTGAAAGGATTTGGGCCATAATTACTATATGTAGGGAGATTCGGGGACCATTATTACTGTATTAGGGGGACTCATTGGACATTATTAATGCATATGGTGGTACTCAAAAGCCATAATTACTGTATGTAGGAAGACTCAGTAACCATTACCGCGAGGGGACTGACTTACCATTATTATATGTGAGGTGACTCATGGAGCATTATTACTGTATATGGGGGACTCAGAGGACACTAGAACTATATGTACGGGACCTTAAGGGGCATTATTATAATATATGGTATACTCATAGTGTGTGTGTGTGTGTGTATATATATATATATATATATACACTGCTCAAAAAAATAAAGGAAACACTTAAACAACACAATGTACTAGGATGTGTTCCCTTTATTTTTTTGAGCAGCATATATACACGAGGGACTCGGGGCATTATTGCAATATGTGGAGGAACGCAGGAAAAATATTACTATATGTTAGTTTGTGTGGAGAACTTATGGGGCATTATTATATTTGTTGAATAATTCAGATAATTATTAATTGCTGGCAGTATAGTTAAGGTACATTATTGTTACATGGGCATTTAAGAAGCATTCTCACATTGTCAGAGCACTCTGGGTATTGTAACAATTAAAGTGACACACAGGAGATATCACTACGTACTATGTGGCAAAATATGTGCATTACTACTTTCTAGGGCACTCACAGAGGGCATTAATATTTTGCTAGGGGTACAAATAAGGAGTTTTGTATGTAAATAGCAGATCCATTAATGAGAACAAATAAGACAGCAGGCTCCGCATTGGGGTGTCAGCCAAAGTAGATGTTGTTGGGCCTGGAAATGTCAGAAATGTTTTTGTTCTAAAAATGCACATGAGTCATTGCTGGAGGAAGTTGTCATTGTGATCTGCTCCAGGTGGAAAATATGGGAAAAATGAACAACTCCATCAGAAAGAACTTTAGCTTTAGATAGTTATAGAAAATTATCAACCTACAACATATCCTCAGAATGAAAACAATTGCACGCTAACCAAAATAAAAAATTTGTGAAAACACACATGTAGAGAGTAAAATACTAAAAATGCTTTATTGTAACATAGTATTTCACAATATTAAGGCTATGTGCACATGTGCGGAATTGCCACGGAACTTTCCGCCGCAATTCCGCAACTCCCTACCGCAGAAATTCGTGGGAAATCCGCATGCGGAATTCCCACGAAAACCTAGCGTTTTGCAAGCGTAATTAGCTTGTGGAATACTGGCGTTTTCCAAGCGATCTGTAGCATCTCTTGGAAAACTGATTGAAAGGTTGGTCACACTTATCAAACATAGTGTTTTACACGTGTAAGCAACTTTTTACTATTGAGGCTGCCTATGCAGCATCAGTATTAAAAAAAATAATGTTAAAAATAAAAAATAATAAAAAATCGCGATATTCTCACCTTCCGGTTGCCCCCGCAGCGTTCCCTGGCCTCAGCGATGCTCCCGGCAAGTCCCGCTCCCAGCGATGCCTTGTGACAATGACCCGAGATGACGTAGCCTCTCGTGAGACTGCTACATCATCACAGGTCATTGTCGCAAGGCATCACTGGGACCAGAAGATGCCGGCAGCGTGGCTGACAGGCGGGAACGCTGCGAGGAATGCCGTAAGGTGAGAATATCACAATTTTTTATTTTAATTCTTTTTTTTAACAGGGATATGGTACCCAGGGCCTGAAGGAGTGTCTCTTCTCCTCCAGACCCTGGGTACCATCTGCACATTTTCCACCTACTTTGCGCATGGTGGGCTTAGCCACATGCGGAAAGTAAGCGGAGTAATGCATTCCTATGTGTGCAGAATCCCCGCGATTCCATAAAAAGAAGGAGCATACTGCGCATTTCACCGCGATGCGATTCCGCCACAGAAAAATACGCAGCATTAGCACAGCATGTGCGGAATGCCATTGACTACAGTGGGTTGCAGATTTTTTGCGCTTACGCAGCATTTTCGCAGTGAAAAAATGCGGCAGAAACGCTAAAAATCTACAATGTGTGCACACAGCCTAAATGGATATAATGGTGAAAATTCTCAGGCAAAAAATGCTCATACCACAATAACAAGAAGGGCACCTTTTTAACTATACTGTAATAATGTAATATGTTTTGTAGATTTGGTATGCACCATTATATGGTCAACATATGGCAGTAATATTAGTTTTGGTCTTTGAATAGAGATTTTTTTCAGCAACAGCATGACCATCTACCAGATTTACTTACTATGATTAGGGTGCACCACATAGTTGTAAACATGATTACCTAGCTGGGTGGCCAAATCAGATGTGTTTTGACCCCCATGTGTTTAACCCCAGGCTATGACATTGGTAATCGAGCAGCAGTAGTAGTCTGAGCTCTACATAAGGCCAGCTTGATTTGATGTGAGTACTGCTGTTGGGATCATGGACAGTTGTAAAAGAGAGAAAGGGAGCTGTATACTTGACAGATTTCACTGTATCTTATACTGTAGGACCCATATCAATCCTCCATCTGAGGGATACCTCCAACGAAAGCTCAAAATGCTGTGTTGAAAAAAATGAAATCATCCACTAAAATAGGCCCAATATATAGCATATTTTTAAATATGCCTTTTGAAAGATGTCATCAAAAACGAGGGATACAGCCAGGGCCAGACTGGCACTGAAATTCACCCCTTTCAGACAGGCGAGTCCCCAGCAGCTTCTCCCCTTCTTTCTGATTATTCTATAGTGTGGCTCAGCCCTCAGCAGATATTGAAAGTATCTTTTTCTCTGAAATGCCGCAGAGTTTCAGAGTGAGGTACAAGGCTCATGCTGCCTATAGATTGGATAGCATGTATCAGGTGTCAGGTTCTCTTTAAATGTTCTCTTTCCATAATTCATGCTAGACCTTTCTTTCTCCCGATTTATTGGCAATACTGGCGTGTCTTGCTACAAAGACTAAATGACGAATGGCATAACACCCAAGAAATAATAATATAATACAATATGCACTACAAAAATAATTTTGAACACTTTGCCCCTTAAAGAAATAAATTATACAAATAACTTTGCCCCCCAAAAAATTAAAAATACAATATGCTGTGCTTTGAGTGGTATGGAACAAGGCTTTCCACAATTATGTATGACTCCATTTAACACATCCCAAAGTGAACAGAAGCGGTAGGTGGAGGTTCATGCGATACTTTGTGCTATGGCTGCCATCTGCTGACTGTCATGTAAGTACTAAATACTATGCTGCTAAGTAAAGTATTATGGTTATTTTAAATGGTTGTTCTTCCAAAGCCATATGTCTGGGCATTTATTTACTCAAATAGTTTAATTAGCTTATGGTGATGCTTCATTTATGGCTTATATATACCCCAGGATGTACAGTGACTTGTGAAAGTATTCACTCCTCTTGGCATTTTTGTGTTTTACTACCACATAACCTGGAATTTTACTGTTGTTTTTTGAGGATTTGCATAAGTTCATGTCTACAACTGTGAACATTTGCCTTTCTTTTTCTTGGGAAACAAACAACAAATAGGACAAAATAAATGAAAACTCCAGTGTGCATAAGTATTCACCCCCTTAAAGTTAGTACTTTGTAGAACCTCCATTTGCAGCAATTATAGCTATAAGTTGCTTTGAATAAGTCTCTATGAGCTTTCCACATCTTGCCACTGGGTTTTTTTTCACATTCTTCAAGACAAAACTGTTTCAACTCAGTTATGCTTTCCTCTTGTGAACAACCACCCACCAAAAGAACTGTTGCATTAGTCCCTGAGGCCTTGGCTGGGTGGTTCTTCTCTGGACAAGTGGCGCTGAGATATCCAGGCCGATTGCAGAAATAACACTTACGAGGGTCAGATGTAGGCCTGGTGTTGGCAAACTGGATGAAGCCTCTGGTGAGTCAGCTGACAGGGGCACTGGGGTTGGTGGTTGGCTTACCCCCTTTCCAGCTGCCAGTGACTGGCTTCTGTGCCTCTGGTTTACGGTTGGCCTTGTAGGTGTCGGCAATCTGCGCTGCCGTATCCGCGTCTTTTGGCTCCCGGTCATTCACGAACTGTCGCTCCTCAACTGGGCAAAGATGTAGGAACTGGTCTTTTATTATCAGGTCCCACAGCATCTCAAAGGTGTCCACTGACAATCCTTGGATCCACTGGTCAAAGTGGGTTCTGAGTCCATGCACCACATCACTGTAGCTGTCATGTGGGCCACGTTGGAGGTTCCAGAACTTTCTACGGTAAACCTCAGGAGTCAGTTGGTACTTCTTTATCAGGGCCTGCTTGATGGCCTCATAGTCCCCATCTTGGTTTTGAGGGAGAGAAGCAAACACCTCCAGAGCTTTTGCTTTGAGCCCTGGGGTTAAATATAGGGCCCATTGAATCACAGGCAGCTTGTGCTGTCTGCAGTCTTTCTCAAATCCCCACAGAAAAATGTCCAAGTCCCCATCCTTTTCCATCACTGGAAAGTGCTCTGGCCAGGGTTTAGGAGTTCTTGCATTATTGGACTCAGTGCTCTGTGGGTTAGATGGTACTGCCCCAAGTGTGGTCATCTCCAGCTCATGGTCTCTGCAAGAATGGGCCTCAGTGGCCTCTCGCTGGGCTTGGGCCTGTTGCTCGGCTTTCTCGGCCTCTCGCTGGGCTTGGGCCTGCCGCTCAGCCTGGCTCCTGGTATTTAAAACATATAAATTACACACCAATGAATGATAATAATTTAAAATAAAATATTATGGTGATATAATAGTAAAATAAAATACCCAGTTTTCAATGATGTGTCAAGTTGAATGGCAAAACCATTCCAAAAGACTATACCAAAGAAAGGAAACCTTAGACATTAACTAAATAGATAAATTATAAACCAGACAATATGGTGGAAGATAAAATACGTTTATTATTTTTTGGTAAGTAGTATTCTACATAAAAGAAGTGCTTGTGCACACAAAAATTATAAGTGGACAATAATATCTTGGATATATAAACTCACCAACGTACAAGAATATATATAATAGCAATCAGGGCCGGCTCCAGGTTTTTGAGGGCCCCGGGCGAAAAAGTCTCAGTTGGCCCCCCCTTAACACATAGCACGACTCATGCCGTGTGACATCCGTGGTGACGGCCAAAAACGGACTTCTCTCTGTGTGGATCACACGGACACGCATGTGATCCACACGGACACTCGCTCTGTGGCAAAACACGTTCATGTGATGGAGGCTACTGATTAGTAGTGTACGCATGAAAGAAAGAAGAGAGGGGAAAGAAAGAACAGAGAAAGAAAGAGAAAGAATGGAAGGAAGAACAGAGAAAGATACAGAGAGAGAAAGAAAGAAAGAACATAGAAAGAACGAACAGAGAAAGAAAGAAAGAAAGAAAAGAACAGAGAGAAAGAAAGGAAGAACAGAGAGAGAAAGAAAAGAACAGAGAGAAAGAGAAAGAAAGATGGTAAAGAAAGAAAGAAAGAAAGAAAGAAAGAAAGAGGGGAATAAAGAACAGAGAGGGAGAGAAAAAAGGGGAAAGAAAGAACGGAGAGAGAAAAAGAGTTGACAGAAAAAAAGAACAGGGAGAGAGAGAAAAAGAAGGAGGGGAAAGAAAGAACAGAGAGGTAGAGAGAAAAAGAAAGAGGGGAAAGAACAGAGAGGAAGAGGGGAAAGAAAGAACAGAGAGAGAGAAAGAAAGAGAGGAAAGAGAGAACAGACAGAGAGAAAGAACAGAGACAGAAAGAAAGAAAGAAAGAAAGAATAGAGAGCGAAAGAACAGAGAGAGAGAAAAAAAAAGATTAGAGAGAAAGAACTGTACTCCTGTGTCCCAGGGGGAAGGTATGCTCCTGGCTGGGGCAGTCTCTCTCTCAAAATCGGGACTGTCTCGCTGGATCCGGGACAGTTGGGACTCGGGAGGTATAAATGCTCCCCACCATACACCTTGTACACGCACGGCTCCGCTTTGTATGCCTCGTACACACACGGCTCCGCTCCGTACACCTTGTACACACGCAGCTTCACTCCGTACACCTCGTACACACACGGCTTCACTCCGTACACCTCGTACACACGGCTCTGCTCCGTACACCTCGTACACACACGGCTCTGCTCCGTACAACTTGTAAACCCCTCCTGACCCCACCCAAGAACACACACGGCTCTGCTACATCCACCTTGTTAAACTCCTCCCTGACCCCACACAAGTACACACACGGCTCTGCTACATCCACCTTGTAAAACCCCTCCCTGACCCCACACAAGTACACACATGGCTCTGCTACATCCACCTTGTAAACCCCTCCTGACCCCACACAAGTACACACACGGCTCTGCTACATCCACCTTGTTAAACCCCTCCCTGACCCCACACATGTACACACACGGCTCTGCTACATCCACCTTGTAAACCCCTCCTGACCCCACACAAGTACACACACGGCTCTGCTACATCCACCTTGTTAAACCCCTCCTGACCCCACACAAGTACACACACGGCTCTGCTACATCCACCTTGTAAACCCATCCTGACCCCACACAAGTACACACACGGCTCTGCAACATCCACCTTGTAAAACCCCTCCCTGACCCCACACAAGTACACACACGGCTCTGCTACATCCACCTTGTTAAACCCCTCCCTGACCCCACACAAGTACACACACGGCTCTGCTACATCCACCTTGTAAACTACTCCTGACCCCACACAAGTACACACACGGCTCTGCTACATCCACCTTGTAAACCCCTCCTGACCCCACACAAGTACACACACGGCTCTGCTACATCCACCTTGTAAACCCCTCCTGACCCCACACAAGTACACACACGGCTCTGCTCCATACACCTTGTAAACCCCTTCTGACCCCACACAAGTACACACACAGCTCTGCTACATCCACCTTGTAAACTACTCCTGACCCCACACAAGTACACACACGGCTCTTCTACATCCACCTTGTTAAACCCCTCCCTGACCCCACTGTCCCACACATAAACGTTACCTCATCCATCCAGACCAGCACCATAATGAAAAGCGACCAGCACAGCAGAGTCCTGCAGCCACCCTGATCATGTGACCCGACTCCTCCCCTCCTGTGACCTCATCACAGGTCCTGTGCCGGCACCGCACACAAGATTACAGCCAAAGGAAGCGATGATCATTGCTGGCTGTAAGGGGCTGCGTCACTGCGTGGGTCCCTCGCGGAGGGCGCAGGATGGGGTCAGTACATGGGGGGCGTGGCGGCGGCCGGCGGGTATCCCAGACAGCGTGAGTGGGCCCTCCCATCTCGCCAGGGCCCCGGCACTTGCCCAGGTGCGCCGGGTGCTGATGCCGGCCCTGATAGCAATTATATTCAAAAAAAGAGAGACAGGGGGTAGCACAGACCAGAAAGGGGTTTAAAAAATGTAATAATTAATTAATAAAGTGACCAGTGCAAAGTGTGCTTACAAGTAATGACAAACTTGTCATATTACATCCCAATAATATATATTTCAATAAATAGAAAAAGAATACTATAGTATCACACAAAATAATAAGTTAATAATAAGGTGCAATAGTGTCAATTTGTGCAAAATCAAGATCAATATGTGCCAAAAGGATAAGCCCTGCTCAGGGACGTGCTGTGGTATAGTAAATAGTATAATGTAACAAGTACCTGGGAGAGATTGATGAGCATGCACAGAGCACCCCGGTATATAACTCCTTCGTCAGGGGGGTTGTATTCCACATAACCGGGTATATACGAGACCCAGTAATTTGGGTGAGAGGAGACCCGAGAGAAAGAGGCGCATGTACGCCCGAGAATTCCGGAAGTCCGTGGCGCCGGCGTCAGGTGATCGCGACCCAGCGTCTCGGAAACCATGGAGACGTCGGAGGCCGAGGACACTGGGACGCGGGCGACACATGCGCACAACTCGGGTCCACTGTCACCAATGATTTTACATGTTGTGGAATTGAAACACTAATTTAGGTGCTAATAAAGGAGACTACTTAATTAATACAATGCATAGCAAGTGAAGGTAGCGGCAAATAAAAAAAGAGAGTATACAAAAAACAAACAAAATGTGGGAAAGAAAAGAAAAAATAGATAATATAATAATCAAGGGGTAATAATTTTCATATGTTGATATATAAGAGTAATTAATAAAAAATAAAAACAATAAATATCAATCATACATAGATCACACATATATGTATATTATCGTTACCCCAAAACATAACACATATATATTTTTGATATTATCATTAACAAATAAATTACAAATTTATGAAAAATAATAAAGAAAAATACAAATAAAAATATAATAAAAAATACAAAATAATAATAAGTAATAATAATTAAGCAATGTAAATGAATAAAATAAAAATAAATAAAAATAAATATAAATAGAAAACAAATTAAATAATAAAAAATAATAACCATTAAATAAAAAATAAATATTAATAAATAAAAATGAAAATAAATCAAAATAATAAAAATATTTTTACAATGAATATTATATACTGTATATACTCGTGTATAAGCCGAGATTTTCAGCCCATTTTTTTGGGCTGAAAGTCCCCCTCTTGGCTTATACACGAGTCATATACCTGGGGGATCGGCGGGGGAGGGGGAGCGGGGGTGTCAGATCATACTCACCCTTCTCTGCAGCTCCCCTGCTTGTTCCATGTTGTCGGCGCTGCTCTCTTCCTGTTTCAGTGGTCAAATGGTACAGCTCATTAAATATGCGCATATTTAATGAGCAAGTACCACGTGACCGCTGAAGCAGAAAGAGAGAAGCGCCGACAACATGGAACAAGCAGGGGAGCTGCAGAGCCAAGCACCAGGACCGGGTGAGTATGACCGGGGGGAGGCATAGTCACCTGTCCCTGTGCTCTGCTGTCTTGCGTCCTCTGCAGTGACATTCAGGTCAGAGAGCACGATGACGTAGTTAGTACGCGCCCTCTGCCTGTACAGTTACTGCAGAGCTTGCAATGCTGATGAGCAGGGGGCAGCGATGGAGGTGAGTATACAGGTTTTTTTGTAACGGAGGCAGCAGCAGCAATATGACAGGACCACTCACTGTGCAGATAACTGGGGCCACTCACTGTGCAGCAAAGCTGGGGCCACTCACTCTCCTCATTATCTGGGGCCACTCACTGTGCAGCATTATCTGGGGCCACTCACTGTCCTCACTATCTTGGGCCACTCACTGTGCAGCATTATCTGGGGCCACACACTGTGCAGCAAAACTGGGGCCACTAACTGTGCAGTATTATCTGCGGCCACTCACTGTCCTCATTATCTGGAGCCACACACTGTGCAGCATTATCTGGGGCCACTCACTGTGCAGCATAACTGGGGCTATTCACTGTGCAGCATTTGCTGGGGCCACTCACTGTCCTCATTATCTGGAGCCACACACTGTGCAGCAAAACTGGGGCCACTCACTGTGCAGCATTATCTGGGGCCACTCACTGTCCTCATTATCTGGGGCCACCCACTGTGCAGCATTATCTGGGGCCACCCACTGTGCAGCATTATCTGGGGCCACTCACTGTGCAGCATTATCTGGGGCCACTCACTGTCCTCATTATCTGTGGCCACTCACTGTGCTTCATTATCTGGGGTCACTCACTGTGCAGCATTATCTGGGGCCACTCACTGTGCACCCTCGGCTTATACGCAAGTCAATAAGTTTTCCCAGTTTTTTGTGACAAAATTAGGGGGTCGGCTTATACACGGGTCAGCTTATACACGAGTATATACGGAATATGATATAATTGATATTAATTATATACGCTACCAACACAAAATCATATGCAGATCTAAATTTATGCATATATACACATATGCATTAAGTACATATATATACATACGACATTACAGTTTTTAGACTACATAGGTCATAGGAACAATTTTTATATAACAGACCACAGATCAAAAAACACATATCATGAGATATATAAAAAACAATGCAATAATATGTGATAATGCATGATAAAAACTATATATATATCATATAAACACAACAAAAAATTAATAAATTTAAAATTACTATATCTCCAAAATTAAGCACATTTATCCTATACATATATGTCATGGTATGCCTAGGTTACTTTAGGCTAAAACCCCGGGACCCCTGCAGTGTCCCTCAGACTAGGGAAAACCCTGTCTGTCCCTCTACCCAGGGTTTACACTGAAGGTGTGCCTGCCTGAGCCTCCACCCTGTCCCTGTCTCCTGTCCAGCCCTAAGCTGAACCCACCACCCTCCACCCAGTGAGGGGACCAGACACCAGACCCCACAAATACGTATGGACAGGGGTAAAAGAAACACCACACAGTTAATACACAAGGGAATACAATAATGTGCAAGGGCAACCAAATATATATATATATATAACAGATTGGAGAAAGAACCACTGAGGGATATACTGCACCAGATATCAGACGCTCCAACACCACCACTGCTGACCGGTATTGCTAGCACTAGGCTAAAGCTATAGTCGGCGACGCCCATAGTCAGGACGAACTATTTAAAGACCAAGGGCGTGGCCCAGCCCTCAGCCAGCATGACAACCTGGTTAACCCTATCCCGACTGGAACAGAATACCCAACAGGGTATTACCGCTGTCTGCCGGACACCCTGGTGTGAACAGTGTCCGACATGACAGTACCCCGCCTTCTACGAGGGACCTCCGGAACCTCACCATGTCGAGGACCTGGCTTGTCCGGATGGCGACGATGGAACATAGTAACCAGTCGATCAGCATGAATGTCAGAGGCCGGCACCCATGTCCTCTCCTCAGGACCATAGCCACGCCAGTGGACCAGGTACTGTAGAGTGCGACGCACAACCCTAGAGTCCACCACTTTGGACACCTCAAATTCCAACGCGCCATCCACCAAGACGGGAGGTGGTGGCCTGGGGGAACCATCCACCAAACCCACGACCTTCTTTAGCAATGCTTTGTGAAATACATTATGAATCTTATACACAGCCGGCAACTCCAAACGAAATGCCACTGGGTTGATCACTGCGGAGATTCTAAATGGGCCAATGAACCTGGGACCCAACTTAAGTGATGGTATCTTGAGCTTAATGTTCCTAGTAGATAACCACACCCAATCACCCACACACAGGTCCGGACCTGGCACACGTCTGCAGTCAGCCACCCGTTTGTACCTGGAACCCACCTTCAACAAGCGCTGCTTGACTCTCCTCCAAACAGACGACAATTGAGCTCCCAACTGGTCCTCTTCAGGGACGCCAACTGAGCACCCCTGACGCAAGGTGCAAAATTGAGGATGTTGACCATACACACAAAAAAAAAGGAGATTCCCCAGATGATTCCTGGCAATGGTTGTTTATTGCGAATTCTGCCAGAGGAAGAAACGCTGACCACTCTTCCTGATTGTCGGAAATAAAGCAGCGCAAGTATTGCTCCAGGTTTTGGTTCATCCGCTCAGTCTGTCCATTCGACTGAGGGTGGAAAGCCGATGAATGAGATAATTTGATTCCAAGGCGAGAACAAAAAGCTCTCCAAAACTTTGCCACAAACTGCGTACCTCGATCAGACACAATGTCAGACGGGACACCATGAAGTCTGACCACCTCGCGAATAAATATCTGAGCAAGAGTCTTAGCATTGGGCAAAGACGGTAAAGCAACGAAATGTGACATTTTGGAGAACCTATCAACAATTACCAAAATGACCGAGTTCCCTGCCGAGGCGGGCAAGTCAGTAATAAAATCCATGGAAATCTCAGTCCATGGCTTACTGGGCACCCCGAGAGGCTGCAAGCTACCAGCGGGACGGGAACGAGGAGTCTTGGCCCGTGCGCACGTGGTACAGGCAGCCACATATGAGGCCACATCCTGCCGGATTTTAGGCCACCAAAAACGACGCGATACCAGTTCCAGAGTGCTCTTAACCCCTGGATGACCTGCCAGTACCGTGTCGTGATGTTCGCCCAACACTCTAGAGCGTAGATGTAGCGGCACAAAAGATTTATTAGCAGGCAACCCCGGCGGTACCACCTCCTGAGCCTCCGCAATCTCTGCCTCAATCTCTGTCGTGATGGCAGATACCACCACACCCTTTTGGAGAATAGGCACCGGCTCTTCACATAACTCTCCACCCGGAAAACACCTGGATAAAGCGTCTGCCTTAACATTCTTCGACCCAGGTCGATAGGTAACAATGAAGTTGAACCGTGTGAAGAATAATGCCCAGCGAGCCTGTCTGGAGGACAGGCGCTTAGCAGATTCTAAATAAAGCAAATTCTTATGGTCGGTTATCACAGTAATCTGATGAACAGCCCCCTCCAAGAAGTGTCGCCACTCCTCAAATGCCAATTTGATGGCCAATAGTTCCCTGTTGCCAATATCATAATTACGCTCCGCAGGCGACAGCTTCTTGGAGAAGAAGGCACACGGATGCAACCTGGCCCAAGAAGGGCCCTGAGACAGTACAGCCCCCACTCCAACCTCCGACGCATCCACCTCCACGACAAACGGTAAGGAGACATCGGGCTGCACCAGAATGGGCGCTGAGGCAAAACTATTCTTGAGGAATTCAAACGCCTGTACCGCAGGCTCAGACCAGTCAGAAAAGTCGGTACCCTTCTTAGTCATGTCAGTCAGTGGTTTGGCAATCATAGAGAAGTTCTTAATAAATTTCCTATAGTAATTGGAGAAGCCAAGAAATCGCTGAAGCGCCTTAAGATTATCAGGCCGATCCCAATGTAGTACCGCCTGCACCTTTGCGGTGTCCATCTTAAAACCTGAGGCGGAGATTATATAACCCAAGAACGGTAGCTCCTGTACGAAAAACACACATTTTTCAAGCTTTACATAGAGCCTGTTCTCTCTGAGCAACTGCAGAACCTGTCTAACATGCTCTATATGTGTATCATGGTCGCGAGAGAAAATGAGGATGTCGTCAAGATAAATTATAACAAACCTCCCCAACAACTGAGAGAAGACATCATTAATGAAGTGTTGAAAGACCGCCGGTGCCATAGTCAACCCAAACGGCATTACCAAACTCTCAAAGTGACCCTCAGGGGTATTGAACGCTGTCTTCCACTCATCCCCCTGACGGACTCTTATAAGATTGTACGCCCCCCTGAGGTCCAGTTTGGAGAACCACCTGGCACCAACCACTTGGTTGAATAAATCGGGTATAAGTGGCATAGGGTAAGGATCACAGACCGTAATCTGGTTGAGTTCTCTGAAATCCAGACACGGGCGTAAACCGCCATCCTTCTTTTTAACAAAGAAGAAGCCAGCAGCCAGAGGAGAAGAGGAAGGTCTAATATGACCCTTGCTCAGGCTATCCGCAATGTATTCCTTGAGAGCTAGCCTCTCGGGACCTGAGATATTAAACATTCTAGCTTTAGGTAACTTGGCCCCTGGTTTCAACCTAATAGCACAGTCATAGGGGCGATGCGGTGGTAGTTCCGAACAACCCTTCTCAGAAAATACATCCGCATAATCCAGCAACGGCTCCGGGATACTGGGAGTCAAAGCGGAAATACATGTAGCCAGGCACCTCTCCTGACACTCCCTGCTCCACTGAATTATGTCCTGGGTCTTCCAATCAATAACAGGATTATGCATTGACAACCATGGAAAGCCCAGAACCATCTGAGCCGGTAAGTTACTAAGCACCTTACAAGTTACCCGCTCTGAGTGTAATACTCCGATGTGGAGTTGTATATCCAACCCACACTCTGTGATCTCCCCTTGAGACAACGGGGAAGCATTGATGGTAACCACCCGGATGGGGTTCGGCAATTTCTCCACCGGAAATCCCGCTGTATGCGCGAACCTCTCATCAATGAGATTGGCAGCTGAGCCACTATCAATAAATACTGTAATAGAGAGCATTTGCCCCCCAAGTACCACCCTAGCAGGGAGCATACACTGGGAAACCATGACGGAGGATACACAAAGGCTCAGACTAGACTCCTCCAAACCCTCTGAGCCTATCAGTTTTCCGCCGGCGCGCCCTTCTTAGGTACCAGGGGGCAAGCGTTAATAAAATGTCCTCCTTTGCCACAAAAAAAACAGAGCCCCTGCCTTCTGTGCCAAGGACGTTTAGGCTTGTTACTCGGTGACTGTGCTATACCAGCGATCTGCATGGGTTCCACGGATTCACCCGCGGCAACCTCACCGACCACTCCCCCACCTCCCGGAGGCAACGAAACCAGCGCCCCCTGATGGAGACGTCGGTCTATGCATACTACAAGTGCCATCGCAGCCTCCAGAGAGGCGGGAGTCTCGTACATTAGGAGAGTCTGTTTAACCCTTCCAGAAACCCCATGCAAAAATTGACTTCTAAGCGCAGGGTCATTCCACTGCGTGTCCACCGCCCAGCGCCGGAATTCCGTGCAGTAATCCTCAGCTGGTCGATCACCCTGTAGCAGTGAGCGTATCTTAGACTCTGCCAAGTTTAATCTATCCGGATCGTCATAGATCAAACCCAGAGCAGAGAAAAAAAAAGCTACAGATTCAAATGCCGGTGAGTCAGACGGGAGTGAAAAGGCCCAGGCCTGTGGGTCACCACTCAGCAAAGAAATCACCAAGCCCACGCATTGAGCCTCATTACCTGAGGAATGTGGACGCATACGGAAATACAATTTGCATGATTCACGAAAAACCGTGAACTTACCACGATCACCAGCAAATCGTTCAGGAAGGGGAAACTTGGGCTCAGCTGCCCTGGCTGCAGCCTCAGCAGGTACTGCAGGAGCTGACAGGCCTTGTTGCTGGACCGCCCCCCTGAGTTCAGTGACCTGTATGGATAGAGCCTCCAGCTGCTTGGTTAGGGAAAGTATAGGATCCATAGTAAGTAACCCCTATATTCCCTATCTATACCTTTTTTTTTTTTTTTTTTTCTCTCACTTTATTATTTGGGCCGACTATAATGTCATGGTATGCCTAGGTTACTTTAGGCTAAAACCCCGGGACCCCTGCAGTGTCCCTCAGACTAGGGAAAACCCTGTCTGTCCCTCTACCCAGGGTTTACACTGAAGGTGTGCCTGCCTGAGCCTCCACCCTGTCCCTGTCTCCTGTCCAGCCCTAAGCTGAACCCACCACCCTCCACCCAGTGAGGGGACCAGACACCAGACCCCACAAATACGTATGGACAGGGGTAAAAGAAACACCACACAGTTAATACACAAGGGAATACAATAATGTGCAAGGGCAACCAAATATATATATATATATAACAGATTGGAGAAAGAACCACTGAGGGATATACTGCACCAGATATCAGACGCTCCAACACCACCACTGCTGACCGGTATTGCTAGCACTAGGCTAAAGCTATAGTCGGCGACGCCCATAGTCAGGACGAACTATTTAAAGACCAAGGGCGTGGCCCAGCCCTCAGCCAGCATGACAACCTGGTTAACCCTATCCCGACTGGAACAGAATACCCAACAGGGTATTACCGCTGTCTGCCGGACACCCTGGTGTGAACAGTGTCCGACATGACAATATATCCTTAATCAATATATCTTCACGAATCCAATATGGGCTTGTTCGAGGTCATTACACTTCATCCGGCCTAGAGGATTCACGAAAATACAAATATCAATAAAACAGGCCACTGGAATAGAAATGACTAGAAGCAGCCATAACCCAATTGGCTCTGCTACATACAAGCGATGATCAGATCACCTGTACGTAGTAGAATTGCTGACCACCAGGCGCCGCTCATAGCAATCCGGCGCTGACAACCATAGTGGTCTACATGAGACCTCTGGTTGTCATGTCAACCCATCAGTGACCCCCAATCATGATGGGGGTCACCGATGGTCGGATTTCCAGCATGATTGCCAGAATCGCATGTTAAATGATGCTGTCAGAGTTTAACAGTGGTGTTCAACGGGTTAAGAGCCACGGGTAGATAGCGATTCCACCCGCAGATATTCCAGGCACACAGGCTGGTTTCACACTTGCATTGGACAGAGCTGCGGAGAGCTGCATACTTCCTCCGTTAAGTTCCTCCCACTGCCGCGCCTCTTCCATTCAGCTCCGCCTACGTTGGCATGCATCCTACCTACCTATCTTTAACATTGGGTACGCAGGCCATGCAAATGTATGTGGATGCCTCTGCATGCGGCGTATTGAAGCTGCGCCAACCGCAACAAAATGCAACATGCTGCGTTCGACGCTGTTCGCTACAACGTCAAAACGACGCAAGCAAGGCATCCGCATACATTCGCATGGCCTGCATACCAATGTTAAAGAAAGGTATGCAGGACTCATGTCGACGTAGGCGGAGCTGAATGGAAGAGGTGGGGCAGTGGGCGGGGCATAACGGAGGAAGTACGCATCTCTGCCCAACGCAAGTGTGAAACCAGCCTCAGTTGTTCAAAACAGCTGACGTGTGCTAGAAAAGATATGGGCTCACTGCCTGAGCCCACATCAAAGGGAGGGAGTCTGATATTGGGGTACTATTACGCCCGATGTCAGAAAGGGGATAAAGAAGTTGTCCACTATTTAGACAACTCCATCTCATACCCATCCTTGGCCCCAGTAAAATAAAAAAGCTTATACTCACCTCCTGTGCTGGCACCATTCCCACGGTGTTGGCACTCGCTTTCCTTGGGGTTCCCGTTAGGTTGATGTGACTCATGACCCCGGTACCTAATCAGCATTGGTGTCACTTTCTCCGCCTTCAGACGAATTGAAGAATAAGAAGTCCAGGCTGCAGTTGATCTCAGACAGTAGGCTGCCATCCGCAGAGTTACACAATAAAGCCAGCCTTACACTTCAATTACCGCCGCCAGCCACTGTGAACTATGACATCATCAGGCAGTGGTTACAGACGCAAGGTGAGTGACAGCAGTTCATCACCTGATAGCACTCTGTTCCAGACTGGGTGATGGATGCTGTGAGTAAATTTGTGCAGCCCCAGGCTCCTGTTGAAATCCCGTTTGACACTACTCGCAAATAAAATGTCACTAGAAGTGAAGTAATAAAAGAATTGTTTAGGGATTAACTGTATAGGGAGAAGTGTTGGATATTTTATAATAAAACAAAGTACAAAAGTACTAAGGGTGTAAAAATAGATTTGTATAAAGGACATATTATGTACGCCAATTTAAAAATGCAGTTTAACAATTGAGTAAATACAAGTCAATTTTAACTCATTTCAGACCTGCCTACATGTGCCAACCAACAATGTTGTGGACAGATTCACCACTAAAATAATGGTTCTCTCTCCATATATAAAACATGTTATTGGCACAATATATCCTGTTTTATTTAAACCTGGCAATGCACTGCCAATAATTATTTTTCTGCTGATGTTAACAATCCAAACACCTAATAAACACATGTTTTGTTCTTTTACCAAGAGACAATTGACATGTTTACACTGGTAGATAATTGGGAACAAACATCCTTACATTTACTCATCTAAATGCACCATTAGTTGGCTAAACCCACCAATTTTGTATTGGGCTTCCACGACTGTTGGGGGAAATATAAATATTGGGATTTAAAATCCCAACCAATTTATTTCTCCAGGAGATGAGATTCTTTTCACAATTCAGTCATCCAGTCTGTTGCAGGGGAGTGCTGAGCTGTCTGTGTTTTGATTGAAAACTTGGCCACCAATTTCTCCGCCAGAGAGTTCTACCTGTTGTCTTTGCATCAGGGCCTTGATCTCCTTCTGCAGGACTCGTTGTTCACTGGAACCAGCAGTCTCAGCCACCTGTTGCAACAAGACAATAACCTCGGAAAGACAATTTTCATTTAGATTTGTACCAAGAGTCATCATGGGATTACATTCACGTCGATCAATATCCACAACTATCAGACCTTGAGATTTTAACTCCACCCTCCCCACTTTAACAGTAATTTCTTTACATCCCACTTGTGGTAAAGACTGACCATTACTGGCAACTACTGTTAGCTAATCAGTTGGGCCACGTGTGAGTTCAGAGTCAGCCCAATACCGCTTGTAGAGGATATAGGGCATAGTGGTCTCCTGGGAGCCAGTGTCCAGCAAAGCGTTCATGGGGATGCCATCAATCACCACAGGAAGGACCGGTCTCCCTCCAACATACTTGGCTCGCCAGTTCCTTGGGCCCTGTGGTCCTCCTCCTGGGGGTTGGCCCTCTGCCCCAGGGGTTGCTCGTTTAAAGGACAAAATCTTGCAGGAAGACCTGCCTTGTAGTAGCGACAACAGATGGGATGTCCGTCCTGGTCATAGCGGTCGCTGTTCCATCCTCGGAGTGGCGGGGTTCTCCTCTTCCGGGGCGACGGGACATCCTCTTGGCTGGAAGCAAGATGTATCTTCTCCTTGGAGGACACCTGCAGGGACTACACGGTTTTAGTAAGTGCAGCCATACCCCTGGTCAACTCCTGGACCTGAAGACGTAGCTCCTCAGTTGGATCTTTATCCAGAGTCAGTGCATCAGCATCCACGGGGATGGAAGGAAAAGATGTTGCTTCCTGATGGTAGGTGATCGCTGGGTGCCTAGGGGGCACTGGATGGCTGTCAGTTGATTTCTGCAGGACCTGAATAGCCCTGTCCTTAAAATCAGCAAAGTCCAGATTAGGGTTTTGGAGGGTTATGATGCGCAACTGCCCCCTGTGGGTACTGGATAGGAGTCCTTCAATGGACTGCTCCTTTAACAGTTTATCTTCTTCCTTCACACTATCAGGATCAACTTGCTTAACTGCTCGCAGCGCCTCTTGCAGGTTAAGAGCATAGTCCCTTATACTGTCCTGTAGAGTTGAGCGAAATGGGTCGAAAAAATTCAAAAGTCGCCGACTTTTGGCAAAGTCGGGTTTCATGAAACGAAACCCGACCCTAGGATGAGGTCGGCCACGAGGTCGGCGACTTACGCGCCAAAGTCGCGTTTCAAAAGTTTGTTTTGCGCTCTTTTTCAGCCAATCAGGATCCACGGACACTGTGGGCAACGTGATGACATAGGCACGGGTCACTACCATCTTTCAGAAGGGCATGCAAGTGATTGGCTTGCTTTGGTGGGCGTCACAGGGGGTATAAAAGGGCGTGCACGCCGACCGCCATCTTACTTCTGCCGATCTTAGTATAGGGAGAGGTTGCTGCTGATTCTGTAGGGAGAGCGTTAGGCAGGGAAGAAGACAAAAAAACTGCTTCTGCTGCTAGCGATTTGGCCTGCACAACACACCAGTCACTGTGTGTGCAGTGCAAGGGGAGGCTATATAGTGGTGTATCAGTGGTGTTGGTTGTTGGGCTGCCTTTTAAGGCTTCCTGACAGGCTGGCATTGCTGTTTACCCACTGCTCCGCAAACTGCTTTTTTAAAAGCAATCCCAATTTTTTTTTTTTGTCCTGCTGAGAAGAAAAAAAACCTGCTTCTGCTGCTAGCAATTTGGCCTGCACAACACACCAGTCAATGTGTGTGCAGTGCAAGGGGAGGCTATATAGTGGTGTATCAGTGGTGTTGGTTGTTGGGCTGCCTTCTAAGGCTTCCTGACAGGCTGGCATTGCTGTTTACCCACTGCTCCGCAAACTGCTTTTTTAAAAGCAATCCAATCTCCCTTATCCTCTAGTCACTTTTGTCACAGCTGTGCCATCGAGCCTGTCACATAGCGCTCAGATATTCATTGGGCCTCACACAATCCAAAAGTGTCCAGTGTCCAAAAGTGTGTGCAGAGATTCAAAATCTCCCTTATCCTCTAGTCACTTTTGTCACAGCTGTGCCATCGAGCCTGTCACATAGCGCTCAGATATCAGTGGGCCTCACACAATCCAAAAGTGTCCACTGTCCACAAGTGTGTTCAGAAATTCAAAATCTCCCTTATCCTCTAGTCACTTTTGTCACAGCTGTGCCATCGAGCCTGTCACATAGCGCTCAGATATCAGTGGGCCTCACACAATCCAAAAGTGTCCACTGTCCACAAGTGTGTGCAGAAATTCAAAATCTCCCTTATCCTCTAGTCACTTTTGTCACAGCAGTGCCATCGAGCCTGTCACATAGCGCTCAGATATCAGTGGGCCTCACACAATCCAAAAGTGTCCACAAGTGTGTGCAGAAATTCAAAATCTCCCTTATCCTCTAGTCACTTTTGTCACAGCTGTGCCATCGAGCCTGTCACATAGCGCTCAGATATCAGTGGGCCTCACACAATCCAAAAGTGTCCACTGTCCACAAGTGTGTGCAGAAATTCAAAATCTCCCTTATCCTCTAGTCACTTTTGTCACAGCAGTGCCATCGAGCCTGTCACATAGCGCTCAGATATCAGTGGGCCTCACACAATCCAAAAGTGTCCACTGTCCACAAGTGTGTGCAGAAATTCAAAATCTCCCTTATCCTCTAGTCACTTTTGTCACAGCTGTGCCATCGAGCCTGTCACATAGCGCTCAGATATCAGTGGGCCTCACACAATCCAAAAGTGTCCACTGTCCACAAGTGTGTGCAGAAATTCAAAATCTCCCTTATCCTCTAGTCACTTTTGTCACAGCAGTGCCATCGAGCCTGTCACATAGCGCTCAGATATCAGTGGGCCTCACACAATCCAAAAGTGTCCAGTGTCCAAAAGTGTGTGCAGATATTCAAAATCTCCCTTATCCTCTAGTCACTTTTGTCACAGCAGTGTCATCGAGCCTGTCACATAGCGCTGAGATATCAGTGGGCCTCACACAATCCAAAAGTGTCCAGTGTCCAAAAGTGTGTGCAGATATTCAAAATCTCCCTTATCCTCTAGTCACTTTTATCACAGCAGTGCCATCGAGCCTGTCACATAGCGCTGAGATATCAGTGGGCCTCACACAATCCAAAAGTGTCCACTGTCCACAAGTGTGTGCAGAAATTCAAAATCTCCCTTATCCTCTAGTCACTTTTGTCACAGCAGTGCCATCGAGCCTGTCACATAGCGCTCAGATATCAGTGGGCCTCACACAATCCAAAAGTGTCCACTGTCCACAAGTGTGTGCAGAAATTCAAAATCTCCCTTATCCTCTAGTCACTTTTGTCACAGCAGTGCCATCGAGCCTGTCACATAGCACTGAGATATCAGTGGGCCTCACACAATCCAAAAGTGTCCAGTGTCCAAAAGTGTGTGCAGATATTCAAAATCTCCCTTATCCTCTAGTCACTTTTGTCACAGCAGTGCCATCGAGCCTGTCACATAGCGCTCAGATATCAGTGGGCCTCACACAATCCAAAAGTGTCCACTGTCCAAAAGTGTGTGCAGATATTCAAAATCTCCCTTATCCTCTCGTCACTTTGGTTACAGCTGTGCCATCGAGCCTGTCACATAGCGCTCAGATATCAGTGGGCCTCACACAATCCAAAAGTGTCCACTGTCCACAAGTGTGTGCAGAAATTCAAAATCTCCCTTATCCTCTAGTCACTTTTGTCACAGCAGTGGCATCGAGCCTGTCACATAGCGCTCAGATATCAGTGGGTCTCACACAATCCAAAAGTGTCCAGTGTCCAAAAGTGTGTGCAGATATTCAAAATCTCCCTTATCCTCTAGTCACTTTTGTCACAGCAGTGCCATCGAGCCTGTCACATAGCGCTCAGATATCAGTGGGCCTCACACAATCCAAAAGTGTCCACTGTCCACAAGTGTGTGCAGAAATTCAAAATCTCCCTTATCCTCTAGTCACTTTTGTCACAGCAGTGCCATCGAGCCTGTCACATAGCGCTGAGATATCAGTGGGCCTCACACAATCCAAAAGTGTCCAGTGTCCAAAAGTGTGTGCAGATATTCAAAATCTCCCTTATCCTCTAGTCACTTTTGTCACAGCAGTGCCATCGAGCCTGTCACATAGCGCTCAGATATCAGTGGGCCTCACACAATCCAAAAGTGTCCACTGTCCACAAGTGTGTGCAGAAATTCAAAATCTCCCTTATCCTCTAGTCACTTTTGTCACAGCAGTGCCATCGAGCCTGTCACATAGCGCTCAGATATCAGTGGGCCTCACACAATCCAAAAGTGTCCAGTGTCCAAAAGTGTGTGCAGATATTCAAAATCTCCCTTATCCTCTAGTCACTTTTGTCACAGCAGTGCCATCGAGCCTGTCACATAGCGCTGAGATATCAGTGGGCCTCACACAATCCAAAAGTGTCCAGTGTCCAAAAGTGTGTGCAGATATTCAAAATCTCCCTTATCCTCTAGTCACTTTTGTCACAGCAGTGCCATCGAGCCTGTCACATAGCGCTCAGATATCAGTGGGCCTCACACAATCCAAAAGTGTCCACTGTCCACAAGTGTGTGCAGAAATTCAAAATCTCCCTTATCTAGTCACTTTTGTCACAGCAGTGCCATCGAGCCTGTCACATAGCGCTGAGATATCAGTGGGCCTCACACAATCCAAAAGTGTCCAGTGTCCACAAGTGTGTGCAGAAATTCAAAATCTCCCCTATCCTCTTGTCACTTTTGTCACAGCAGTGCCATCGAGCCTGTCACATAGCGCTGAGATATCAGTGGGCTTCACACAATCCAAAAGTGTCCAGTGTCCAAAAGTGTGTGCAGATATTCAAAATCTCCCTTATCCTCTAGTCACTTTTGTCACAGCAGTGCCATCGAGCCTGTCACATAGCGCTCAGATATCAGTGGGCCTCACACAATCCAAAAGTGTCCAGTGTCCAAAAGTGTGTGCAGATATTCAAAATCTCCCTTATCCTCTAGTCACTTTTGTCACAGCAGTGCCATCGAGCCTGTCACATAGCGCTCAGATATCAGTGGGCCTCACACAATCCAAAAGTGTCCACTGTCCACAAGTGTGTGCAGAAATTCAAAATCTCCCTTATCCTCTAGACACTTTTGTCACAGCAGTGCCATCGAGCCTGTCACATAGCGCTGAGATATCAGTGGGCCTCACACAATCCAAAAGTGTCCAGTGTCCAAAAGTGTGTGCAGATATTCAAAATCTCCCTTATCCTCTAGTCACTTTTGTCACAGCAGTGCCATCGAGCCTGTCACATAGCGCTCAGATATCAGTGGGCCTCACACAATCCAAAAGTGTCCACTGTCCACAAGTGTGTGCAGATATTCAAAATCTCCCTTATCCTCTAGTCACTTTAGTCACAGCAGTGCCATCGAGCCTGTCACATAGCGCTGAGATATCAGTGGGCCTCACACAATCCAAAAGTGTCCAGTGTCCAAAAGTGTGTGCAGATATTCAAAATCTCCCTTATCCTCTAGTCACTTTTGTCACAGCAGTGCCATCGAGCCTGTCACATAGCGCTCAGATATCAGTGGGCCTCACACAATCCAAAAGTGTCCAGTGTCCAAAAGTGTGTGCAGATATTCAAAATCTCCCTTATCCTCTAGTCACTTTTGTCACAGCAGTGCCATCGAGCTTGTCACATAGCGCTCAGATATCAGTGGGCCTCACACAATCCAAAAGTGTCCACTGTCCACAAGTGTGTGCAGAAATTCAAAATCTCCCTTATCCTCTAGTCACTTTTGTCACAGCAGTGCCATCGAGCCTGTCACATAGCGCTGAGATATCAGTGGGCCTCACACAATCCAAAAGTGTCCAGTGTCCAAAAGTGTGTGCAGATATTCAAAATCTCCCTTATCCTCTAGTCACTTTTGTCACAGCAGTGCCATCGAGCCTGTCACATAGCGCTCAGATATCAGTGGGCCTCACACAATCCAAAAGTGTCCACTGTCCAAAAGTGTGTGCAGATATTCAAAATCTCCCTTATCCTCTAGTCACTTTTGTCACAGCAGTGCCATCGAGCCTGTCACATAGCGCTCAGATATCAGTGGGCCTCACACAATCCAAAAGTGTCCAGTGTACAAAAGTGTGTGCAGAAATTCAAAATCTCCCCTGTCCTATAGACACCTTGTACCTTGTTTTACATTACTATATAGTTTGTTGGATTTTGTCTACATTTCTACCAAAAATGAGGAAGGCTGGTGGAAGAGGCCGTGGAATTGGGCGGGGGTTGGCAGCTGGTAATGATGGTGTTGGTGGTGGATCTGATGGTAGTGGCAAGAGCAAAATAGGACCGAATGCAGGAGGTGCTGACCCTGCATCATCATCTGGCTACATAAGGCCTCGAACGCTTAGTTTTCTAGGAGTTGGCAAACCGCTTTTAAAGCCAGAGCATCAGGAAAAAGTTTTGTCTTACATTGCTGACTCAGCCTCCAGCTCTATCGCCTCCTCTTCTTCAGTTGTAAAAAGTAAAAGCACTGAGTCGTCATTGGAGGCTCATGTTCATGAACCACACCTTTCCTTGTGTCCTTCACCCCAACCAAGATTGAAGGATGACGCAGGCCATACTACTGATTACTCCATGGAGCTGTTTTCACATACCATGCCTGGATTATCAAGTGAAATGGTGAATTACCCAGGCCAAGATGAATCTGACATGGAGTGCACTGATGCACAGCCGCTGATGGATGATTCTGCTGGTACATTCACTCAGAGCACTACATTGTCCTCGCAGTGTACAGAGCCAGATTCTGACCCTGATGAGACTCAGGTGCCCCTTCCCACACACTATACCACCATACACGGTGACACAGAGGAAGGTGCACATGACATAGAAGAGGAGGTGATGGATGACCCAGTTGTTGACCCAGATTGGCATCCATTGGGGGAAGAGGGTGCTGCTTCCAATAGCTCAGATGAGGAGCATCCACAGCAGACATCGACATCGCAACAGCTGTTATCTGGCAGGCCCGGAGCACTCCAAAGACAGGTTCCAAACATCAAAAGAGTTGCTGGACAGCTTGTCCAGAGGGTCAAAAGATCACAGCGTGCTAGGCCGCAAAATGTCTGCCAAAGTAGGAAGAGTGCAGTGTGGCACTTTTTTGAACAAAATCCTCATGATCAGGCCAAGGTTATCTGTAAGAAGTGCGCAAAGACCTTTAGCCGAGGGAAAAATCTGAAAAATTTGAATACCAGTTGCATGCTTAGACATTTAACCAGCATGCACTTGCAAGCGTGGACACAACACCAAACCTCAAGTGCCACATGTGCAACTGATCACAACGAAGGTAGTCAGCAACGCTACATTGTTTCCCCCACTGTAAGCCCACCGGTTAGCACAGCAGCAAATGTTGAGGTGTCGTTGCAAGACCACAGCAGTCAGGGAATCCCACTGTTATATCAACGAAAGACTGATTCTAGGCCATCAGAAAGAACACCAACTCCATCACCATCATCAACCCTCTCTCAGTCCACCCTGTCCACCGCTACTTCCACCATATGCAGCTCTCATGTCCAGCTCACCCTCCCAGACACTATGAGTAGGTCAAGAAAGTACTCAGTCTCTCATCCGCGTACACTGGGTTTGAACGCCCACATTGCCAAACTAATCTCGTTTGAGATGATGACCTTTCGGTTGGTGGAAAGCACAGCTTTCCGCGAACTCATGGCCTATGCAGTACCACGCTATGACCTACCCAGTCACCACTTCTTCTCTCGCAAAGCCATCCCAGCCCTCCACCATCATGTGAAAGACCGCATTGTCCATGCACTCAAGCAGTCAGTGAGCGGAAAGGTGCACCTCACAACTGATGCATGGTCCAGTCGGCATGGCCAGGGCCATTACGTGTCCATCACTGCGCACTGGGTTAATGTGGTGGATGCAGGGTCCACAGGGGACAGCGGTGGTGGGACAGTGCTGCCTAGCCCACGGTATAGGAAACAGTTGGCTGTAGGCGTTCGACCCTCCTCCTCCTCCTCCTCCAGAAGCGAAAGCTCGTCCACAGAGCGCAGTCGTACGAGCACTCCATCTGCAGCTGCCACTGTTGCACACGATGTGTCCCCCTATCGAGCAGCTAGTGGAAAGCGTCAGCAGGCTGTGTTGCAGATGATGTGTTTGGGCGACAGACACACCGCCGAGGTGCTGGCCGAGTACTTGAAGCGACAAACTGAGTCATGGCTGGGCAGTGTACATCTTGAGGCAGGCAAGGTAGTTAGTGATAACGGCCGTAATTTTGTGGCAGCCATAGCCCTTTCAAAACTCAGCCACATACCTTGCTTGGCTCACACCTTGAACCTGGTGGTGCAGTGCTTCCTCAAAAATTATCCGGAGTTAACAGCCCTGCTCCAGAAGGTGCGAAGACTGTGCGCGCACATCCGCCGGTCGCCTGTACACTCCGTTCGTATGCAGAAGCTGCAGCGATTGCTCCACCTTCCCAACCACCGCCTCATTATCGACATTGCAACAAGGTGGAACTCCACCCTGCACATGGTGGAGCGGCTGTGCGAGCAGAGGCAGGCCATAATGCATTTGTGGGAGGATACACGGCCAGGCACTTTGAGAGCAGACATGGAGTTGACAGGTGTGCAGTGGTCGAAGCTGAAAGACCTTTGTAAAGTCCTTCAGTGTTTTGAGGAATGCACACAGCTGGTAAGCGCAGACGACGCCATCCTAAGCATGAGCATCCCACTTATGCGTCTGCTCATGCAAACTTTGACGCACCTTAAGGAGCAGGCGTCTGCAGCCAATGTTGATGAGGAGGAAGAGGAGGAGGGAATCCTTGATGACATTCAGCCATTGTCTGCTCAGGGACCTCTCCTGGACGAGGTGGAGGAAGAAGAGGAGGAGGAGGATGATGATGGGGATGATTACTTAGGGGAGGAGGATGCATCTCGTGGGGCAAGTGAAAATGTTGGCGTGGCAAGGTCTGGTACAGGGTTTGTGCGTGACTGGAGGGATGTGGATTTGCCAGAAAGTGCTCCTCCACCCAGCACTCGCAGTGCATCATTGACACCGGGAACATTGGCCCACATGTCAGATTATGCCTTGCGGATCCTAAAAAGGGACCCCCGCATTGCCAAATGATGAACGATGACGACTACTGGTTGGCCAGCATCCTGGATCCACGCTATAAAGGCAAATTACAAAACATCATGCCACAGGAGAACCTTGACCTAATATTGGCTAATAAACAAGCAACTCTGGTAAATCGGTTGCTTGAGGCATTCCCAGCACACAGCAGCGGTGATGGTTCTCACATGAGCCGTACGGGCCGGGGGCAGCTTGGCAGAGGTGTTCGTGGTGCACACAGCAGAAGTGGCGTTGGAGACGGGTTTCATGACAATGTTGTGGACTGATTTTTCAAATACCGCTCACACAACTGGTAATACTGCATCGATGGAAAGTGACAGGAGACAGCAGATGTCAACTATGGTTACAAACTACTTTTCCTCCCATATCGATGTTCTCCCACACAGGTCATTCCCCTTTGACTATTGGGCCGCTAAACTGGACACCTGGCCTGAATTGGCCCAATATGCCTTACAGGAGCTCGCTTGTCCAGCTGCAAGTGTGCTATCGGAAAGAGTCTTCAGTGCAGCTGGATCAATCCTGACAGAAAAAAGGACCCGTCTGTCAACCCAAAATGTGGATGATCTAACCTTCATTAAAATGAACCACGCATGGGTTTCCAAGGATTTTGTCCCACCTTCCCCTGATGACACATAGGGTGACAGAAAAATGGCTTGCTTTGGTCCACCTCTTCCTGGTACTTCACCTATTTCGCCTTTTGCATCAGCTGAATGTCCAACATCAACATATGCCACTTTCTAAAACTCCCTAACTGTGCTGCCTCCCCCCCATGGCCGGGGTCACCACCTACCGCACGACACCGTGCGAGTGCCGTTGCCCTGGACAGGTGGGTAGGCCGACTCTTGGGCGCGGGCACTGGCACAGGGTCCCTCATAGTGCAATCAAGTGTCTCTGACGGTGGTGGTGCACACCCGCCGTCAGACACACCGCTGTACTATGAGGGGCCCAGTGCCAGTACCGACGCCCACGAGTGGGCCCCCCTTGCTTGGGCAGGGCCCCAGCATTTGCAATCTTTACCTCTCCCTGCTCCTCCGCTGTGTAATCTGGGCCGTCAAATCCATACTGTGCCTGACACCGTCTGAGCCTGCCTCCTGAGACATATATTTTGAATGTGTACGCTATCCATACATGTTATCCAGGGATACGGTACCCTTTCTAACCTTTGTGCAATCACGTGCAATCCATACTGGGCCTAACACCGTCTGAGCCTGCCTCATGCTGTATAGACATATATTTTGAATGTGTACGCTATCCATACATGTTATCCGGTGATACGGTACCCTTTCTAACCTTTGTGCAATCACGTGCAATCCATACTGGGCCTAACACCGTCTGAGCCTGCCTCATGCTGTATAGACATATATTTTGAATGTGTACGCTATCCATACATGTTATCCAGGGATACGGTACCCTTTCTAACCTTTGTGCAATCACGTGCAATCCATACTGGGCCTAACACCGTCTGAGCCTGCCTCATGCTGTATAGACATATATTTTGAATGTGTATGCTATCCATACATGTTATCCGGTGATACGGTACCCTTTCTAACCTTTGTGCAATCACGTGCAATCCATACTGGGCCTAACACCGTCTGAGCCTGCCTCATGCTGTATAGACATATATTTTGAATGTGTACGCTATCCATACATGTTATCCAGGAATACGGTACCCTTTCTAACCTTTGTGCAATCACGTGCAATCCATACTGGGCCTAACACCGTCTGAGCCTGCCTCATGCTGTATAGACATATATTTTGAATGTGTACGCTATCCATACATGTTATCCGGGGATACGGTACCCTTTCTAACCTTTGTGCAATCACGTGCAATCCATACTGGGCCTAACACCGTCTGAACCTGCCTCATGCTGTATAGACATATATTTTGAATGTGTACGCTATCCATACATGTTATCCGGTGATACGGTACCCTTTCTAACCTTTGTGCAATCACGTGCAATCCATACTGGGCCTAACACCGTCTGAGCCTGCCTCATGCTGTATAGACATATATTTTGAATGTGTACGCTATCCATACATGTTATCCAGGGATACGGTACCCTTTCTAACCTTTGTGCAATCACGTGCAATCCATACTGGGCCTAACACCTTCTGAGCCTGCCTCATGCTGTATAGACATATATTTTGAATGTGTACGCTATCCATACATGTTATCCAGGGATACGGTACCCTTTCTAACCTTTGTGCAATCACGTTCAATCCATACTGGGCATAACACCGTCTGAGCCTGCCTCATGCTGTATAGACATATATTTTGAATGTGTACGCTATCCATACATGTTATCCGGGGATACGGTACCCTTTCTAACCTTTGTGCAATCACGTGCAATCCATACTGGGCCTAACACCGTCTGAGCCTGCCTCCTGAGACATATATTTTGAATGTGTACGCTATCCATACATGTTATCTGGGGATACGGTACCCTTTCTCACCTTTGTGCAATCACGTGTAATCCATACTGGGCGTGAGAACGGCTGGCGAGCTGTTAAGCAAGCTACAGCACCTGTCCAGACAAGTACAGGGATTCCCTAGCGAGGAGACTTATTTGATTGTTTTCAATGTTGGGACAGCAATTTTTGGGGAGCACTATACTCTGGAGAATGATAGATGGGGCCCACCATACACTGGAACATTCCAAAGGTGGACATCAGACACTGGAGCAGCATTTACAGGGCCCATTATACACTAGAGCATTAGAAATGGGGCCCATTATGTTTGGAGCATTATTTGGGCCCATAAGACAGTGGAGCTTCATCCATGGGGACCAACATATACTGTAGCATTATGTGGAGCTCATCATATACTGTTTCAAACATTATATGGGACCAATGATTCTGTATGGAGAAATAGATGGGCCTCGTCATGAGATGTAAAAAGTGAGGTATTTTTCATTGTACTATACCGCTATTTCTCTGCCGTATCGGAGCAAGATGAGTTGTGGTATGTGTTAAAGGGGCGCTCTTTCGCCCAGGGCACATGAAAACCTGGAGCCAGCCCTCCCCCCCACAGTTTGTAGCCAAATAACCCCCATTTTTCAGTGCGTAACTTGTATTATGAAGTTAATTAAGGTTGACAAGCTTAAGAAAGAAGAATTGATGCTTTTGGCATTCAAATGGGCACTGTAGGTTTGTTTCCTGTCCTCCTCTCACTGCCGACTTTTATTCCCCATTGACTTACATTGGGTTTCGTGTTTCGGGATGACCCCGACTTTTCCCTATAATCGGACGATCTTGCTCGACCCGACTTTTGGAAAAGTCGGGTTTCAAGAAACGAAACGCGACCCTAAAAAACCAAAAGTCGCTCAACTCTACTGTCCTGTGTTCTCTGCTTACATCCAAAGAATCTTGATTTCCGCTGCAGTGCGGGTGTCAAAGGTGCTTTTCAGCTTGGCTAGAATCTTTTTAACAGTCTCTTTGTCAGTGTCCTGCCAGGCTTTCACCTCTCTCTGTGCTGCACTCGTTAGCTGTTCAATAAGGATGTTCACTTTCTGGCTTTCAGACAGAGGGTATACTTTAAACAAGCGCCAGAGTTCAAGAGAGGATGCGTGCTAGGGGACACGCCAGACTTCAAGAGAGGATGCATGCTAGGCGACACGCCAGAGTCCAAGACACGGTGTGTGCTAGCAGACATGTCAGGGTCCAAGGCAGGGTGCGTGCTAGAAGACACTCCAGGGTCCAAGGTAGGGTGCGATGGCATCGGACTCCGGACTACTGGCAATGACCGACAGGATCCAGACATCAGGCCGCAGTCATCTGGTTCCGGACCTCTGGCAGCGGTCGGCAGGTTTCGGGAATCCGGCAAGCAAGCCAGGTTTCGAGGCAGGGTGCGTGCTAGGAGCCACGCCAGGGTTCGAGGCAGGGTGCCTGCTAGGAGCCACACCAGGGTTCGAGGCAGGGTGCGTACTAGGAGCCACGCTAGGGTTCGCGGCAGGGTGCGTGCTAGGAGCCACGCCAGGGTTCGAGGCAGGGTGCCTGCTAGGAGCCACGCCAGGGTTCGAGGCAGGGTACGTGCTAGGAGCCACACCAGGGTTCAAGGCAGGAGACACACCTCACTGGTCAGTGCACACGGCTGAGACACAAGCAAGCGGCACGACTAAGGCACAGGAGGCGGGCAAGGGGCAATCTGTCACGTATGCCTATTCTGTGTGACACGACCCAAAGGCCGGTAACTAAAACAACAAGACTGACACATGACACTGTCCTGTGTGACGCGACCAACAGCTCGGTACTGAAACAACAAGTCAAGGGGAAGGGAAAACCAGAAAGGGCAAGGAAAAGACAAAGCAAGGAGCGGAACCTAGGCAGAAGCACAGAGCAGGGTCAGAGAGAGTACTGGAAAGGAGAGTGTGCCAGGAGGCACCACAAAGCAAGGCAGAATACAGAGCTAGCAGCGGAGCGTAGGCCGAAGCCCAGAGCCGGGTCAAGGAAGAATCTTGAGACTAGCCTGGAAATGTGCTGGAGAAGCACGATCGGTCAGAGAGCAGAAATGGTGCGTGTGCCAGGAGGCACAACAGAGCACCAGGCAGAGAACAGGGCTAGCAGCGGAGCGTAGGCCGAAGCCCAGAGCCGGGTCAAGGAAGAACCTTGAGACTAGCCTGGAAATGTGCTTGAGAAGCACCATAGATCAGAGCAAGAATGGTGCGTGTGACAGGAGGCACAACAGAGCACCAAGCAGAGCAAAGGCAAGACAGATCAAAGCAAGCAAAGGCAGAGAACACAGGAAGGACTACAAGTCAAAGCATAGCAAAAGCAAGACATGGCAAAACAGGCAAGGCAGAGAACACAGGAAGGACTACAAGTCAAAGCATGACAGAGACAAAACATGGCACAAAGGACAACACAAGACATGGCACAGGACAAGAGAAAGAATACAAGCACAGAGCGTGTGCAGAGATGCACGACAGGGCAGAGTGCAGGGGCAAAGAATACGGAGAGCAACCGAGCAGACCAAGCAGCCATGCAGGGAAGCAACATGGTAATCAGGCCCCGACCATAGGAAGGGGTGGTCTGATATAGGGCATTAGCACCTGCACTTCCGGGTCAGGACCAGGAGAGGACTTCCGGTTTAGCTCCTCCAGGATCATAGAGAGCATTGCTAGATCAGACTGGGCTGGACCATAGAGAAGATCACATGATCAGGGGCTCCAGAAACACAGAGGATTGCCGCAGGCAGAGCAGAGACAGCTGGTCACACAGCCACAGCATGCAGCCACGAGGTGAGGTGCGCATGCACACTGCTCCAGGTATCTTGCAGCACAACAGTCACGAGGTGCATGTGCACACTGCTCCAGGGATCTTGCAGCATAAGACATGAGAGACCTCCAGGGCGCCCGCAGGGTCCTGGCACTGGGGGCAAAGCGGCATGACAGGCATGGCAGGCGTGACAAGTACAGTATTAGTAACTAAAATTCACTGCACTACTGGGCACTACTGCACTAATTCTGCACACAGCTAAATTTCAGCAGGACTAAATGAAAAGATGAAATATGGTGTGCTGAATAGTAGAGTTGAGCGACTTTTGGTTTTTTAGGGTCGCGTTTCGTTTCGTGAAACCCGACTTTTCCAAAAGTCGGGTCGAGCAAGATCGTCCGATTATAGGGAAAAGTCGGGGTCGTCCCGAAACACGAAACCCAATGTAAGTCAATGGGGAATAAAAGTCGTCAGTGAGAGGAGGACAGGAAACACACCTACAGTGCCCATTTGAATGCCAAAAGCATCAATTCTTCTTTCTTAAGCTTGTCAACCTTAACTAACTTCATAATACAAGTTACGCACTGAAAAATGGGGGTTATTTGGCTACAAACTGTGGGGGGGAGGGCTGGCTCCAGGTTTTCATGTGCCCTGGGCGAAAGAGCGCCCCTTTAACACATACCACAACTCATCATGCTCCGATACGACAGAGAAATAGCGGTATAGTACAATGAAAAATACCTCACTTTTTACATCTCATGACGAGGCCCATCTATTTCTCCATACAGAATCATTGGTCCCATATAATGTTTGAAACAGTATATGATGAGCTCCACATAATGCTACAGTATATGTTGGTCCCCATGGATGAAGCTCCACTGTCTTATGGGCCCAAATAATGCTCCAAACATAATGGGCCCCATTTCTAATGCTCTAGTGTATAATGGGCCCTGTAAATGCTGCTCCAGTGTCTGATGTCCACCTTTGGAATGTTCCAGTGTATGGTGGGCCCCATCTATCATTCTACAGAGTATAGTGCTCCCCAAAAATTGCTGTCCCAACATTGAAAACAATCAAATAAGTCTCCTCGCTAGGGAATCCCTGTACTTGTCTAGACATGTGCTGAAGCTTGCTTAACAGCTCGCCAGCCGTTCTCATGCCCAGTATGGATTACACGTGATTGCACAAAGGTGAGAAAGGGTACCGTATCCCCAGATAACATGTATGGATAGCGTACACATTCAAAATATATGTCTCAGGAGGCAGGCTCAGACGGTGTTAGGCTCAGTATGGATTGCACGTGATTGCACAAAGGTTAGAAAGGGTACCGTATCCCCGGATAACATGTATGGATAGCGTACACATTCAAAATATATGTCTATACAGCATGAGGCAGGCTCAGACGGTGTTAAGCCCAGTATGGATTGCACGTGATTGCACAAAGGTTAGAAAGGGTACCGTATCCCTGGATAACATGTATGGATAGCGTACACATTCAAAATATATGTCTATACAGCATGAGGCAGGCTCAGACGGTGTTAGGCCCAGTATGGATTGCACGTGATTGCACAAAGGTTAGAAAAGGTACCGTATCACCGGATAACATGTATGGATAGCGTACACATTCAAAATATATGTCTATACAGCATGAGGCAGGCTCAGACGGTGTTAGGCCCAGTATGGATTGCACGTGATTGCACAAAGGTTAGAAAGGGTACCGTATCCCTGGATAACATGTATGGATAGCGTACACATTCAAAATATATGTCTATACAGCATGAGGCAGGCTCAGACGGTGTTAGGCCCAGTATGGATTGCACGTGATTGCACAAAGGTTAGAAAGGGTACCGTATCACCGGATAACATGTATGGATAGCGTACACATTCAAAATATATGTCTATACAGGATGAGGCAGGCTCAGACGGTGTTAGGCCCAGTATGGATTGCACGTGATTGCACAAAGGTTAGAAAGGGTACCGTATCCCCGGATAACATGTATGGATAGCGTACACATTCAAAATATATGTCTATACAGCATGAGGCAGGCTCAGACGGTGTTAGGCCCAGTATGGATTGCACGTGATTGCACAAAGGTTAGAAAGGGTACCGTATCCCTGGATAACATGTATGGATAGCGTACACATTCAAAATATATGTCTATACAGCATGAGGCAGGCTCAGACGGTGTTAGGCCCAGTATGGATTGCACGTGATTGCACAAAGGTTAGAAAGGGTACCGTATCACCGGATAACATGTATGGATAGCGTACACATTCAAAATATATGTCTATACAGCATGAGGCAGGCTCAGACGGTGTTAGGCCCAGTATGGATTGCATGTGATTGCACAAAGGTTAGAAAGGGTACCGTATCCCTGGATAACATGTATGGATAGCGTACACATTCAAAATATATGTCTCAGGAGGCAGGCTCAGACGGTGTTAGGCCCAGTATGGATTGCACGTGATTGCACAAAGGTTAGAAAGGGTACCGTATCCCCGGATAACATGTATGGATAGCGTACACATTCAAAATATATGTCTATACAGCATGAGGCAGGCTCAGATGGTGTTAGGCCCAGTATGGATTGCAAGTGATTGCACAAAGGTTAGAAAGGGTACCGTATCACCGGATAACATGTATGGATAGCGTACACATTCAAAATATATGTCTATACAGCATGAGGCAGGCTCAGACGGTGTTAGGCCCAGTATGGATTGCACGTGATTGCACAAAGGTTAGAAAGGGTACCGTATCCCTGGATAACATGTATGGATAGCGTACACATTCAAAATATATGTCTATACAGCATGAGGCAGGCTCAGACGGTGTTAGGCCCAGTATGGATTGCACGTGATTGCACAAAGGTTAGAAAGGGTACCGTATCACCGGATAACATGTATGGATAGCGTACACATTCAAAATATATGTCTATACAGCATGAGGCAGGCTCAGACGGTGTTAGGCCCAGTATGGATTGCACGTGATTGCACAAAGGTTAGAAAGGGTACCGTATCACCGGATAACATGTATGGATAGCGTACACATTCAAAATATATGTCTCAGGAGGCAGGCTCAGACGGTGTTAGGCCCAGTATGGATTGCACGTGATTGCACAAAGGTTAGAAAGGGTACCGTATCCCCGGATAACATGTATGGATAGCGTACACATTCAAAATATATGTCTATACAGCATGAGGCAGGCTCAGACGGTGTTATGCCCAGTATGGATTGCACGTGATTGCACAAAGGTTAGAAAGGGTACCGTATCCCTGGATAACATGTATGGATAGCGTACACATTCAAAATATATGTCTATACAGCATGAGGCAGGCTCAGACAGTGTTAGGCCCAGTATGGATTGCACGTGATTGCACAAAGGTTAGAAAGGGTACCATATCCCTGGATAACATGTATGGATAGCGTACACATTCAAAATATATGTCTATACAGCATGAGGCAGGCTCACACGGTGTTAGGCCCAGTATGGATTGCACGTGATTGCACAAAGGTTAGAAAGGGTACCGTATCACCGGATAACATGTATGGATAGCGTACACATTCAAAATATATGTCTATACAGCATGAGGCAGGCTCAGACGGTGTTAGGCCCAGTATGGATTGCACGTGATTGCACAAAGGTTAGAAAGGGTACCGTATCACCGGATAACATGTATGGATAGCGTACACATTCAAAATATATGTCTATACAGCATGAGGCAGGCTCAGACGGTGTTAGGCCCAGTATGGATTGCACGTGATTGCACAAAGGTTAGAAAGGGTACCGTATCCCTGGATAACATGTATGGATAGCGTACACATTCAAAATATATGTCTATACAGCATGAGGCAGGCTCAGACGGTGTTAGGCCCAGTATGGATTGCACGTGATTGCACAAAGGTTAGAAAGGGTACCGTATCCCTGGATAACATGTATGGATAGCGTACACATTCAAAATATATGTCTATACAGCATGAGGCAGGCTCAGACGGTGTTAGGCCCAGTATGAATTGCACGTGATTGCACAAAGGTTAGAAAGGGTACCGTATCACCGGATAACATGTATGGATAGCGTACACATTCAAAATATATGTCTATACAGCATGAGGCAGGCTCAGACGGTGTTAGGCCCAGTATGGATTGCACGTGATTGCACAAAGGTTAGAAAGGGTACCGTATCCCTGGATAACATGTATGGATAGCGTACACATTCAAAATATATGTCTATACAGCTTGAGGCAGGCTCAGACGGTGTTAGGCCCAGTATGGATTGCACGTGATTGCACAAAGGTTAGAAATGGTACCGTATCACCGGATAACATGCATGGATAGCGTACACATTCAAAATATATGTCTATACAGCATGAGGCAGGCTCAGACGGTGTTAGGCCCAGTATGGATTGCACGTGATTGCACAAAGGTTAGAAAGGGTACCATATCCCTGGATAACATGTATGGATAGCGTACACATTCAAAATATATGTCTCAGGAGGCAGGCTCAGACGGTGTCAAGCACAGTATGGATTTGACGGCCTAGATTACACAGCGGAGGAGCAGGGAGAGGTAAAGATTGCAAATGCTGGGGCCCTGCCCAAGCAAGGGGGGCCCACTCGTGGGCGTCGGTACTGGCACTGGGCCCCTCATAGTACAGCGGTGTGTCTGACGGCGGGTGTGCACCACCACCGTCAGAGACACTTGATTGCACTATGAGGGACCCTGTGCCAGTGCCCGCGCCCAAGAGTCGGCCTACCCACCTGTCCAGGGCAACGGCACTCGCACGGTGTCGTGCGGTAGGTGGTGACCCCGGCCATGGGGTGAGGCAGCACAGTTAGGGAGTTTTAGAAAGTGGCATATGTTGATGTTGGACATTCAGCTGATGCAAAAGGCGAAATAGGTGAAGTACCAGGAAGAGGTGGACCAAAGCAAGCCATATTTCTGTCACCCTATGTGTCATCAGGGGAAGGTGGGACAAAATCCTTGGAAACCCATGCGTGGTTCATTTTAATGAAGGTTAGATCATCCACATTTTGGGTTGACAGACGGGTCCTTTTTTCTGTCAGGATTGATCCAGCTGCACTGAAGACTCTTTCCGATAGCACACTTGCAGCTGGACAAGCGAGCTCCTGTAAGGCATATTGGGCCAATTCAGGCCAGGTGTCCAGTTTAGCGGCCCAATAGTCAAAGGGGAATGACCTGTGTGGGAGAACATCGATATGGGAGGAAAAGTAGTTTGTAACCATAGTTGACAACTGCTGTCTCCTGTCACTTTCCATCGATGCAGTATTACCAGTTGTGTGAGCGGTATTTGAAAAATCAGTCCACAACATTGTCATGAAACCCCTGTCTCCAACGCCACTTCTGCTGTGTGCACCACGAACACCTCTGCCAAGCTGCGCCCGGCCCGTACGGCTCGTGTGAGAACCATCACCGCTGCTGTGTGCTGGGAATGCCTCAAGCAACCGATTTACCAGAGTTGCTTGTTTATTAGCCAATATTAGGTCAAGGTTCTCCTGTGGCATGATGTTTGTAATTTGCCTTTATAGCGTGGATCCAGGATGCTGGCCAACCAGTAGTCGTCATCGTTCATCATTTTGGCAATGCGGGGGTCCCTTTTTAGGATCCGCAAGGCATAATCTGACATGTGGGCCAATGTTCCCGGTGTCAATGATGCACTGCGAGTGCTGGGTGGAGGAGCACTTTCTGGCAAATCCACATCCCTCCAGTCACGCACAAACCCTGTACCAGACCTTGCCATGCCAACATTTTCACTTGCCCCACGAGATGCATCCTCCTCCCCTAAGTAATCATCCCCATCATCATCATCCTCCTCCTCTTCTTCCTCCACCTCGTCCAGGAGAGGTCCCTGAGCAGACAATGGCTGAATGTCATCAAGGATTCCCTCCTCCTCTTCCTCCTCATCAACATTGGCTGCAGACGCCTGCTCCTTAAGGTGCGTCAAAGTTTGCATGAGCAGACGCATAAGTGGGATGCTCATGCTTAGGATGGCGTCGTCTGCGCTTACCAGCTGTGTGCATTCCTCAAAACACTGAAGGACTTTACAAAGGTCTTTCAGCTTCGACCACTGCACACCTGTCAACTCCATGTCTGCTCTCAAAGTGCCTGGCCGTGTATCCTCCCACAAATGCATTATGGCCTGCCTCTGCTCGCACAGCCGCTCCACCATGTGCAGGGTGGAGTTCCACCTTGTTGCAATGTCGATAATGAGGCGATGGTTGGGAAGGTGGAGCAATCGCTGCAGCTTCTGCATACGAACGGAGTGTACAGGCGACCGGCGGATGTGCGCGCACAGTCTTCGCACCTTCTGGAGCAGGGCTGTTAACTCCGGATAATTTTTGAGGAAGCACTGCACCACCAGGTTCAAGGTGTGAGCCAAGCAAGGTATGTGGCTGAGTTTTGAAAGGGCTATGGCTGCCACAAAATTACGGCCGTTATCACTAACTACCTTGCCTGCCTCAAGATGTACACTGCCCAGCCATGACTCAGTTTGTCGCTTCAAGTACTCGGCCAGCACCTCGGCGGTGTGTCTGTCGCCCAAACACATCATCTGCAACACAGCCTGCTGACGCTTTCCACTAGCTGCTCGATAGGGGGACACATCGTGTGCAACAGTGGCAGCTGCAGATGGAGTGCTCGTACGACTGCGCTCTGTGGACGAGCTTTCGCTTCTGGAGGAGGAGGAGGAGGAGGAGGGTCGAACGCCTACAGCCAACTGTTTCCTATACCGTGGGCTAGGCAGCACTGTCCCACCACCGCTGTCCCCTGTGGACCCTGCATCCACCACATTAACCCAGTGCGCAGTGATGGACACGTAACGGCCCTGGCCATGCCGACTGGACCATGCATCAGTTGTGAGGTGCACCTTTCCGCTCACTGACTGCTTGAGTGCATGGACAATGCGGTCTTTCACATGATGGTGGAGGGCTGGGATGGCTTTGCGAGAGAAGAAGTGGCGACTGGGTAGGTCATAGCGTGGTACTGCATAGGCCATAAGTTCGCGGAAAGCTGTGCTTTCCACCAACCGAAAGGGCATCATCTCAAACGAGATTAGTTTGGCAATGTGGGCGTTCAAACCCAGTGTACGCGGATGAGAGACTGAGTACTTTCTTGACCTACTCATAGTGTCTGGGAGGGTGAGCTGGACTTGAGAGCTGCATATGGTGGAAGTAGCGGTGGACAGGGTGGACTGAGAGAGGGTTGATGATGGTGATGGAGTTGGTGTTCTTTCTGATGGCCTAGAATCAGTCTTTCGTTGATATAACAGTGGGATTCCCTGACTGCTGTGGTCTTGCAACGACACCTCAACATTTGCTGCTGTGCTAACCGGTGGGCTTACAGTGGGGGAAACAATGTAGCGTTGATGACTACATTCGTTGTGATCAGTTGCACATGTGGCACTTGAGGTTTGGTGTTGTGTCCACGCTTGCAAGTGGATGCTGGTTAAATGTCTAAGCATGCAACTGGTATTCAAATTTTTCAGATTTTTCCCTCGGCTAAAGGTCTTTGCGCACTTCTTACAGATAACCTTGGCCTGATCATGAGGATTTTGTTCAAAAAAGTGCCACACTGCACTCTTCCTACTTTGGCAGACATTTTGCGGCCTAGCACGCTGTGATCTTTTGACCCTCTGGACAAGCTGTCCAGCAACTCTTTTGATGTTTGGAACCTGTCTTTGGAGTGCTCCGGGCCTGCCAGACAACAGCTGTTGCGATGTCGATGTCTGCTGTGGATGCTCCTCATCTGAGCTATTGGAAGCAGCACCCTCTTCCCCCAATGGATGCCAATCTGGGTCAACAACTGGGTCATCCATCACCTCCTCTTCTATGTCATGTGCACCTTCCTCTGTGTCACCGTGTATGGTGGTATAGTGTGCGGGAAGGGGCACCTGAGTCTCATCAGGGTCAGAATCTGGCTCTGTACACTGCGAGGACAATGTAGTGCTCTGAGTGAATGTACCAGCAGAATCATCCATCAGCGGCTGTGCATCAGTGCACTCCATGTCAGATTCATCTTGGCCTGGGTAATTCACCATTTCACTTGATAATCCAGGCATGGTATGTGAAAACAGCTCCATGGAGTAATCAGTAGTATGGCCTGCGTCATCCTTCAATCTTGGTTGGGGTGAAGGACGCAAGGAAAGGTGTGGTTCATGAACATGAGCCTCCAATGACGACTCAGTGCTTTTACTTTTTACAACTGAAGAAGAGGAGGCGATAGAGCTGGAGGCTGAGTCAGCAATGTAAGACAAAACTTTTTCCTGATGCTCTGGCTTTAAAAGCGGTTTGCCAACTCCTAGAAAACTAAGCGTTCGAGGCCTTATGTAGCCAGACGATGATGCAGGGTCAGCACCTCCTGCATTCAGTCCTATTTTGCTCTTGCCACTACCATCAGATCCACCACCAACACCATCATTACCAGCTGCCAACCCCCGCCCAATTCCACGGCCTCTTCCACCAGCCTTCCTCATTTTTGGTAGAAATGTAGACAAAATCCAACAAACTATATAGTAATGTAAAACAAGGTACAAGGTGTCTATAGGACAGGGGAGATTTTGAATTTCTGCACACACTTTTGTACACTGGACACTTTTGGATTGTGTGAGGCCCACTGATATCTGAGCGCTATGTGACAGGCTCGATGGCACAGCTGTGACCAAAGTGACGAGAGGATAAGGGAGATTTTGAATATCTGCACACACTTTTGGACAGTGGACACTTTTGGATTGTGTGAGGCCCACTGATATCTGAGCGCTATGTGACAGGCTCGATGGCACTGCTGTGACAAAAGTGACTAGAGGATAAGGGAGATTTTGAATATCTGCACACACTTTTGGACACTGGACACTTTTGGATTGTGTGAGGCCCACTGATATCTCAGCGCTATGTGACAGGCTCGATGGCACTGCTGTGACAAAAGTGACTAGAGGATAAGGGAGATTTTGAATTTCTGCACACACTTGTGGACAGTGGACACTTTTGGATTGTGTGAGGCCCACTGATATCTGAGCGCTATGTGACAGGCTCGATGGCACTGCTGTGACAAAAGTGACTAGAGGATAAGGGAGATTTTGAATATCTGCACACACTTTTGGACACTGGACACTTTTGGATTGTGTGAGGCCCACTGATATCTCAGCGCTATGTGACAGGCTCGATGGCACTGCTGTGACAAAAGTGACTAGAGGATAAGGGAGATTTTGAATTTCTGCACACACTTGTGGACAGTGGACACTTTTGGATTGTGTGAGGCCCACTGATATCTGAGCGCTATGTGACAGGCTCGATGGCACAGCTGTGACAAAAGTGACTAGAGGTTAAGGGAGATTTTGAATTTCTGCACACACTTGTGGACAGTGGACACTTTTGGATTGTGTGAGGCCCACTGATATCTGAGCGCTATGTGACAGGCTCGATGGCACTGCTGTGACAAAAGTGACTAGAGGATAAGGGAGATTTTGAATTTCTGCACACACTTGTGGACAGTGGACACTTTTGGATTGTGTGAGGCCCACTGATATCTGAGCGCTATGTGACAGGCTCGATGGCACTGCTGTGACAAAAGTGACGAGAGGATAAGGGAGATTTTGAATATCTGCACACACTTTTGGACACTGGACACTTTTGGATTGTGTGAGGCCCACTGATATCTGAGCGCTATGTGACAGGCTCGATGGCACTGCTGTGACAAAAGTGACTAGAGGATAAGGGAGATTTTGAATATCTGCACACACTTTTGGACACTGGACACTTTTGGATTGTGTGAGGCCCACTGATATCTCAGCGCTATGTGACAGGCTCGATGGCACTGCTGTGACAAAAGTGACTAGAGGATAAGGGAGATTTTGAATTTCTGCACACACTTGTGGACAGTGGACACTTTTGGATTGTGTGAGGCCCACTGATATCTGAGCGCTATGTGACAGGCTCGATGGTACAGCTGTGACCATAGTGACGAGAGGATAAGGGAGATTTTGAATATCTGCACACACTTTTGGACAGTGGACACTTTTGGATTGTGTGAGGCCCACTGATATCTGAGCGCTATGTGACAGGCCCGATGGCACTGCTGTGACAAAAGTGACTAGAGGATAAGGGAGATTTTGAATATCTGCACACACTTTTGGACACTGGACACTTTTGGATTGAGTGAGGCCCACTGATATCTCAGCGCTATGTGACAGGCTCGATGGCACTGCTGTGACAAAAGTGACTAGAGGATAAGGGAGATTTTGAATTTCTGCACACACTTATGGACAGTGGACACTTTTGGATTGTGTGAGGCCCACTGATATCTCAGCGCTATGTGACAGGCTCGATGGCACTGCTGTGACAAAAGTGACTAGAGGATAAGGGAGATTTTGAATATCTGCACACACTTTTGGACACTGGACACTTTTGGATTGTGTGAGGCCCACTGATATCTCAGCGCTATGTAACAGGCTCGATGGCACTGCTGTGACAAAAGTGACTAGAGGATAAGGGAGATTTTGAATTTCTGCACACACTTGTGGACAGTGGACACTTTTGGATTGTGTGAGGCCCACTGATATCTGAGCGCTATGTGACAGGCTCGATGGCACTGCTGTGACAAAAGTGACTAGAGGATAAGGGAGATTTTGAATATCTGCACACACTTTTGGACACTGGACACTTTTGGATTGTGTGAGGCCCACTGATATCTCAGCGCTATGTGACAGGCTCGATGGCACTGCTGTGACAAAAGTGACTAGAGGATAAGGGAGATTTTGAATATCTGCACACACTTTTGGACACTGGACACTTTTGGATTGTGTGAGGCCCACTGATATCTCAGCGCTATGTGACAGGCTCGATGGCACTGCTGTGACAAAAGTGACTAGAGGATAAGGGAGATTTTGAATTTCTGCACACACTTGTGGACAGTGAACACTTTTGGATTGTGTGAGGCCCACTGATATCTGAGCGCTATGTGACAGGCTCGATGGCACAGCTGTGACAAAAGTGACTAGAGGTTAAGGGAGATTTTGAATTTCTGCACACACTTGTGGACAGTGGACACTTTTGGATTGTGTGAGGCCCACTGATATCTGAGCGCTATGTGACAGGCTCGATGGCACTGCTGTGACAAAAGTGACTAGAGGATAAGGGAGATTTTGAATTTCTGCACACACTTGTGGACAGTGGACACTTTTGGATTGTGTGAGGCCTACTGATATCTGAGCGCTATGTGACAGGCTCGTTGGCACAGCTGTGACAAAAGTGACTAGAGGATAAGGGAGATTTTGAATTTCTGCACACACTTGTGGACAGTGGACACTTTTGGATTGTGTGAGGCCCACTGATATCTGAGCGCTATGTGACAGGCTCGATGGCACTGCTGTGACAAAAGTGACTAGAGGATAAGGGAGATTTTGAATTTCTGCACACACTTGTGGACAGTGGACACTTTTGGATTGTGTGAGGCCCACTGATATCTCAGCGCTATGTGACAGGCTCGATGGCACAGCTGTGACAAAAGTGACTAGAGGATAAGGGAGATTTTGAATTTCTGCACACACTTGTGGACAGTGGACACTTTTGGATTGTGTGAGGCCCACTGATATCTGAGCGCTATGTGACAGGCTCGATGGCACAGCTGTGACAAAAGTGACTAGAGGATAAGGGAGATTTTGAATCTCTGCACACACTTTTGGACACTGGACACTTTTGGATTGTGTGAGGCCCAATGAATATCTGAGCGCTATGTGATAGGCTCGATGGCACAGCTGTGACCAAAGTGACTAGAGGATAAGGGAGATTGGATTGCTTTTAAAAAAGCAGTTTGCGGAGCAGTGGGTAAACAGCAATGCCAGCCTGTCAGGAAGCCTTAGAAGGCAGCCCAACAGCCAACACCACTGATACACCACTATATAGCCTCCCCTTGCACTGCACACACAGTGACTGGTGTGTTGTGCAGGCCAAATTGCTAGCAGCAGAAGCAGTTTTTTTTTCTTCTCAGCAGGACAAAAAAAAAAAATTGGGATTGCTTTTAAAAAAGCAGTTTGCGGAGCAGTGGGTAAACAGCAATGCCAGCCTGTCAGGAAGCCTTAAAAGGCAGCCCAACAACCAACACCACTGATACACCACTATATAGCCTCCCCTTGCACTGCACACACAGTGACTGGTGTGTTGTGCAGGCCAAATCACTAGCAGCAGAAGCAGTTTTTTTGTCTTCTTCCCTGCCTAACGCTCTCCCTACAGAATCAGCAGCAACCTCTCCCTATACTAAGATCGGCAGAAGTAAGATGGCGGTCGGCGTGCACGCCCTTTTATACCCCCTGTGACGCCAACCAAAGCAAGCCAATCACTTGCATGCCCTTCTGAAAGATGGTGGTGACCCGTGCCTATGTCATCACGTTGCCCACAGTGTCCGTGGATCCTGATTGGCTGAAAAAGAGCGCAAAACAAACTTTTGAAACGCGACTTTGGAGCGTAAGTCGCCGACCTTGTGGCCGACCTCATCCTAGGGTCGGGTTTCGGTTCATGAAACCCGACTTTGCCAAAAGTCGGCGACTTTTGAATTTTTTCGACCCTTTTCGCTCAACTCTACTGAATAGCATTAGTCACAGATTAAAGAATTGTTTCAGTGTGGATGAGGCCTGTATAAAATAGCTAGATGCTCCAAACAATTTTAAAATTAGATCTCCCCTACTGTATGATGTTAGAAACAGAAGAATTATTTTTTGGCCTATGGATGAAGCATGTATGTTAGCACCGCTCCCCGTTCCACGGCTCCCGCTGCTGTCCTCACCGCCTCCGCTCCCGGCCCGGCTTCCTCCTCTGACACTGCCTTGACGCGCGCCCCCGCTCCGCTTGCTTTCCGGCAGCCGGCTTCCCGACGCGCTCCTCCACTTCCCTCGGCCGCGCGCATGGTACCTCTGCGCACGCGCCGGAGGGTTAGATCGCGCGCCTCTGCCATCAGCCACCTGCCTGCATAACCTGACCTGGACCCTTCTCCTAACCTATCAGAGCCTACCACCATGTATTTCAGGCCACCCTCCCTCAGTGGAGGCGCCTGACTATTGAGTTATTTTCTCTTTTGTCCAGGCCGTGCTCGCTGCTGCTTGCAGCTTGCTCTCTGTTTACTCTCTGTGTTTCCTGCCAGTGCTTCCTGTTAACCCTCTGTGTCTCCTGCCTGTGCCTTCTGTTTAAACCTCTGTGTCTCCTTCCCTTTTTAGTTCGCCTCCATCCCTGCCTCCTGCTGGTTCCCGCTGTCCTCCCTCCGTCTCCAACTCCCTCCGCCTCTGGACCCTGGTTAGCCCGTCTCCACTCCGGACCTCCCACCACTCCTCATCATCTGCTCACCCTCTTGAGCTGACCCCTGGTCCTGGCTGCTGTGGCGCTTGAACTCCCCGAGTCTGTTCCCTAACGGTCCCTGTATAGGGGTCGGTCCACTTGGTGCGCTCGCTCGGGGAGGGTTCTGCGTCACGGTCCAGTGGGTCCACTCTCGCTTCCGTGATCCGGAGTGTAACAGAATAGTCAGGCCATGGACTCCGCCGGGGCCGCCGCCCAAAAAGAGTTGGTGTTCCTAAGGGAGAACCAGACCCGTATCGTGTATTTTATGAAGACCATGGATTCCCGCTTGTCGGCCTTGCAGGCCGCTGACCCTGGCAACGCCTCCCAACTGGCCAGCCTCCAGCAGGAGCTGGTTCAACAACGGGACACCCAAGCCCATATTCTCTCTTATATGGCTTCGGTCGACGATTGGTTGCTTTCCCTTCAGTCGGCTGCCGGACGCGATCCGTCCCACAGATCAGATCCCGTACCAGCCCCGTCACCCAGGCTTGGTAAACCGCCTCGGTATGGCAGCGACGCAAAGTTGTGTAGAGGCTTCCTAAATCAGTGCAAGTTGCATTTCGAACTCTTGCCCCAACAGTATCCCACTGACCGGGCCAAGATTGCCTTCATTGTGTCCCATCTGGAGGGAGAGGCACTCTCCTGGGTGAATCCTTTGTGGGAGCGGGACGATCCCGTAGTCTCTAGTGTCCAGACCTTCACAGACACTTTCCATAAAGTCTTTGACGAGCCCGGACGGTTGGCTTCCGCTACGGAGTCCCTTTTCTGCCTCTCTCAGGGTACCCTTACGGTCGGACAATATGCCATCTGGTTCCATACCTTGGTCTCTGAGTTGGGGTGGAATAATGAGGCTTTGGTTGGGGCCTTCTGGCGTGGTCTCTCTAGCAAAATCAAAGACAAATTGGCAGGGCGAGATACCCCGACCACCTTGGAGGATCTTATTTCTCTGGCCACACGAATTGACCTCCGGTTCCAGGAACACATTCGAGAGGCTGCTAGAGAGAGGAGACCACACAGACCATCTGCTTCTTTTCACAGGCCGTCCAGTCCACGTCCTCCTGGGCTGTCCTCCAGTCCGGCGCCAGAGCCGATGCAGGTGGATCGAGTCAAGTTGACAGAACAGCGCCTTAAGGAGAGACTGATGGAGGGTTTGTGCCTGTATTGTGGCAGCGCGTCCCACTTCCTGCGTTCCCGCCCTGAGAGGCCGGGAAACTCCTCCACCTAGGGCAGGTAAGAGAGGCCGTCCTAGGTGTGTCTCACTCCTCTCACCCCCTTACCCTTTCGGTTCAGCTGGTTTTTGGTCAGAGACGTGGTTCGGAAGTGGCCTATGTGGACTCGGGCGCAGCGGGGAACTTCATAAGATTGAAGGAGGTGAAGAAGTACCAGATTCCCGTGATTACCCTGAAGACTCCACGTGTTCTTGCCTCTGTAGATGGAAGACCCCTACAAGAATCCGTGTCCTTGTTACGGAGGAGGTGTGTCTGCAAATCGGGGCCTTGCACCAGGAGTGGATCGCATTCTACGTTCTCCCCAACCTACCCCATGCTTTGCTGCTTGGTCTTCCCTGGCTTAGGACACATGAACCCGTTCTGAATTGGCCTTCCGGTGAGGTCCTCCGCTGGGGACATCCTTGCCAAGAGAGGTGCCTGGGGTCTGTGTGCCCGGCCAATCCTCCTCCAGTCTCCTTGGGTCCTGGGGGCTTACCAACCGCATACTGGTCGTTCTCTGACGTGTTTGATAAGAAGGAGGCAAAGACCCTTCCCCCGTATCGCCCATATGACTGCCCTATTGATCTGCGACCCGGGACCACTCCGCCCCGTAGGCGGATTTATCCCTTGTCTCCAGCTGAGACTACGGCCATGTCTGAGTACATTCTTGAGAATTTGGCCAGAGGTTTCATACGGAAGTCTTCTCCTGCCGGAGCCGGGTTTTTCTTTGTGAAAAAGAAAGACGGTTCTCTGCATCCTTGCATTGATTTCCGGGGTCTGAACGACATTACTGTGTAAAACAAGTGTCCCTTGCCTCTCATCCCTGAACTCTTTGATCGGCTACGTGGAGCCCGCATCTTCTCGAACTTGGATTTATGCGGAGCCTACAATCTCGTCCGCATTCGCCCTAGTGACGAATGGAAGACTGCCTTTAACACCCGGGACGGGCATTACGAATATCTGGTTATGCCCTTCGGTCTCTGCAACGCTCCCGCTGTGTTTCAGGAATTCGTCAATGATATCTTCCGAGACCTATTGTACTCCTGCGTGGTGGTGTATCTGGATGACATCCTTATTTTTTCCCAGGATCTGGCGTCTCACAGGAGGAGTGTTTGTCTGGTCCTACAACGTCTGCGGGAGAATCGCCTCTAAGCGAAGCTTGAAAAGTGTCTCTTTGAGCAGTCTTCCTTGCCCTTCTTGGGCTACATCGTTTCTGATTCTGGGCTGGAAATGGATCCTGAAAAACTGTCGGCAATTCTTCAATGGCCCCGCCCGGTGGGGGTCAAGGCGATTCAAAGGTTCCTCGGCTTCGCCAATTATTATCGTCAATTTGTGCCACATTTTTCATCCGTCATCAAACCCATCTCCAGACTCACTCGCAAAGGCGTCAACTCCTTGTCCTGGCCTCCTGAGGCTGAAGAGGCCTTTTCCTGTCTGAAACAAGCCTTTGCGATGGCACCTGTTCTACACCGACTCGAGGCTAACAAGCCATTCATTCTGGAGGTAGATGCCTCTTCCAAAGGAGCAGGTGCAGTGCTCTCTCAGAGATCCCCGTCCGGTCGACTGGTTACCTGCGGGTTATTTTCTAAAGCCTTCTCTCCGGCAGAGTGTAACTACTCCATCGGGGATCGCGAGCTGCTGGCCATAAAATTGGCACTGAAGGAGTGGCGCTACCTTCTTGAGGGGTCGGTCCACCCGTTTAACATCTTTACCAACCACAAAAACCTGGCATATCTCCAGTCGGCCCAGAGACTTAATCCCCGGCAAGCCAGATGGTCTCTCTTCTTTTGTCGGTTTGATTTTGAGCTGCATTTCCGTCCCGGATCAAAGAACTTCAAGGCGGATGCATTGTCCCGGTCTCTGCAGTCTCCTGATTTGGTGGAGGAACCGACTCACATCATCGATCCAGCTAAGATCATCACAGTGGCCCCTGTGAGACTGATTACTCCTCCTCCAGGCAAGACATACGTTCCTGAGGCAGACAGAAAAGAGGTACTGCACTGTGGACATTCCTCTAAAGTTTCTGGACATGTCGGAGTCAAAAAGATGATGGAGCTCATCGCTCGTTTTTATTGGTGGCCTTCACTCTGCCAGGATGTGACTGACTTCACGGCTTCCTGTTCCTCTTGTGCCAAGGTCAATGTTCCTAGGCGGCCACCCTCCGGCCTTCTGCCTCCTCTGCCGATTCCCTCGGTTCCATGGCAACATATAGCTTTGGATTTCATCACGGATCTGCCTAACTCTTCCGGATATACGACTATCCTGGTAGCGGTCGACCGCTTCTCCAAGATGGCCCATTTTATTCCTCTTCCAGCGTTGCCTTCCGCTCCAGAGTTGGCGAAGATTTTTATCCAGCACGTCTTCCGCCTCCACGGCTTTCCGCAGCATATTGTTTCTGATCGAGGTGTACAATTCACCTCTCGATTCTGGAGAGCCTTATGTAAACTTCTGGAGGTAAGATTGGACTTTTCATCCGCGTACCATCCTCAGTCCAATGGTCAAGTGGAACGCATTAATCAGGTGCTAGCAGCATAATTACGGCAGTTCTCTAGCGCTCATCAAGATAACTGGGTCCATCTTCTCCCCTGGGCCATAATTCTCCTACAATAATCATCCCAGCAAGTCTTCGGCTAAGTCTCCATTCTTCGTGGTGTTTGGGATGCATCCTGGTTTTCCTCTACCTATATCCGCTACCTCCGGTGTGCCTGCAGCAGATTCCCTGACCCGGGAATTCTCTAAGATCTGGTCCGAGACTAAGGAGGCTCTCAGAAAGTCTGGGGAGCGCATGAAGAGGCACGCTGACAAGAGACACTTGGATTCTCCGACTTACCTCCCGGGTCAACAAGTTTGGCTTTCGGCCAAGTACATTAGGCTAAAGCTCCCTTCTTACAAACTGGTACCTCGCTACATTGGACCTTTCAAGATTCTCAAACGCATTAACAACGTGTCTTACAAACTGGAGTTACCTGTCTCGCTTCGGGTCCCCAACTCCTTCCACGTCTCTCTCCTTAAGCCAGTTGTCTTGAATCAGTTCCACCCCGCCCCGAACCCTTCTCCTCTACCTGTCACTTCTGATGATGTCTTTGAAGTGAGAGACATTTTGGCCTTGAAAAGGGTTAGCGGTAAAACATTTTTTCTAATCGATTGGAAGGGTTTCTGTCCCGAGGAGAGATCTTGGGAGCCACAGGAGAACATCAATGCTCCACGCATTCTCAAGAGGTTTTTAGCCAGACGCAGTGGAGGGGACTGTAAGAGAGGGGGTACTGTTAGCACCGCTCCCCGTTCCACGGCTCCCGCTGCTGTACTCACCGCCTCCGCTCCCGGCCCGGCTTCCTCCGGTTTGGCGTCACGGTCCAGTGGGTCCACTCTCGCTTCCGTGATCCGGAGTTTAACAATGTATAACATAAACTAGATGCAACAAGCAATTTCAAAGTGAGATCTACCATACTGTATGACCTTAGTAGCAGAAGAAAAATTTGTTTAAGTGTGGATGAGGGCTGTATGACAAAGAAGATTTCCTTCAAACTATTTTAAAATTAGATTTCCCCTACTGTATGATGTTAGTAACCAATTATAATTTGGGGTTTGTGGATGAGGCCTTTATAACATTGACTAGATGAACATTGACTAGATGCTACAAACAATTTCAAAGTGAGATGTACCCTACTATATGACGTTAGTAACAGAATAACTCTTTTTTGGCCTCACGGCATGTATAACATAGACTAGATGCTAGAAACAATTTAAAAGTGAGATCTACCATACTGTATCACGTTAGTAACAGAACAAAAAAATGTTTGTGTGGATGCGGGCTGTATGACAAGAAAGATATGCTCCAAACAAATATAAAATTAGATCTCCCCTACTGTATGACGGTAGTAACTGACAATATTTTTGGCCCTGTGAGGGAGGTTTGTATAACATTGACTAGATGCTACAAAGAATTTCAAAGTGAGATATCCCCTATTGTATGATGTTAGTAACAAGAATTTTTTGGGGCCTGTGGATGAGGCCTGTAAAATATAGACTAGATACTCCAAACAATTTCATTGTGAGATCTACCGTACTGTATGACGTTAGTAACAGAAGAAATATTTTTGGTCTGTGGATGAGGCCAGTCTAACATTGACTAGATGCTCCAAACAATTTCAAAGTGAGATCTCCCCACCTACGACTTTAAAAAAAGAAGAAAGAATTGTTTAAGTGTGGATGAGAGCTGTTTGACAAAGAAAATATGCTCCAATCAATTTTAAAATTAGCTCTCCCCCACTGTATGATGATAGTAACAGATAAAAAATGTTTGTGCTTGTGGATGAGTCCTGTATAAAATTGACAAGATGCTACAAACAATTTCAAACTGAGATCTCCCCTACTGTATTACAATAGTAACAGACTTTTTTGGGGGTGTGGATGACACCTGTATTACATAGACTAGATGCTCCAATCAATTTCAAAATGAGATCTCCCCTACTGTATCATGTTAGTAACAGAAAAAAAATTTGTTTTTAGTGCGGATGAAGCCTGTATAATCTAGAAGAAAGGCTCAAAATGTCAAACTTGGATCTTGGCTTATGTATCACATTTGTAAAATAAAAAGAAAATTATTTAATGTGCAACAGTCTGCACACATACAGTAACTATTTCGACAACGCTAAATGACAAAGTGTGATATGGCAGACTGCATCACGTTTAGCAACAGAAAAACATTGTTTTTAATCTGCATGAGCTCTGCAGACAGGTTTATTTCACCACTACAAAATTACAACGTGTGATATGGCAGGCTGTTTCACGTTTAGCAACAGAAACACTATTTTTTTAATGCGTGTGAGGACAGCAGACAGCTGCATATCACTGCCACAAAATCACAACATGGAATAAGGCGGGCTGTATCACGTTTTGCAACAGAAAAACATGTTTTTTAATCTGCACGAGCTTTGCAGACAGACATTTCACCACCACAAAATTACAATGTAGGATATGGCGGGATGTTTCACTTTAGCAACAGAAAAATATTTTTTTTAACGTGTGAGGTCTGCCAACAGGTTCATTTCACCGCCACAAATCTATAGCATGGAATACGGCGGGCTTTATCACATTTAGCAACAAATAAAAAAAATTTTAACGTGTGTGAGGTCTGCAGACAGCTTCATATCACCACCACAAATTTACAGCATGGAATACAGCAGGCTGTATCCCCTTTTGCAACAGAAAAAAAAAGTTTTTTTTTCATCTGCATGAGCTTTGCAGACAGGTTTATTTCACTGCCACAAAATTAATTTGTCTAATACGGCAGACTGTATCATGTTTAGCAACAGAAAAAAAATATTTTTTTAATGTGCATGAGCTATACAGTGGAATTTCACTTTTTACAGTGAGCACCGGTGCTAATGCGACCAGCCCCACTGTAAACTACTACAGAATGAATTAATTCAGCTCTGCGCAGTCTCACTGGATGAACTAATTAGCGTAGGAAAGTTTCTGACTTTTTCCCACGCTCATCAGTTCACCTCAGGTTAGCCGGGGACTCTCGCTGATGTCACTGAGGATGCGGGTAGTCCCCTGGCTGACCTGAGGTGAACTAATGAACGTGGGAAAAAATGCAGAAACTTTCCAATGGTAATTAGTTCATCATTAGCACCGGTCCTCATTGTAAACTATTTAACCCCTTGTGAAGGATTACAGCGTGGGACATGACTGAACGGTGGAGAAGTAATGATATTGTTGATATTTTATGTGGTTTTTTTGCAGATCATGGTTTTATTTTGGAATAGCAGACGAATAAAAATTGGTCAAAAACGTGGTGTCTTTATTTCATTAAAATACTTTTTAATTAATGTCTGTGTGTGGTTTTTAACCCTTTCATAGTCTAGGGTTAAAAATGGATTGGTGTCTTATTGACACCTCTCCATTATTAATCTGCTTAATGTCACCTTCCACTCGCAAGGTAACATTAACCCTTTGTTATTAACCCATTCGCCATCGCTACAGGGCAATGGGAATAGAGAGGATAAGTGCCAGAAAAGGTGCATCTTATAGATGTGCCTTTTCTGGGGTGTCTGGGGGCAGATTTTTGTAACTGGGGTGGGCCAAAAACAATGGTTCCTTTCAAGGCTATTAAAATCTGCCCTCACTCACCTGCTTTACCTCTCTGGTTGACAAATTACCACGGGAGCCCATGCATATTTTTTACAACGAATTAACCCTATAAATTAACACCTACACCTCCCAAATTTTACACACAAACCCTCATCTAATTACTAGTGAAAGGCATGAAATGAAATGGTTTACTGTATGTAAACCATATGTCATTTCATGTCGGGTTGGGGAATGATTTTACAGAAGCCGGCAGATGTTTCAGCGGCTATTCGGCTATGTAGAACTATATGAAAAAATAGGATGGCACTCACCGTTCATGTGAATCAAATCACTTTATTTCACATACACAAGGCATCGGCATAGGCACGGGAGCAATGTGCTGGAAGACGGACAACAGCCGTTTCACGCTAAATACGCTTCAACAGGATGTGAAATAAAGTGATTTGATTCACATGAACGGTGAGTGCCATCCTATTTTTTCTTTCTCTTCACAATGAAATGTTCTGTTTTTTCAACATGGGATTGAGCACCCGTTCCAAGTGGGATTAAGGTGTTTTTTTATTAATGTGAAAAATATATGTGCAGACATCCAGGGTATTTTTCCACACAACGGTGCCGGATATCTATTTTCTCAATTTGTGGACAGAACTATATGAAATATAAATAAATATATATATATTATATATATATATATATATATATGTGTGTCTCTATGACATGTGTATATATATATATATGCATTCTATGTGTCCATATCTATTCTTTCATTTGTGTTTGAAAACCTGTCATAGGGCTCCATTATATGTCCACTTTGTAAGCCTGCGAGAAAATATCGGCATCCGGATGCCATACGGATTACATATGGATGCTTACATGTGCAAAATACGAGACCACATCTTGATTATGGATGATATACAGAGCACTATTTAGGAGACATTTATCCTTATTACACATGTAAACTACGGACCGTATTTTGTGTCGGTTAGTGTGACCCCGGCCTGAGGATCCGAATTAGGGGGCATTTTGATTTGGGAGTGCAGATTTAGCTGGATTTCCTTTGGTGGGAGCCAGTAATGTGGACACCACAATTTTTATGTTAACAGCTGATGGACCTGAGTGGGGACTTGTTTTTTGTGGCTTGAGTAGAAGCTGTTATTGGTGGCATTTTGAGGTACAAAACATTTTGGATCAATTTGCCTCTATTCTGTGCGCTACACTGAGCATTTTCATCTGATATTCCATCTAATTCATTCACTAATGAGTCAGCAGTTACTCTGGACTCTGTGTGGCTTTTGTTCAGCGGTATCCAACTTTACAGAGGTGCACAGAGTTGTGGTCTAGTGCACTTTTATGCCCGCTTAAAAAGTTGGGCAGGGCCATTTCATAGGCCTGCACACTGTGCCTCCATCGGCCTCATTATAGGGAATCTTGCCCCAGAGGTTTTGTCTGAATCATGTATTTCAGAGATTTACACGGAAACCCCAGTGTAAGCACTCAGTGAACAGCGCAGGATAAATGTGAGCCAAGTCTTACTGTGATCTTTTGGTGGCAGAATAAAAAAATCAAAAGCAGGTCAATAATTGATTTTATTTATTTTTATGCCATTCCTCAAGCAGTATAAGTGATAAGATGGCTTTATTCTTTGGGTGATATCAGATTTATATCTGTTTTTATGTTTGCCTGCAACCACACACTAAAAAAATTTTTTTTTTTCCAAAAACAAATTGTTTGCATCTTCATTAGAGATGAGCAACTTTGCCTTTTTTAGGGTCGAGTCGGGTTTCATGAAACCCGACTTTCTCAAAAGTCGAGTCAAACGAAATCAGCCAACTATAGGGAAAAGTCAAAGGTCCGACTGAAACACGAAACCCAATGCAAGTCAATGGGGAAGCAAAGTCAGCAGGGAGTGGAGGACAGTAAACACACCTACAGTGTCCATTTCAATGCCAACAACATCAATTCTTATTACTTAAGCTTGTCAACCTTAATTTACTTTATAATAATAGTTACGCATAGAAAACTGGGGGTTATTTGGCTAAAGTTGTGGGGGGGGGTAGGGCTGGCTCCAGGTTTTCGTGTGCCCCGGGCCAAAGAGTGTCAGTGCGCCCCTTTTAACACATGCCACAATTCATGATGCTCTGATACAGCACAGAAATATAGGTATAGTACAATGAAAAATACTTCATTTCTTACATGACATGACTGATATCTATTTTAAATCCTACAATAGCTCAAAAAATGGACAGTATATTACTCCATACAGTATTATGGCCACCACATGGTGCGCCATACAGAATAATGAGCCCCATATATTTCTCCATACAGAATAATTGGTCTTATATAATGTTCCATGCAGTTTATGATGAGCTCCACATAATGCTACAGTAAATGATGGTCTCCATGGATGACGCTCCAGTGTGTTATGGGCCCAAATAATGCTCCATATATAATGGGCCCCATTTCTAATGCTCCAGTGTATAATGGGTCCCATAGATGCTGCTCCAGTGTCTGATCTGCCCCATTTAGAATGCTCCAGTATATGATGGGCCCCATGGATGATGCTCCAGTGTCTTATGGGCCCAAATAATGCTCCATATATAATGAGCCCCATTTCTAATGCTCCAGTGTATAGTGGGCCCCATAAATGCTGCTCCAGTGTCTGATGTCCCCCATTTGGAATGCTCCAGTATATGTGGGCCTCATGGATGATGCTCCAGTGTCTTATGGGCCCAAATAATGCTCCGTATATAATGTGCCCCATTTAGAATGAACCCAGGCTTGGTATGTGATAAGAGCTCCATGGAGTAATCTGAAGTGTGGGCTGCCGCATCCTTCACTTTTGGTGTGAGTGAAGGACCCAAGGAAAGGGGATGCTCCTGAATAGAAGCCTGCACTGACGTCTCAGTGCTTGCATTTTTTGAAACTTCAGAAGAGGAGGCAATAGAGCTGGAGGCTGTTTCAGCAATGTAAGGCAAAACCAGTTCCTGATGCTCCGGCTTTAAAAGCAGTTTATCTACTCCCAGAAAAGGGAGCCTTACAGGTCTTCCAGAGCCAGACCATGACGCAGGCTCAACACCTCCTGCCTTAGCTGCTATTGTTCTTTTGGCACTACCAGCAGATGCACCACCACCATCAGTACCAGCTGGCCCGCCATGCCCATGTCCACGGCCTCTTCCACCATACTTGCTAATTTTTATGAAAATGTACCCAAAATACCAGCAGATATGTGGTACTGTATCAGAAGCATACAGCTCTACTGTATATAGTCTAGGGATAATTGTAAATCTCCATATATATATTTCATGAGTCATGCACAGACGCTCACAGGCTCAGTATGGATTGCACAATAATATAAAAAGTTGAAAAAGGGTACAGTATCACCAGTTACAAGGTATATATAGTATAGTTTAAACATTCTGAATCTCCATATATATTTCAGGAGGCAGACACAAATGCTCTCAGGCCCAGTATGGATTAGACAAGAATATAAAAAGCAGTAAATGGGTAATGTATCACAAGCGTACAGCTGTATACAGTGTTGGTGTAATCTTAAATCTCCAAATATATTTCTGAAGTAACAGACAGACGTTCACAGGCTCATTATGGATTACACCAGAATCTTAATAGTAAAAAAGGGTACTGTATCAGAAGCATAGAGCTGTATACAGTGTTGGGCAAATTTGAAATCTCGGTATATATTTCCAGAGTCACCCTCAGTCGCTCACTCAGTCAGGATTTGAACATAATACAAAATGTTGAAAAAAAGGTACTGGATAACAAGTTAGCAAGTATATATATTATAGGGTACAATTTAAAGCTCTGTATAGATATTCCCGTAGTCACACTCAGACGCTCACTCAGTATGGATTTGACCGTAATACTAAATGTCGAACTAAGGTACTGTATAACAAGATAAAAGCTGTATATAGTATAGGGTAAAATTTTTATCTCTGTATATACAGTCATATGTTAAAGTTTGGGCACCCCTATTAATGTTAACCTTTTTTCTTTATAACAATTTTGGTTTTTGCAACAGCTATTTCAGTTTCATATATCTAATAACTGATGGACTCAGTTATATTTCTGGATTCAAATGAGGTTTATTGTACTAACAGAAAATGTGCAATCTGCATTTTAACAAAATTTGACCGGTGCAAAAGTATGGGCACCTCAACATAAAAGTGACATTAATATTTCGTAGATCCTCCTTTTGCAAAAATAACAGCCTCTAGTCGCTTCCTGTAGCTATTAATGAGTTCCTGGATCCTGGATGAGGGTATGTGTGACCATTCCTGTTTACAAAACAGTTCCAGTTCAGTTAAGTTTGATGGTCGCCGAGCATGGACAGCCCGCTTCAAATCATCCCACAGATGTTCAATGATATTCAGGTCTGGGGACTGGGATGGCCATTCCAGAACATTGTAATTGTTCCTCTGCATGAATGCCTGAGTAGATTTGGAGCGGTGTTTTGGATCATTGTCTTTCTGAAATATCCATCCCCTGTGTAACTTCAACTTCGTCACTGATTCTTGCACATTATTGTCAAGAATCTGCTGATACTGAGTTGAATCCATGCGACCCTCAACTTTAACAAGATTCCCGGTGCCGGCATTGGCCACACAGCCCCAAAGCATGATGGAACCTCCACCAAATGTTACTGTGGGTAGCAAGTGTTTTTCTTGGAATGCTGTGTTTTTTAGCCTCCATGCATAACGCCTTTTTGTATGACCAAACAACTCAATCTTTGTTTCATCAGTCCACAGGACCTTCTTCCAAAATGTAACTGGCTTGTCCAAATGTGCTTTTGCATACCTCAGGCGACTCTGTTTGTGGCGTGCTTGCAGAAACGGCTTCTTTCGCATCACTCTCCCATACAGCTTCTCCTTGTGCAAAGTGCGCTGTATTGTTGACCCGATGCACAGTGACACCATCTGCAGCAAGATGAGGCTGCAGGTCTCTGGAGGTGGTCTGTGGATTGTCCTTGACTGTTCTCACCATTCTTCTCTGCCTTTCTGATATTTTTCTTGGCCTGCCGCTTCTGGGCTTAACAGGAACTGTACCAGTGTTCTTCCATTTCCTTACTATGTTCCTCACAGTGGAAACTGACAGGTTAAATCTCTGAGACAACTTTTTGTATCCTTCCCCTGAAAAGCTATGTTGAATAATCTTTGTTTTCAGATCATTTGAGAGTTGTTTTGAGGAGCCCATGATGCCACTCTTCATAGGAGAATCAAATAGGAGAACTACTTGAAAGTGGCCTCCTTAAATACCTTTTCTCATGATTGGATACACCTGGCTATGATGTTCAAAGCTCAATGAGGTCACAAAACCAATTTAGTGTTTCAGGAAGTCAGTAAAAAGTAGTTAGGAGTGTTCAAATAAAGAAAATGATAAGGGTGCCCATACTTTTGCACCGGTCAAATTTTGTTAAAATGCAAATTGCACATTTTCTGTTAGTACAATAAACCTCATTTGAATCCAGAAATATAACTGAGTCCATCAGTTATTAGATATATGAAACTGAAATAGCTGTTGCAAAAACCAAAATTGTTATAAAGAAAGAAGGTTATCATTAATAGGGGTGCCCAAACTTTAACATATGACTGTATAGGAGTAAACCACACACAGTCACACAGTATGGATTATACCGTAATAAAAAATTTAGAACAAAGGTACTGTATCAGCAGATACCAGGTGTATCCAGTCTAGGGGTAATTGTAAATTTCCGTCTATATTTCCGGAGTCAGACACAGACACTCACAGGCTCAGTATGGATTACACCAGAATTTAAAAAGTAGAAAAAGGGAAATGTATTTGAAGTGTACACCAGTATACATTGTTGGGGTACTTTTAAATCTTCGTATATATTCCAGTCTCAGTAAGCCAGTCCAGACTTTCCACTACTGGAAACTAGACGGATACAAGTACAGACGGAAAGTCGAGTGTTTGCAGAAATTTGGGAACTACTAATCACGGAAAACCTCCCGGCAGATTTTGCAGAGGCAATGCTGACCCTCAATAACTTTGTCTGTGGAGACAGTGAAAATGGTTATTTGTGAAGAAAGGATTGCTGTATCGCAGTAGCATGGATCCCATCACCGTTACTCGTCTCCATCAAATTGTGATCACAGGGAGAGATGTAGACATGGTCCTCACTACCTATCATGATGTATCTGGTCACTTTGGAGTGCAAAAGACAGAAGCCACAGACCGTAGGCGATTCTATTGGATTGGCATGAGAGGAGACATTGAAAAATGGTGGCAGGAATGTCACACGTCTGTGACTAGGAAAACTGTGAAAGCTGATCATAAAGCACCACTGCATCCGATTGTGAGTTGACTTCCATTACAAATCGTAGCCATTGATCATCTGAAGGTTGAGGCCAGCAGGACAAGCCATAGCTACATCTTAACCATCATTGATCAGTTCACCAAATTTGTAGTGGCCGTCCCTGTGAAGGATTTAACTGCCCAGACTACACAGCGGTGGAGCAGGGAGAGGTAAGTATTGCAACTTGCAAGTGCTGTGGCCATGAGCAAGCAGGGGGGCCCACTCATGGACATCGGTACTGGCACAGGGCCCCTCATAGTACACCAGTGTGTCTGACGGTGAGTGGGCCCCCCCACCGTCAGAGACACTGTATTGTACTATGAGGGGCCCTGTGCCAGTGCCGTCGGCCAAGAGTGGGCCCACCCACCTGTTCAGAGCAACGGCACTTGCCCGGGTACGCCAGGTGGTGGCCCCTGCCCTTGGGGGGGCAGCCCAGTTAGGGAGGTTTAAAAATGGCATATGTTGATGTGTAGGCTGGACATTCAGCAGCTGCAAATGGAGGAATTGGACAATTCCGAGGAAGAGGAGGACAAAAGCGAGCCAAATTTCTGGCAACCTATGTGTCATCTGGGGAAGGTGGGACAAAATCCTTTGAAACCCATGCATGGTTCATTTTAATGAAGATTAGATCATCAACATTTTGGGTAGACAGACAGGTCCTTTTTTCTGTCAGGATTGATCCAGCAGCACTGAAGATTCTTTCAGATAGCACACTAGCAGCAGGGCAAGCGAGCTGCTGTAAGGCATATTGTGCCAATTCAGGCAAGGTGTCCAGTTTACAGGTCCAATAGTCAAAGGGGAATGACCTGTGAGGGAGAACATCGATATGGGAGGAGAAGTAGTTTGTAACCATAGTTGACAACTGCTATCTCCTGTCACTTGCAATCGATGCAGTATTACCAGTCGTGTGAGCGGCACTTGAGAAATCAGTCTACAACATGGTCATGAAACCCCTGTCTCCAATGCCACTTCGGCTGTGTGCACAACGAGCACCTCTTCCATTTTGCCCACTACGGCTCGTTGGAGAACCAGCACCGCTGCTGTGTGCTGGGAATGCCTCAAACAAATGGTTTACTAGAGTTGCTTGTTTGTTAGCCAATATTATCTCTAGGTTCTCCTGTGGCATGATGATGTGTAATTTGCCTTTATAGCGTGGATCGAGGATGCTGGCCAACCAATAGTCGTCATCCTTCATCAATTTGGCAATGCGGGGGTCCCTTTTTAGGATCTGCAAGGCATAATCACACATGTGGGCCAATGTTCCAGGTGTCACTGATGTTGTAGTCTTTTGGAAGCGCCATTTATTTAGGCCCATTTTTTGGATATATTCTATACGGTGTATGTATGGTAAAATGAAAATCTCCATCTATCTTTTTATGGAGTCACACACAGATAGCATGTATTTGTCCGTGATACCAGCCGGTACACGGTAGTGTGTGAGGAGCGTACAGCTCTATATGGTGTATTAAAATAAATGACTCAAGGAAAGTGCAATATATAATAAGTTAACCTAAAATCATAATAATGCACCCATGGAAATATAAAGGACAACTTGGATAATAGAATAAAACAAACGAAAAAAAACGAAAAAATGTCCAATAATAAAATACTTTATTTTATTAGAATATAGTTAAAATTAATAATAATCAGGGGAGGCCAATGCCAAAATAAAGGCACACCCTGGGGACAACAGTAATTACTCAATATCAATATATCACAAAGAATATCTCACAATGTTAAAAAAATAATAAATAATAAATAAATAAAAAATACTAGTGTCAATACAATATCTTTGTGTAAAACAGCCAAAATAAATCATATAAAGTGTAGTCAAAAAGACTGAGCAAAAGACTAAATATATATATATACATAAATATATAGCCACAATAAAGTGCATAGCAGATTAAACAATAAATAAATTGCCACACATAAAGTGCAATGTGCAATGTGCAACGATAATAAAGTGAATCAACACAAGTAATTTAAATAAAGTGATGAAACAATGAATTAAATTGCGAGCACAATGTGGATACCTTTGTGGATACCTTTCAGCTGCTTTAGTCCCCGGGATGTGCAAGCCCCGACGCGCGTTTCGGCGTACCTTTGTCAGGGGGTGGCAACATCCACGCATGAAGGAGTTTAAATAGGGCATAATAACCAATGAGAGCAGGGGAAGTGCATAATGACGCACGCAGGAATCACAGGTAACCAGGCAACCCTACACCGCTGTCCCACGTGTATCCCCGACTGTCGCAAACAGATGATGCGGCGGAGAGGGACGCAGGTACAGCGGGCGGGACTACCGGGACCCGACTCCGGCGCGCGATCAACACTACCCGCTGTCATTGGGCTAAGTATGACACATGGTATACAATACCTAAGGGCTCACTATGATTAGATAAATCAGGTCACATGACACAAAAGGTCCTGAGAGCATACAACTCGAACAAATAAGATCACATGGTACGAAGGTCCTATTGAATTTAGTATCAAAAAGAACAAAATAAATAAACATATATATAAAAAGTAAAGGCAGATAAAAATAAATATAAATTAAATATGAATATAAATAAAAATAAATAATAAATAGAAAAAGAAAGAAAAAGAGGGAAAAAGAAAGAAAACCCCATTCATATATAATAATAATAAATATATCGGACACCAATACATAAATCAAATATACATGAATCAAATATACATAAACAAAGAATAACTATAAAAAAGGAAAAATAATAAATAATAAAGAATAATAAAAAAAGAATAAAAAATAATAAAAAAATATAATAAAAAAATGAAAAATAGATAAATAAAATTAGAATATAGTAAATACACTAATGTGAAAAAAATTATTATGAAATAATAGAAATAATAAATCCATCTCTAACCAATTATACATATTTTTTTTTTAAAAAAACACAAATATTTAATCTTTCTTCTTTTTCCTTTCTTCTTTTATAGATACATCCACGGGAGGAAAGGACATTCGTCACAGTTGACTTCAAAGACTCCGAATGAAAAATGACTAATAATTGAGGCAAATTGCTGGTAATAAATTGAACTGGAATAAATATTAAAATTGTATAATCAGTAAAAAATAGAATAAAACATGAAAAATAAAAAAATATATAAATAATGAATAAGAACCATGTGAATAAATATATATATACACACATATATATATATATATACACATATACATACATACCCACACATAACATACCCAATGAAATGAATATAAAAATAAAATTATATTAAAATATATAAAATATATAAAAATATATATAAAGAGCTGGATGACTAGGTGGTCATAAAAAAGGGACAAAGCTGATATTCTCATTTAGGCCTTGAGGAGATATAGTTTTAAGGGTCCATATCCATCTTGTCTCCATCTGTGCTAATTTCTGACTAATTTGGCCTCCACGTGTAGCGAAAGGAATTGTATCTATACCTCTTACTCGAAACTTACTTGAATCACAGTTATGAAATTGTTTAAAATGTCTCGGAATTGTTTTCAAGGCAGAAATATCATTCTCATTTTTTGCTCCATTGATTCCAAGTACATGCTCTCTTACTCTTACTTTTAGTTGTCTTGTAGTAAGACCGACGTAGATCTTTGAACAAGGGCATGTGGCGTAATAAATTACTGCCTTGGTATCACAATTGATGTGATGTTTAATAGAATAATTTCTTGAACCAGAGGAGTCAGTAAAAGTGTCAACCCTGTCGACATTTTGGCAAGCGACACAATGTCCACATAGAAATGAGCCATTCTTTTTTGAAATCTGAGACATAAAGGAGGACTTCTGTTCATTCTGATAGTGGCTTCTTACCAATGTATCTCTCAGGTTTTGGGAGCGGCGAAATGTAATACTGGGTTGCTTCGTTAAATAATTAGATAAAGTTTGATCAGCCAATAAAATATGCCATGATTGACTTAACACCTCTCTCAATCTTTGATTCGCAGCATTATAATTTGTAATAAAACGAACCGATGATGAAGAAACAGCTTTGGATCTAGAATACAATAAATCATTTCTAATTGAATGTTTGGCTCTGTTGAATGCTTTCTTGATACAACGGTTACTATAACCACGATTCAAAAAACATTCTTTTAGTTCTTCAGACCTTTTTTCAAAATCTAGATCACTAGAACAAATTCTTCTAAGTCTCAAAAATTGACCTATTGGAATTGATCATACAAGGGATGCTGGATGGGATGAAGATGCATGTAAAAGAGAATTGGTCGCTTACTTTTTCCTAAAAATATCGGTCTGTAAGATATTATTAGAATCACGTTTTACCAGTACATCAAGAAATTCTATACTATTTTTATCATAATGATGTGTTAACCGAATATTCAAAGAATTATTATTCAATTGAGAAATAAACAATTCTAAGGACTCAACAGAGCCTTGCCAAATGAAAAAAACGTCATCAATGTACCGTGTCCATAATAGGACACGGCACATTGAATGACAATCATCAGATGAAAAGAGGTCCCTCTCCCACAGCCCCAGGAACAGATTAGCATACGCAGGTGCATATGACTCTCCCATTGCTGTACCCTGGAGCTGTAGGTAGAAGGACCCCTTAAAAATGAAAAAATGATGTGATAGACTGAACTCCAAAAGCTCTGTAATAAAATTCATCATAGAAAGAGAATGTTCTGACATAGATAGAAAATATCTCGTAGCTTGTATACCATCTGAATGTTTGATACTGGTATATAGGGATTCGACATCACAAGTAACTAGTAATGCATCTTCATCTATATAAAGGCCATCAATCTTCCTCAAGAAGTCATTAGTGTCCCGTATAAAAGACGGAAGACATTCTACCAAAGGTTGGAGATTTGAATCAATGTATTTGCCCACATTCTCTAAAAAATTAAAATTTCCAGAGACAATTGGTCTCCCAGGTGGTAAGGTTAAACTTTTATGAATCTTCGGTAGAAGATAGAATGTGGGTATACATGGCTCCTTTATTTGCAATGCCTGACTCAATTCTTTAGTTATAATGCCACCATCGGTGGCTTCATTCAAAATTGTATTCAATTCCGACATAAAGGCTAACAGTGGATTAAATGAAAGCTTCTTATAACAGATTTTATTTCTCAATTGTCTGAAAACCTCTGTTTCATACATAGAAGAAGGCCAAATGACTATATTGCCGCCTTTATCGGCGGGTTTAATCACCACATCAGATAAATTTTTTAATTTTTCCAAACTTTTCCGCTCATCAAAATTCAAATTTCCTTTTGAAATATTGTGAGGAATCTTTTTAAATTCTTCACTAACTATTTTAACAAAAAGGTCAATGTTTGGACACGAAGCAAAAGATGGAAATTTCTTAGAATGAGGTAGAATACATGAAGGAATCTTACCCCCTTCAAAAGATGAATGTTCATGAGAAAGCTCATTCAGGATCTGTAATGCTTCCTGCTCCGTGTCTGTTGGAAACAGAGTATGCAATGTTTCATCATGGAAATATTTTTTGAACATCAACGCTCTCGCAAACATATGTAGATCCATAGTGGCAGAAAAAGTATCAAAACATGCATCTGGACAAAAGGTAAGACCCTTACCAAGGACCCTTAAATCTGTTTCAGAGAGGCTGTGTTCACTCAAATTAATTACCTGAAGGCGGTTGCTCTCAGGCAATCGGTCATTACTTCGTCCATATGGAGAATTCCGCAGGTTCCGTTTACGTTTAATAGTATTCTTATATGATGAAGAAGAAGAAGCCTAGACATCAGAATATTCACTCATAGAGAGCGCCGAAGATGTTGATGTAAGACGAGTACGAGTATCAGTTGACATAGGGGATCTCCTCCAATTATATATCTTATTCATTTGTCGATCCTTCATATCTCTCATGAGTTTATTAGCATGATTATCTTGAATTTCTTTAACCCATATTTCTACTTCTTTTTCCATAGATGTATTTATGGATTGAAGATTTTCTGCCGTCAATTGATTCTTGGCTAATGTATAAGTGTTATCTATTTGTGAATCAATATTAGCCAAATTTTTTGTGTTGAGGCTGATCAGTAATTCCATAAATTTTTTAGAGGTATTATTGCAAACCTCTTCCCAATTTTTTATGAAATCTTCATCTTCAATGGGAAAAGAAGGAATCACTCTTACTCGCAAACCCCTAGGAATCAAATCCTTATTAATGTAGTTTTGAAGAAAGGCCCTATTCCACCATAAACGTGTTCGTTTATGTAACAAATTTTTAATAGTGGAAGAGAAATCAACTAGTCCTTGACCACCAGAGCCATTAGCATTGGACCCACCATTACCGAACAATTGATTAATTCGGTTAAGCCAGGACTGTTCCTTGGCCTTAAAATCCATGTCCGAGAGAGACACATCCCGGGGACTAAAGCAGCTGAAAGGTATCCACATCGTGCTCGCAATTTTATTCATTGTTTCATCACTTTATTTAAATTACTTGTGTTGATTCACTTTATTATCGTTGCACATTGCACATTGCACTTTATGTGTGGCAATTTATTTATTGTTTAATCTGCTATGCACTTTATTGTGGCTATATATTTATGTATATATATTGTATATATATATATATATATATATTTAGTCTTTTGCACAGTCTTTTTGACTACACTTTATATGATTTATTTTGGCTGTTTTACACAAAGATATTGTATTGACACTAGTATTTTTTATTTATTTATTATTTATTATTTTTTTAACATTGTGAGATATTCTTTGTGATATATTGATATTGAGTAATTACTGTTGTCCCCAGGGTGTGCCTTTATTTTGGCATTGGCCTCCCCTGATTATTATTTATTTTTACTATATTTTAATAAAATAAAGTATTTTATTATTGGACATTTTTTCGTTTTTTTTCGTTTGTTTTAGCTCTATACGGTGTATGTATGGAAATTTTTAAATGTCCGTCTAATTTTTTCTGGAGTCTCTGTATAGATTTGACCATTATTCAAACAGCAGATATACGATACTGTTTGACAAGCGGACAGCTCTGTACGGTGTATTTATGGAAAATTGTAAATCTCTGTCTATTTTTTTACGGAGTCACACACGCTGTCTCTGTATGGATTTGACCATTATCAAACAGCAGATATACAATACTGTTTGACAAGCGGACAGCTCTATATGGTGTATGGAAAATTTTAAATCTCTGTCTATTTTTTTACAGAGTCATACATACACGCTGTCTCTGTATAGATTTGACCGTTATCAAACAGCAGATATATGATACTGTTTGAGAAGCGGACAGCTCTATATGGTGTATGTATGGAAAATGTTAAATCTCTGTCTATTGTTTTACAGAGTCACACATACACGCTGTCTCTGTATAAATTTGACCGTTATCAAACAGCAGATATATGACACTGTTTGAGAAGCGGACAGCTCTATACAGTGTATGGAAAATTGAAATGTCCGTATATGTATTTACTGAGTCTCACACACACACGCTGTCTCTGTATAGATTTTACCGCAATACAAACAGCAGATATACGATACTGTTTGAGAAGCGGACAGCTCTATATGTGTATGTATGGAAAAATATAAATCTCCATCTATTTTTTTACGGAGTCACACACAGATAGCATGTATATGTCCGTGATACTAGCCAGTACATGGTAGTGTGTGAGGAGCGTACACCTCTATACGGTGTGTGAAAAAATGAATGCTCTGTAACTGTGCAGAAAATCAGAATAAAAGTTTTTTTGGTTTGAAAAAAGCAGTCTGCACAGCAGTGCGCACACAGCAATGCAGCTATCAGGTAGCCTTATAAGGCAGCCTAATAACCACCAGCGCTGTTGCACACACAAAAATCCTCCCCTGTCACTGCACACTAACTGTACAGTTGAAATCGCTATCAGAAGAAGCACAGATTATTTTTTCTTTGTTGCCTAACGCTCTCCCTATTGAGAATCAGCGGCAGCAACCTTTCCCTATGCTAAGATCGGCAGAAGTAAAATGGCGGTTGGCGGTCAGGGCTTTTATAGCCACTGTGACGCTACACAAAGCAAGCCAATCACACGAATGCCCTTCTCTAAGGCCGGTTTCACATTAGCGCTTTTTAAGCGCACGCACGGCCGGGGGTAGCTCCGCCCCCGAGCCGGCTCTCTGCCCGGCGTGCCCGCCCCTTGCTTGTAGCGCCGCCTCCTAGCGCACAGCGGCGCCTGCGATCGGCGCACCCTATCTTTAGCATAGGGTGCGCAGATCGTGCGCAGGCCGTGCGCTAGTTGCGCTTTGACCTGCGCTGCGCACTTTTGACGGTGCGCCGTGCACGCCAAAATCCGAAAAGTTTGATTTTGGCGCGCACGGCGCACCGTCAAAAGTGCGCAGCGCAGGTCAAAGCGCAACTAGCGCACGGCCTGCGCACGATCTGCGCACCCTATGCTAAAGATAGGGTGCGCCGATCGCAGGCGCCGCTGTGCGCTAGGAGGCGGCGCTACAAGCAAGGGGCGGGCACGCCGGGCAGAGAGCCGGCTCGGGGGCGGAGCTACCCCGGCCGTGCGTGCGCTTAAAAAGCGCTAATGTGAAACTGGCCTAAGATGGTGGTGGCCGCTGCCTATGTCATCGCGTTGCCCACAGTGTGCGTCCTTGATGATTGGCTGAGAAAAGGCGCTGGAAGCATTATGGGAAACGCGACTTTGGCGTGCTGGTCGGTGACCTCATGGTGGACCTCACGCTATGGTCGGATTTCGATCGGCGAGTCATGCCAAAATGACCCATGATGCCTATGAGGCATCATGAATTGATTGACCCCCTGCAGGTCAGGTGACCGGGGTCACTGAAAGGTCACCCGACCCGCACACAGAGGACACCTTAGAGTTAACCACAGGGGGCGTGGCTTAGCCCCCACGTGCCTACGATCCCTCTGATTGGCTGTTAAAAGTGAAACTGCCAATCAGAGCGATTGTAATATTTCATCAATGAGATTTGATGAAATATTACAAATCCAGCCATGGCCAATGCTGAAATAGCCACTGACTGACAGCGCCGATCGGCCGCCGCCACCATCTGACGGCGCCGATCGGCAGCCACTGTCAAAATCTGCTCCCCCGCCCTCCCTCTGGTCCCCCCGCCCTCCGATCACCCCCTCTCACCCTGCACGGTGGCTCTGAAGTCCCTCTGGCAGTCCCGGTTTGCCACTGTCTCTGATGATGGGCGCCGCTATCTTGGAAAATGGCGGGAACATGCGCAGTGCGCCCGCCGGGAATCTGTGACCTGCAGATTCATTCATTTATTTTGATCACTTTTGCAGTGATCAAAATAAAAAAAAGTAAATCACCACCCCCATTATCACCCCCATAGGTAGGGACATATAATAAAATAAAGAAAATATTTTTATTTTTATTTTTCCATTAGGGTTAGGGTTGGGTTAGGGCTAGGGTTAGGGCTAGGGTTAGGGGTAAGGGATAGGGTTAGGGTTGGAATTAGGGTTAGGGTTAGAAATAGGGTTAGGGTAAGAATTAGGGTTAGGCTTAGAATTAGGGTTAGGCTTAGAATTACAGTTAGGGTTGGAATTAGGGTTGGGATTAGGATTAGGGGTGGGTTGGGGTTGAGATTACGGTTAGGCTTGTGGTTAGGGTTAGAGTTGGGATTAGGGTTGGGGTGTGTTTGGGTTAGGGTTGTGGTTAGGGTTATGATTAGGGTTGGGATTAGGGTTAGGGGTGAGTTGAAGTTAGGGTTGGAGTTAGAATTGAGGGGTTTCCACTGTTTAGGCACATCATGGGGTCTCCAAACGCGACATGGCGCCACCATTTATTCCAGCCAATTTTGCTTTCAAAAAGTTAAACAGTGCTTCCTCCAATTCAAGCCCCGACATGCGCCCAAACAGTGGTTTACCCCCACATTTGGGGTATCAGCTCACTCAGGAAAAATTGCACAACAACTTTGGTGGTCTAATTTCTCCTGGTACCTTTGGGAAAATAAGAAATTGGGGGCTAAATTATTATTTTTGTGGAAAAAAAAATATTTTTTTATTTTCACGGCTCTGCGTTATAAACTTCTGTGAATCACTTGGGGGTTCAAAGTGCTCACCACACATCTAGATTAGTTCCTTGGGTGGTCTAGTTTCCAAAATGGGGTCACTTGTGGGGGGTTTCCACTGTTTAGGTACATCAGGGGCTCTGTAAACCATCAAGTCGGCATTTCAAAACGTCACTACTTCCCTTCTGAGCCCCAACGTGTGCCCAAACAGTGGTCCCCCCCACATATGGGGTACCAGCGTACTCAGGACAAACTGGACAACAACTTTTGGGGTCCAAATTTATCCTGTTACCCTTGTGAAAATAAAAAATAGTGGGCTAAAAATGATTTTTTGAGGAAAAAAAATATTTTTATTTTCACGGCTCTGCATTATAAACTTCTGTGAAGCACCAGGGAGTTCAAAGTGCTCACCACACATCTAGATAAGTTCCTTCGGGGGTTTAGTTTCCAAATTGGGGTCACTTGTGGGGGAGTTCCAATGTTTAGGCACACAGGGGCTCTCCAAACACGACATGATGTCCGCTAACGATTGGAGCTAATTTTCCAATCAAAAAGTCAAATGGCTCTCCTTCCCTTCCGGACCCTGCCGTGCACCCAAACAGTGGTTTATGAAAACATATGAGGTATCGGTGTACTCAGGAGAAATTGCCCAACAAATTGTAGGATCCATTTTATCCTGTTGCCCATGTGAAAATGAAAAAAACTGAGGTTAAATAAAATTTATGTGAAAAAAGTACTTTTTTTTATGGATCAATTTGTGAAGCACCTGGGGGTTCAAAGTGCTCACTATGCATCTAGATAAGTTCCTTGGATGGTCTAGTTTCCAAAATGGGGTCACTTGTGGGGGAGCTCCAATGTTTAGGCGCACAGTGGCTCTCCAACCGCTAAATATTCAAGCATATTTTCCATTCAAAAAGTCAAATGGCGCTCCTTCCCTTCTGAGCCCTGCCGTGCACCCAAACAGTGGTTCATGACCACATATGAGGTATCGGTGTTCTTAGGAGAAATTGCCCAACAAAATTTACGATCCATTTTATCCTATTACCCAAGTGAAAATGAAAAAAATGATGCTAAAAGAAAATTTATGTTGGAAAAATTAAAATGTCCATTTTTCCCTCCACGTTGCTTTAGTTCCTGTGAAGCACCAGAAGGGTTAATAATCTTCTTGAATGTAGTTTTGAGTGGCTTGAGGGGTGCAGTTTTTAGAATGGTGTCTGTTTTGGTATTTTCTGCCATATAGACCCCTCAATGTGACTGCAAATGTGAGGTGGTCCCTAAAAAAAATGGTTTTGTAAATTTTGTTGTAAAAATGAGAAATCGCTGGTTAACTTTTTACCCTTAAAACTTCCTAACAAAAAAATGTTGTTTCCAAAATTGTGCTGATGTAAAGTTTACTCCTGCCTTAACCATTACTTCCCCACTCACTCCCTTCTAGACCCTTCACAGTCCGGCTTCCGCCCCCTACATTCAACTGAAACTGCACTCATCAAAGTGACCAATGATCTTCTGACTCAAAACGTAACAGTGACCACTCTCTGCTCATTCTTCTCGACCTATCTGCAGCTTTCAACACTGTTGAGCACCAACTGCTACTCTCTAGGCTCCAGTCACTAGGCATTAAAGACACTACTCTCTCCTGGATCTCTTCCTATCTTTCTGACCGCTCCTTCAGTGTTTTGTTCTCTGACTCCACGCTATCTCCTCTTCCTCTCGCTGTTGGGGTACCTCGGGGCTCTGTCCTTGACCCCCTTAGAATCATAGAATCATAGAGTTGGAAGGGACCTCCTGGGCCATCTGGTCCAACCCCCTGCTCAAAGCAGGATTCGCTAAATCATCCCAGACAGATGTCTGTCCAGCCTCTGTTTGAAGACTTCTATTGAAGGCGAACTCACCACCTCTCATGGCAGTCTGTTCCATTCACTGATCACTCTAACTGTCAAAAAGTTTTTTCTAATATCTAATCTGTGTCTCCTCCCATTCAGTTTCATCCCATTGCTTCTAGTCTTTCATTGTGCAAATGAGAATAAAGATGATCCTTCTACAATGTGACAGCCCTTGAGATATTTGTAGACAGCTATTAAGTCTCCTCTTAGTCTTCTCTTTTGCAAGCTAAACATTCCCAAATCCTGCAACCTTTCCTCATAAAACAGGGTTTGCAGACCGGTCATCATTCTGGTCGCTCTTTTCTGAACTTGGTCCAGTTGATGTCTTTTTAAAAATGTGGCACCCAAAACTGGACACAGTATTTCAGATTAGGTCTGACCAAAGAGGAGTAGAGGACAAGAATGACTTGACGTAATCTAGACTGTATGCTTCTGTTAATACATCCTAGAATTGCATTTGCCTTTTTTGCTGATGCATCACACTGTTGACTCATATTCAGTCTGTGATCTATTAGTATACCCAATTCTTTTTCACATGTGCTGTTGCTTAACCCTATTCCTCCCATTCTTTATATGCTTTTTTCATTTTTATTGCCCAGATGTAGTACATTGCGCTTTTCCCTGTTAAAAACCATTCAGTTAGTTGCTGCCCACTGCTCCAGTTTATTTATATCTTTTTGAATCCTCTCTCTCTCTTCTCTAGAATTAGCTATCCCTCCTAGCTTTGTGTCATCAGCAAATTTAATCAGTTTACCATTAATTCCTTCATCTAAATCGTTGACAAAGATGTTGAACAATACAGGGCCCAGGACAGAGCCCTGTGGTACCCCATTTGAGACATTCTTCCAACTAGATGTGCAGCCATTTACGACCACTCTTTGAGTCCGATCACTAAGCCAGTTATGAATCCACCTAACAGTTGCCTTCTCCATTTCATACTTTTTTCTCATTTTTTCAATAAGGATTGTGTGAGATACTTTGTCAAATGCTTTGCTGAAGTCAAGATATAGTATATCTACAGCATTTCCCTGATTCACCCAATCAGTGATTCTGTCACAGAAGGAAATTAAGTTAGTCTGACATGACTTATTAGTTACAAACCCATGCTGACTCTGTTTAATCACTTCATTCTTATCTAGGTACATACATACATGTTGTTTAATAATTTGTTCAAAGATCTTTCCTGGTATAGAAGTCAGACTCACTGGCCTATAGTTGCCTGGGTCCACCTTCTTCCCCTTTTTTTGGATACAGTGTATCTCCTTCATCAGGTATCATAAAAACACAGCTGGTAATAGCAGACGAACAGCGACTACTGCAGTACATCCGGCAGCTGGAGGGCAGGTTGGCGGCGTTCAACCTCAGCTGCGGATGTTACTGCGGTCACTGTCCAGGCAGCCGCGGAGGCTGTCTCCCGTGTCCCCACTATCATCCCTGCACCGATGTTATCCCGCCTCCCGCTGCCTGAGAAGCTCTCGGGCGATAGTGCCTCCTGCAGGGGCTTCGTGAGCCAGTGCGCTATTCAGTTAGAGCTGCGGGCTGCGCGATTCCCTTTGAGCGGGCTAAGGTGGGATTCATCATTTCCCTTTTGGCTGGCAGGGCTCTGGAGTGGACCACTCCACTGTGGAAGCATGGTGACCCCGCGGTACAGAGAGCCTCTCAGTCGTTAGTCTCTCTGAAGGAGGTTTTTCTGGAACCACGGGTCACACATGATACCGCGCTCCAGTTGTTAGCTCTGACACAGGGTTCCTCCCCGGTCAGCCAGTATGCCATCCATTTTCGGACGCTGGCTTCCAAGTTGGAATGGTCAGACAAGACCCTTATACCAATTTTTTGGAGGGGTTTGGTTGACCACGTTAAGGACGCCCTGGCCACTCGGGAGGTTCCCGTCACTCTGGAGGAGCTTATTACCATCTCCACCCGCATTAATCACCGCTTCTTAGAGGGAGGGTTGGAGCGCTCCCAGTCCAGACAGAGGTTTAGGTTGGCACCAACCTTCTATGAATGCCTGGAACCATCCGATCGGGCATCCGAGCCATCGGTGGCTATGAAGGTGCCTCGCACGGGCTCTAAGTCCCGCTCTGCTTGAACCTCCACAGCCCATTTCCATTGCCGACAGTCTGGTCACTTAGCCAATAGGTGCCCACAGCGCTCGGAGAAACGCCCGCGTCTAGTGGCAATAGGAGGATGCCTACTAGACACCTCACCATTCTCCTTCAAGCTAACCTTCAAGGGGATGCTAGAGTTCAGTTCCTCCACTCTGGCAGTAGAGGTTTGCGTAGCTTCCGGAGTGGAGGGTAAATTTATGTCCTCAGCCTTCGCTCTTCGGCTCACAATCCCCTTGGTTATGTTACCTCAGCCTGTCACCATCAGAGTGGTGAGCGGCTCGACACTACCCTCGCAGATTACCCATCAGACTGCTCCACTAAGGCTCTCACGGTCTCCAACCCATCACGAGACAGTGTCCCTCCTTATAATGCCCGAGGATATCGATCAGGTTCTCTTAGGAGTTCTCTGGTTGCGTTACCACTTTCCCCATATAGAGTGGTCCTCGGGGAGAATTCTTAGTTGGAGAAAGCTCTGTGAGGGTAGATGTCTGAGCGAGTGCATACAGGTTGCCTCCACTGTGGCTCCCGCAGATCTTTCTTTGCTCCCTAAACACTATCAGCAGTACTCAGACGTGTTCTCCAAGAGAGCGGCAGAGACTCTTTCGCCGCACAGCCCCTATGACTGTCCTATAGACCTCTTGCCTGGTGCAGAGCCTCCCCGGGGTCATGTGTATCCCCTGTCTCTCCCGGAGATGGAGACCATGTCACAGTATATCAGGGAGAATCTGGCAAGAGCATTTATTAGGAAGTCGGTGTCACCAGCAGGGGTGGGATTCTTCTTTGTTCAGAAGAAGAATGGAGAATTACGGCCTTGCATCGATTACAGGGGTCTTAACGCCTTCACCGTTAAGAATAAGTACCCTCTGCCCCTGATATCGGAACTGTTTGATAGGTTGCGGTGAGCAAGAGTGTTTACCAAGCTCAATCTGCGGGGGGCTTACAACCTGATACGCATACGTGAGGGAGACGAGTGGAAAACGGCTTTTGATACCAGGGATGGCCATTATGAGTATCTGGTGATGCCTTTTGGCCTCTGTAATGCCCCGGCCGTCTATCTGGATGATATCCTCATCTCTCCAGATATGGAGTCCCACCGGAGAGAGGTTTGCAAGGTCTTCGACCATTTATGGGCGACTCCCTCTGCGCCAAGTTGGAGAAGTGCCTGTTTGAGCAGGAATCCTTGCCTTTCCTGAGCTATATCATCTCGGCCCAGGGTTTGGCTATGGATCCTGCCAAACTGCAAGCAGTAATAGACTGGCAGGAACCCCACTCACTCAAGGCGGTGCAGTGCTTTTTGGGGTTCATAAACTACTACCACCAGTTCATTCCTCACTTCTCCACCTTGGTAGCTCCCTTGGTTGCCCTCACCAAGAAGGGAGCCAACCCCAAGTTGTGATCAGAACAAATCTCCAAGGCCTTCTCCATCAAAACTCATTTTGCCAGCGCTCCCATCCTCCACCGTCCTGAAGTGGATAAACCTTTTATCTTGGAGGTGGATGCCTCTTCCATCGGTGCTAGAGCGGTTCTTTTTCAGAAGGATGCTCAAGGTCGGAAGCATCCGTGCTTCTTCTTCTCCAAGACCTTTTCACCGGCGGAGAGGAACTATTTCATTTGAATCAGGGAGTTGCTGGAAATGAAGTTGGCCTTCTCGGAGTGGAGACATCTCCTGGAAGGGGCTCGCTTCCCTTTCCAGGTATACACTGACCACAAGAACTTGGTGTACCTGCAGATGGCCCAGCTGCTAAATTCTCGCCAGGCCAGAAGGTCACTTTTCTTCTCCCAGTTCCACTTCATCCTTCATTTTCTGTCCGGTGAGAACGTCCGGGCCGATAATCTCTCTCGCTCGGTAGTGTCATCGGAGGAGGAGGAGACTGAGCCTCAGCTGATCGTCTTGTCCGAAAGCCTGAGGACCGTGCCTCCGGTCGCCCTTGAGTTAGTACCTCCAAGCAAGACATTCATCCCTGCCTGCGACCTGAGGTCCTCTCTTGGGCTCATTCGTCCAGGGTGGGTGGACATTTCGGGACAAAATGGACCACTGAGCTTCTGGCGAGGACATACTGGTGGCCGCATATGGCCCGTGATGTCAGGGACTATATTCAGGCTTGCGTCTCTTGCGCCCAGAATAGGTCTTCTCGGCAGCAGCTGCTGCACCTAGTATCTCTCTCCCGGTTACCTTCTGCACGGGGCCTGGCAGCGTTGTTTATTAAGCAAGTTTTCCTCCTGCATGGCATGCCGGACAAGATTATCAGTGACCGGGGTCCCCAGTTTGCGTCTCGGTTCTGGAGAGAGCTCTGTAGCCTGCTCAGCATTGAGCTAAATCTCTCCTCAGCCTATCATCCCGAGACGAACGGATTGATAGAGAGAGCCAACCAGACCCTGGTCACATATCTACGACATTTTGTCTCGGCCAGGCAGGATGACTGGGCATCCTTGCTGTCCGTGGGCAGAGTTCGCTTTGAACAATGCTGTGGCCGACTCCACCAGCCAGACCCCATTCCTCCTAAATTACGGCCAGCATCCGCTCGTCCCTGTGCCCAGGCACGTGACTTTTGGGATCGCACTCAGGATGCTATCCAGGCCTTGAAGGAAAGAATGAGGGCCTCTGCCGACACACACCGGTGCCCCGCTTCGACCTTTGCTCCTGGAGACTTAGTGTGGCTCTCCACCTGTAACATTAGGCTGCGAGTAGAGTCCGCAAAATTCGCACCTCTCTACATTGGCCCCTTCAAGGTCCTTGAGCAGATCAACCCTGTGGTCTACCGTCTGGTCCTGCCACCACACTTGGCTATCTCTGACACCTTCTACGTGTCCCTCCTTAAGCCTGTCCACATGTCCCGGTTCTCTGAGTCATCTGCCAGGACATCAGACCTGTCCTCGGATGAGTTTGAGTTTAATGCCATCGTGGGATGCAGGGTGGTGCGTGGTAAAAAGTTTTATTTGGTGGACTGGAAGGGTCATGGTCCAGAGGCTCGGACCTGGGAGCCAGTGGAGAACATCTGCGCTCCACTTCTCATTGCGGCATTTGAGCGTAGCGAGGCTCAGAGAAGGGGGGGCCCAAGGAGGGGGGTATTGTTAGACGTCGGGTTCCTGTCACTGCACAGCGGGAATCCCGAGCCTTGCTTCCAGCGGAACTTTCTCATATTTTATATTTAGTGCGATCCGCAACCCTAACACTGTTCTTCCCTCTGGTTCTTTAGAAGGAACTTGAACTGCTCAATGGCCTTACAGGAAGCATAGGTCCAAGTTGCCATCTTTTAGTTTGTGGTTAGGACTATCTCGACTTATGCAGGATCTACTAGGGACTGCAGGGTCAGGATCTCTAGTCTGTGCAGGAACTGGCAGGGTCAGGTACAGTTTTTTAGCTTTACCTTTTATCCCGAGTGATTTGCTACTCTAGCAAAACACCCTCCTTATTGGTTGACCTCTGGGTGCCATGACAAACCTCAGTTCACAGTGACTTCATCACAGGGGTGCAAATAGGGGTGAGAAAGGGAGCCTTCTCCCTCTTACTGCATTCCAAATGTAGCAATTGCTATCGATCGCAGCATCTTGAGGGTTAGTCAAGCTGTGGGATCCAGCCCTGGCTGTTACCTCAGGAGCTCGGCTGCCAGCTGTGCAGAGCTCCCAGTAGTGATCGTGCATGGAAGTGCTAATATTACAGCACATGACATCCCAGCGATCACATGCTGTGTGTCACAACTCTATTGTCGGGTATCCCAGGACCAGGGACTCCTTTTCTCTCCCTAACGCTGGGTGGGTTCCCTAGTTCGCCCTGCCCTTGTCTTCATGGTGAAGATTCTGGGGCCACGTACCTCGTCTTAGCTCCTGAATCTGCCCTCAGTCTGTGCCCTTCTCCCATTCAGGAAAGAGGGAATTAGTAGTGTACCGTAATACACCAACCAACCAGACTAACAAGGTAACATGAATAGCGGTAACGAAAAATATCAAATATACAAATATACACACATAAACAACAGAGGTATGCACCTGGGAGCAGAGGATGGGGTAAAACCAAAGTTGGAGAAGAAAGGGAATTATCACACACGTAAAACCTTGAAAGTCACAGATAAATCCACCAAATGCCTTTTGTCCAATAAACACCAGCAACAACCTCCAGCAATGCAGCAAAAGCTCTCTATGACAATGAGTGCTAGCCAGGACTCAGTTTATATAGCTGATGGGAGTGGCTAACAGCACACAGCTGAGAGCCTCAGCTCCAGGAGTTCTCAATAGAGCCGATTAACCCCTGCACTGCCCAAAGAAATTAACCCCATTTAATAAGAAGGTGAAGTGCTTCTAATACAGTATGTGCAGAAGTAGGAGAAATCAGGTGCTGTGGCATTCTGGCTCCTCTCTCTCATGGTAAACCCATGAAACTGTGATCGGTCAGTCAGATTGACTGACCGATGACAGCGATCAGAGAACAGTGACCACTGAAATGGATCCCTGCATCTCTAGTAATGCCAGTCAGCTGTCAATGACCACAGTTGGCATGGAGCTGTCTCTACATATTTCACACAGTAACAGCTCTTAAAGACATATTAATATTAATTACATATATAGAACGCCATGATACTGGAACTGACCCATGCTCATGACTGTCATGCCCGCCATGTCCGTTTTGCCTGTCACGTCCGTCATGCCCACCATGTCTGTTATGCTGCATGACCCCTGGAGCAGTGTGCACGTGCACCGAACTATCATGCCCACCATGTCTGGTATGCCGCATGACTCCTGGAGCGGTGTGCATGTGTACTGAATTCTCATGCCCATTATGTCTCATGCTGCAAGATGCCTGGAGTGGTGTGCACGGGTGCCTTACCTCATGGCTGCACGCCGTTGCTAGGTAACCATCCGTCTCTGCTCTGATTCTGCAATCCTCTGTATTCCTGGAGCCCCTGATCATGTGACCTTTCCTATGTTCCAGCGCTGTCTGATTCTGCAATCCTCTATGTATTCCTGGAGCCCTGATCATGTGACCTTCTCTATGGTTCTGCCCAGTCTGATCTAGCAACGCTCTCTATGATCCTGGAGGATCTGAACCGGAAGTCCTTCCCTGATCCTGACCCGGAACTGCAGGTGCTATGGTGCTATATCAGACCGCCCCTTCCTATGGTCGGGGCCTGAGTATTGTGTTGCTTCCCTGCATGGCTGCTTGATCTGCTCGATCGCTCTCTGTATTCTGTGCCCCTGCACTCTGCCCTGTAGTGCGTCTCTGCACACGCTCTGTGCTTGTACACTGCCTCTTGTCTCGTGCCTTGTCTTGTGTTTGTCCATTATGCCATGTTTTGTCCTTGTCTTGCTTGGACTTGTAGTCCTTCCGATGTTCTCTGCCTTGCCTGCTTTGCCATGTTTTGCCTTTGCTATGCTTTGCCTTGTGGTCTTTCCTATGTACTCTGTCTTTGCTTGTTCTTCTTTGCTCTGACCTATGGTGCTCTGTTGTACCTCCTGGCACATGGACCATTCCTCCTCTTCTATCTATGGTGCTCTGTAGTGCCTCCTGGCAAACACACCATTCCTCCTCTCTGACCCATGGTGCTTCTCAAGCACATTTCCATGTCTAGTCTCAAGGTTCTGCCTTGACCCGGCTCTGGGCTTCGGCCTACGCTCCGCTGCTAGCTCTGTTCTCGCTCTGACCTGACTCTGTGTTTCTGCCTCTGTTCCGCTCCATGTTCCGTACTCTGTCTAGCCTTGCCTTGTTTCTTGCTTTTCCTTGCCTTGTTTCTCCGTGTGCCCTTTGCTTTCACCTGGCCTTCCTAGCCTCCTGCTTGTGCCTCAGCCGTGCTCGCCCTAGCTGTGCCCGCCTGCTTGTGCCTCAGCCGTGCTCGTCGGTCAGCGACAGCTGTGTCACCTGCTATGCCCCAGCTGGGTTCGCTGGAGTCTTACCCGCCTGTTTGTGCTGCAGCCCGTCCAGCTAGCCAGAGCCCAGCCATGCTCTCTGTGCTTCCTTGCATCTACGCTGTCTCTGCACTGTGCTCTCAGTGCTTCTCTTAGCACGTGCAGGCCCTTGCCTGTCCCGTGGCATACCTCCCCGTGCTTCTGTAAAAGTACGCGCAGGTCTTGCCATGTACCCTGTCATGCCCTCTCGCACGCACAGGTCCTAGCCTGTACTCTGTCCCTGACGTGTCTCTCTGCACGCGCAGGGCTCTGCCTTGAACCTTTACCCTGGCGTATCTCTCTGCACGCGCTGGACTCTGCCTTGAACCTGACCTTGGTGTGCCCCTTGGCATGTGCAGGACTCTGCCTTGTCCCTTGTGCCTTGGCGTGTCTCTACACATGCATCCTGTCTTGTATGTTGAACTTTGAACCCTGGCGTGTCCCTTACACACGCACCATGTTTCACACCTTGAACCTGGCGTGTCCCCTACACACTGTGACGAGTGTCAGCTTACGCTGAGTCATTCTTCTTAGAAAGAGTGGACCCTCTGGGCCATGGCACCCACCCACCTAGGGCGAGCTCACCTAATGAGAACCAGGGCATCAGGGTCTGTAGCTCAGAGGATGATCGGCAGGATCCGGACATCCAGAAGTCAGCCAGGGTTCCATACAAGGAAACAAGATAGAGTTAGTGACATGGTGCGTGTCAACGGACACGCCAGGATCAGGTTCACAGAACAGAGACCTGCGCATGCCAAGGGGCATGCCAGGGACGGGTCAGGTTCACAGGACGGTGGCCTGCGTATGCCAAGGGGCATGCCAGGGACGGGTCAGGTTCACAGGACGGTGGCCTGCACATGCCAAGGGGCATGCCAGGGAGAGACACAAGGTACGGTGGCATCGGAATCCAAATGCTGGCATCGACCGACAGGGTCCAGGTATCTGGCTCCGGACATCAGCTCCGGACATCAGGCCGCAGTCATCTAGGTCCGGACCACTGGCAGCTGTCGGCAGGTTATGGAATCCGGCAGGCAAACTAAGGTCAGAGAAGAGCAAAAGAGACAAAGGCTTTGTGCAAGAGTAGCACGAAAAGGCACAGTGCGAGAACCAGCGTGAGTGCAAGGGAGACCACGACTGGGAGCACCGGCAGGTGGTACCGACGATGGCAGTTGCAAGCGGGCACGACTAGAGGCGGCACCACTGCGGGGCCATGCAGCCAGACCACTATAGCACTGGACGGGGCACGGCTGGGGCACACAGGCGAGCAAGGCTAGAGGCGGCACGGCTGAGGCACACCAGGCAGGCTCAGGCGACCAGGCACGTGCACGGAGCCACAAGGCAGGGCTAGGCAAAGGGTACAGGACAGAGCCACATGTGAGACAGCATGGCAAAGCCTAGTACGAAATGTGCAAGAGCACACGAAACAACAGGGACAAGACAAAGAACGAGGCAGAGACCTGCGCATGCGGAGAGCATGCCAGGGACAGGGGCAGTCTAGCAGTGGAGCGTAGGCCGAAGCCCAGAGCCAGCTCAAAGAAGGACCTTGGGACTAGACAGGGTACAGAGCGAGGCCTGCACGTGTAGAGACACGCCAGGGAGAGGTTCCGAGCGGAGGCCTGCACGTGTAGAGACACGCCAGGGAGAGGTTCAGAGCGGAGGCCTGCACGTGCAGACACATGCCAGGGAGAGGTTCAGAGCGGAGGCCTGCACATGTAGAGACACACCAGAGAGAGGTTCAGAGCGGAGGCCTGCACGTGTAGAGACACGCCAGGGAGAGGTTCAGAGCGGAGGCCTGCACGTGTAGAGACACGCCAGGGAGAGGTTCAGAGCGGAGGCCTGCACGTGTAGAGAGAGAGTTCCTTGAGCCGGCCATCTAGTACCAGCAGTCATGGTGGCTCACCCCCTTGGTCTTGCCCCTGACACTCCCTGTGTAGGGGGTGGTTCCTCACAAGGTCAGCTCGCCCTAGGTGGGTGGGTGCCACGACCCAGAGGGTCCACTCTAAAGAAATCGACTCAGCGTAAGCTGACTCCGTCACAATGACAAGCTACTGTATATACATCATTGGCCATTAAGAGGTTCATCTCTACTTTATTTCTATTTTCAAAACAGTTCATTAGTTATGATACAGTTCCATCCACATCACAAATAAAAATAACATTTTTCAAACTAAATTTTGCTTTTACAACACATATTTGACAATTTTGCGGGTTTACTATGACAAATTCTAAAAACTTGTTTGCTGACTTTGCATTCTTTACTAAATCTGGTGTATGTATTGTTTTATCCAAAAACTTGACTTGATCAAATTATTACTAGGTTGTCTCTTGACGACTGAATATAAATGTATTTTAGAATACCAAATCATTTACATTTAGATAACACTCTATGTGAGTGGCCTTTTTGAGAGCTTTCAGGTTAATAGAAATGCGTGTCTGAAGGGAAGATCAGTCACATTATATTATGATCCAGGGCAGGATGCAAGTAAGAATCTCAAGGTAAAATGGCATATACATTTCACTCCTATGAATAATTTCTCCTTAAAAATACAATAATGGTTTTTATGATGCATTGTTTTAATTGTAGAATCTGGATTAAGACAAAACATAAAGCAAGTATAGCTAATCAATCTAAAGATTTTTACTTAACCTTAACAATGGCTTATCAATTTTCTTATAGCTTTAGGTTCTACTTCTCTAGTAACATTTACATTATTACAACATTACACACCACCATATATTTGTAACAGTGTAAAAACATGGCAGAGAAAAGTACAGTAATTTGTCTATGAGTGAACTTTTTATCTTACCGCTGTCAACCCCTTGTGTTGTGTCGTTGGCTTCAGTTTTTCAATAAAAGTTAAACTATTAAATTTATATATATTATAGATAAATATTATATATAAATTACATATGTGTATATATTTCTAAATAATAATGAACATATTATTTTACTATAATAATAGCAAAAAACTACTATATATATTGTGAGGTAGTGACCGGTGTCATATGCGAAGGTCACTATGTGTCTCACAGGATGCTGCGCACAGAAGCTAATTGAGGCCGCGAGAGTACATTACAGTCACAGACATAATTGTGATTGCAATGCAAAAAAAGTAAAAGTAAGTGTTGGTCTTGGACAAGCAATTTGTCCAAGGCAGATTTAAGAAAACCTGCCATGGGCTTTTATTTTTTAACCCCTTCCTGACATTTGACGTACTTTACCGTCCATGTGACCTGGGCCTTAGTGCCCATGGACAGTATAGTACAACATAGCAATCAGCTGCGCTCAAGGGAGCAGTCACAGACAGCTCCTGGCACATTAACTACTGGCACACTGAGATCAAACATGATTTAAGTGTTCCAGGGGCATAGGGAAGCATTGCGCAGGGAGGGGGCTCCCTGCGTGCTTCCCTGAGACCCTCAGAACAACACAATATGATCACGTTGTTCCAAGGGACTCCTCCCTGCAGGCCCACAGATCCAAGATGGCGACGGGGTCCTTCCGGGTCCTGCAGGGAGGTGGCTTCCTGACATTTGACGTACTATACCGTCCATATGCCCTGGGCCTTAATGCCCATGGACGGTATAGTAACCCATAGCGATCAGCTGCACTGAAGGGGGGAGCGCAGCTGATCATGGCCGGGTGTCAGGTGATTATTACAGCTGACACCCGGCACTATGTGCCAGGAGCGGTCACGGACCGCTCCCTGCAAATTAACCCCCGGCACACTGCGATCAAACATGATCGCAGTGTTCCAGGGGCATAGGGAAGCATAGCGCAGGGAGGGGGCTCCCTGCGTGCTTCCCCGAGACCCTCAGAACAGCGCGATATGATCGCGATGTTCCGAGGGCCTCCTCCCTGAAAGCCCCCCCGGAATTAAGATGACCATTGGGTCCTTCCGGGTCCTGCAGGGATGTGGCTTCTCAGTTCCTGCTGAGAGCAGGCGCTGAGAAGTCTCCTGCACTGCCTGTCAGATCGCTGATCTGACACAGTGCAGTGCATAGTGTCAAATCAGCGATCTGACTTTACATAGTGATGTCCCCCCTGGGACAATGTAATAAAGTAAAAAAAAATTAACATGTGTAAAAATAATTTTTTAAAAATTGTAAATAAAGAAAAAAAAATTCCCCAATAAATTCATTTCTTTATGTAAATAATAAAAAAATAATAAAAGTACACATATTTAGTATTGTTGCATCCGTAATGACCCGCCCTATAAAACTGTCCCACCAGTTAACCCCTTTAGTGAACCCCTTAAAAAAATAAAAACAAGGCAAAAAACAATGCTTTATCATCATACCGATGAACAAAAAGTGCAATAACACACAATCAAAAAGAAAGATATAAATAAACATGGTACCACTGAAAACATCATCTTGTCACGCAAAAAACGAGCCATGATACAGCATCATCAGTGAAAAGTTAAAACATTATAGCTTGCAGAATAAAGCGATGTAAAAATTATTATTTTTTTTATATAAAATTGTTTTTTGATTGTATAAAAGCGCCCTCCCAAAAGAAATTCATGAATTGCTGTTTTTTGTTCCTTCTGCATCAGCTTATGGTTGACGTTAGATTTGGGGGGTTTCCACTGTTCAGGCACATCAGGGGCTCTCCAAATGCGACATAGTGTTTAATATGTATTCCAGCCAATTCTGCATTGAAAAAGTCAAACGGTGCTCCTTCCCTTCCAAGCTCTGCCATGTACCCAAACGGTGGTTTGCCCCCACATATGGGGTATCAGCCTACTCAGGACAAATTGCACATCTTTTGAGGTCCAATTTCTCCTGTTACCCTTGGAAAAATAAAAAATTGGGGATTAAAAGTTCATTTTTGTGGAAAAAAATATGATTTTTTTTATTTTTATGGCTCTACATTATAAACTTCTGTGACGCACTTGGGGGTTCAAAGTGCTCACCACACATCTAGATAAGTTCCTTGGGGGGTCTAGTTTCCAAAATGGGGTTACATGTGAGGGGTTTCTACTGTTCAGGCACATCAGGGGCTCTCCAAATGCGACATGGTGTCCGATCTCAATTCCAGCCAATTTTGCTTTGAAAAAGTCAAACAGTGCTCCTTCCCTTCCAAGCTCTTCCATGCACCCAAACAGTGATTTACCCCCATATGGGCTATCAGTTTACTCAGGACAAATTGCACAATAACTTTTGGGGTCATGTTTCCTTTGGGAAAATAAAAATACTGTGAAGTACTTGGGGGTTCAAAGTTCTCACCACACATCTAGATAAGTTCCTTGGGGGTCTAGTTTCCAAAATACGGTCACTTGGTGGGGGGTTTCTACTGTTTAGGCACATCAGGAGCTCTCCAAATGCGACATGACACCTGCAGACCTGTTGTGAATTCCCTTGCTTGGACTTCTGAGCTGGAGCTCCCTCTGGTGGTTACTGGGAGTAGTGGAGCTGGCCAGTTGGATGGAAGTTTGCCACCTGACAATGATGATTGGGAATCTGGGATTACTGGCTGGGAGCATATAAGTGAGCAGGTTTCCCTTGGTGTTTGCTGGTGATTTTCTCCTTGTGCATTTTGAGTTCCTCTGTCTCCTGCCTGATCTGCATGGTTCTAGTGGGGGTGAGGTCGTGTGGCCTCAGGTTTTTTGTATACCAGAAGTGTTGGATTTTTAGGGTTTTTGCGTGATTGCAGACAGTATCTTTTCTGTCCTATCTAGACAGCTTGGGCACCAACATTTGCTCAGTCTATTTCCTGCCTATGTTCGTGTCTCATCTTGTCTCACTGACAATATATGTTTGGGGGCTGTCTATTCCTTTGGGGATCTGCTCCGGGGCTAGTTTCCAAAATGGGGTCACGTGGTGAGGTGTTTCTTCTGTTCAGGCATATCAGGGGCTCTCCAAACGCGACATGGTGTCCGATCTCAATTACAGCCAATTTTGCTTTGAAAAAGTCAAACAGCGCTCCTTCCCTTCCGAGCTCTTCCATGCGCCCAAACAGTGGTTTACCCCCATATGGGGTATCAGTTTACTCAGGACAAATTGCACAATAACTTTTGGGGTCCTGTTTCCTTTGGGAAAATAAAAAGTCTGTGAAACACTTGGAGGTTTAAAGTTCTCACCACACATCTAGATAAGTTCCTTGGGGGGTCTAGTTTCCAAAATATGGTCACGTGGTGGGGGGTTTCTACTATTTAGGCACATCAGGAGCTCTCCAAATGCGGCATGGCATCTGATCTCAATTCCAGCCAATTTTGCATTGAAAAAGTCAAACGGCGCTTCTTCCCTTCCGTGCTCTGCCATGCACTGAAACAGTGGTTCCCCCCAAATTTGGGATATCAGCATACTCAGGACAAATTGCACAATAACTTTTGGGGTCCAATTTCTCCTGTTACCCTTGGTAAAATTAAAAAAAATTGAACCTGAAGTAATTTTTTTGTGAAAAAAAGTTAAATGTTCATTTTTTTTAAAACATTTTAAAAATTCCTGTGAAGCACCTGAAGGGTTAATAAACTTCTTGAATGTGGTTTTGAGCACCTTGAGGGGTGTAGTTTTTAGAATGGTGTTACTTTTGGTTATTTTCTATCATATAGACCCCTCAAAGTGACTTCAAATGTGATGTAGTCCCTAAAAAGAAAAATGGTGTTGTAAAAATGAGAAATCGCTGGTCAACGTTTAACCCTTATAACTTTCTAACAAAAAAAAAAATTTGGTTCCAAAATTGTGCTGATGTAAAGTAAACATGTGTGAAATGTTACTTATTAAGTATTTTGTGTGACATATCTCTGATATAAGGGCATGAAAATTCAAATTTTCACCAAATTTCTGTTTTGTCACAAATAAACGCAAGTTATATCACAGAAATTTTATCACTATCATGAAGTATAATATGTCGTGAGTAATATGTCGTGAGAAAACATTGTCAGAATCACCAGGATCCATGGAAGTGTTCCAGAGTTATTACCTCATAAAGGGACAGTGATCAGAATTATAAAAATTGGCCCTATCATTAATGTGCAAACCACCCTTCGGGGTTAAGGGGCTAAACGGACTACAGGATGGTAGTGGGACAGTCCGTTTCCTCCTGGCCAGGTCTTCCATGTAGCCTACCATCACAGGTTCCTTGTAAAAACCCTGCAGCAGAGGGTTGGGTGTGTCAGTTTTGGTTTGCAACCTTGCAGAGCAGAAGACTACAAAGCTTCAGCCTGTGTGAAGCAACATGGAGCCAAAAGACCTGGCATGCCTCAGCGTACATGACTGTGCAGTTGCCCACGGTAAATTGGTCTCGGTTACGGACTGTCTTGTTTCACCGCTGCAATCCAGAGGATACCTTTTGTTTTCTGTTTTGTGAGTACGCTGAAGCATTAAAGACTCTTTGTTTTGAACTTTCCCTTGGTCACTGCCTCTCTGTCACAATGCACCAACCCCGCTGCCCTACAATATCCTGTGTATACACAGCTCTGGCAAAAATTAAGAGACCACTGCAAAATTTTCAGTTTGCCTGATTTTTCTCTTTATAGGTATATTTTTGAGTAAACAGTAAATTGCTCTTTTATTCTATAAACTATTGACAACATGTCTTCGAATTTACATGCACTAAATTTTGTATTTATTTTCAGAAAATGAGAAATGGTCAAAATAACAAAAAAATGCAGTGCTTGCAGACCTCAAATAATGCTAAGATAACAAGTTCATAATCTTTTAGAAACAACAATACTAATGTTTTAACTCAGGAAGAGTTCAGAAATCAATATTTTGTGGAATAACCATGATTTTTAATCACAGCTTTCATGCGTCTTGGCATGCTTTCCACCAGTCTTTCACACTGCTTTTGGGTGACCTTATGCCATTGCTGGTACAAAAATTTAAGCAGTTCTTCAATATTTGATGGCTTGTGACTATCCATCTTCCTCTTGATTACATTCCAGAGGTTTTCAATGGGGTTTAGGTCTTGAGATTGGGCTGGCCATGACAGGGATTTGATGTGGTGGTCCTTCATCCACACATCGATTGACCTAGCTGTGTGGCATGGCGCATTGTCCTGCTGGAAAAAACAGTCCTCAGAGTTGGGGAACATTGCCTGAGCAGAAGGAATCAACTGTTTTTCCCGGATAAACTTGTCTGCAGCTTGATTCATACATCCTTCGCAAAGATTAACCTGCTCAATTCCAGCCTTGCTGAAGCATCCCCAGATCATCATCGATCCTCCACCAAATTTCATCATGGGTTCAAGACACTGTGCCTTGTACGGCTCTCCAGGTGTCTGTCTATTAGACAACCAGATGTTAAGCAAAGCTGAAAATTAGACCGATCAGAGAAGATTACCTTACTTCAGTCTCCTATGGTCCAATCCTTGTGGTCTTTAGCAAACTTCAGCCTGGCTCTCCTTTGCTTCTCATTGATGAAAGGCTTTTTTCTAGCTTTTCATGACTTGAGCCCTGCCTCTAGGAGCCTGTTACGAATTGTTCTTGCCATGCACTTCACCCCATCTGTGATTTGTGTCATGGTCCAGTCCGGAGTTTATTTTCTGCTGTCTTCACTCTGGACTGGTCAAGCGGGGGTTAATGTCATCAGTCTCGCTCTGGAGCTAGCTGGGCTATTTCAGTCTCTCACAGTCTGCTGACCAGTGTTAGTGATAGCTCAAGCTTCCAGTTTAGAGCCTCTGACCCTTGTACCTTGGTGTTCCTCCTGCCTTTGACTGATATACACGTGTATGACCCGGACTGATTTCTGACCCCGTCTCTGGGTACTCGTCTCTGCTGTTACGTTCCCTCTCTGGCATCTGACTCCCCGGCTTGTACCCCGACCACGTATTTCGTCTCACATTTTGGACCCCATGCTCATGTTCTGGCTTTCTGTCTCTCGGCTTGGTATTTTGACTACGTGTATTGCTGCTCCTTCTGGTACATCTGCTCCTGCTAGTTTCTGACTCGGTTCGTCTGACTATTCTCTCTCGTTACCTGTGGCACCTGTGCTGTTGCTCAGGGCTGCTGCTCTTAGTGTGTAACCTCTCTTCCCTCACCAGCTCCCCCTGGTGGAGGTTTCACTACATTTTGCCTTTTTTTGTAGGTCACTTGATGTCATCCTGCGGTTGCTGAGTGACATTCGAATAAGATGACGGTCATCCCGGTCAGTGGAGAGTCGTTTTTGCCCTCTGCCAGTGTGTAGCTTTGTTGTTCCCAATATCTGCTGCTTGACCTTGTTGTAGTGAACTGCCGTCTTAGAAATTTTAAGGATGGAGGCAACATGACGCTCACTGTATTCTTCTGTAAAAAGTAAAACCAGATGTAAACCCTTCTTTTCCTCACTCAAGTCTTTTCTTTTCAACGCCTTTGGCATGGCTAAAAGTTATTTTTTTCATTCCTATTACTTTTGGGATATTACTAGCACTTGTTTTGCCATTCAGCTTGTCCTATTGCAAGAGGATTGTGAAAACCACAGCAGGGTTTTTTAAGCTTTCCTTCGTTAAATAAGATTTGGTTCACGTGTTCACCTAATTAGAAGCACATTAAGTAGAAAGTGATGTACTGTGGTTGGAATTCAACTGACACTGGAAAGGAATGGCTGTCAGATATGTAGAGAAGCTGATTTTTATAAAACTATGCAGTGGTCTCTTAATTTTTGCCAGAGCTGTATTTACAGGTGCTTCTCAGAAAATTACAATATCATCAAAAAGATCATTTATTTCAGTTCTTCATTACAAAAAGTGAAACTCATATATTATATCATTACAGGGTGATCTATTTCAAGTGTTTATTTCTGTTAATGTTGATGATCATTGCATACAGCCAATGAAAACCCAAAAGTCATTATCTCAGTAAATTAGAATACTTTATAACACCAGCTTGAAAAATTACTTCAAATTTCAAAATGTTGGCCTACTGAAGTGTATCTTCAGTAAATGCATTCAATTCTTGGTCGGGGCTCCTTTTGCATCAATTACTGCATCAATGCAGTGTGGAATGGAGGCTATGAGCCTGTGGCACTGCTGAGATGTTATGGAAGCCCAGGTTGTTTTGATAGCAGCCTTCAGCTTGTCTGCATTGCTGGGTCTAGTGTATCTCATCTTCCTCTTTGCCATACCCCATAGATTCTCTATAGGCTTAAAGTCAGGTGAGTTTGCTGGCCATTCAAGCACAGCGGTACTCGGTACTGTTGTTTTTAAATCAGATGTTGGTACTTTTGGCAGAGTGGACAGGTGTCAATTCTTGCTGGAGAATGAAATTTCCATCTCCAAAAAGGAAGCATGAGAGAATCATGAAGTGCACTAAAATTTCCTGGTAGATGGCTGCGCTGACTTTGGTCTTAAGAAAACATAGTAGACCAACAGCTGCAGATGACATGGCTCCCCAAACCATCACTGATTGTGGAAACTTCACACTCGACTTTAAGCAGCTTGGATTGTGTGCCTCTCCACTCTTCCTCCAGACTCTGGTACCTTAATTTCCATAAAATTGAAAATGTACCTTTCTTGTGGAGTGTGTCAATAACTGCCTTCTGGACATGTGTCAAGTCAGCAATCCTCCCCAAGATTGTGGAGCCTACTAAAACAAACTAAGAGACCTTTTTAAACACTTAGGAAGCCTTTGCAGGTGTTTTTTTTTTTTTACTAGGAAACAGAATCTTGCTTCTCCCATCAATTCAACACCTGTTAGTCTATGAAAAGTGCTGTGGTCATTCACTACACAGTGCCTGTGAATAGTGATCACTTTACTGCTATTCACAGTCGCCAGAGCAAGAGTCGAGGAACGTGGACAATGGCGGAGCTTCTCGGTAACATTTTGGGCAATAAATTGGTGAACGTGGGACTTTCTATTGCTTTCATTTCTGACTTTCTAATGTTTTTCGGACTCCTTTGGGTTCAGTAGACTAAGACAGACTTGCATGGCTTTTTTTTCATTTTTTAATAAATTGGTGAATGAGGCATAGTGTGGGGGAATCTTTATTCAAATAAAGCATTTTTTCTGTGAGTGTTTTTCTTTTTCATTACTGAGTTAGTAATGGGGGTGTCTGATAGACACCTCTCCACTACTAACCCCAGGGGTTGGTGGCAGCTGTAATATTTGGCAAATCACAGCTGTCATATACACCAACTACCACCACAGCAGGGCAATCGGGGAAAGTTGGGCAAAGCATCAGAATTGGTACATCTTATGAATTGGTGTGCCAATTTTGGTGAGGCTGCGGGTTTGTATTTTAGGCTGGGAAGGGCCCGATAACCTTGGACCTTCACAGCCTGATAATATAAGCCAGCAGATGTCTGCTTTACCTTGGCTGGTTATTCAAAATAGGAGTCACCCCACGTAATTTCTTAAAATTATTTATTTATTTAATAGGTTAAAGAAGACAAAACACCATGTAATGCCACATGAAAGGCACTAAAAGATGAACGTTTATTATATGTAGGGGACTTCTGACATTAAATAGCTACATGGCATCTGTCTATTCTATATATCTATCAATTCTATCTCTCTATTCTGACGGTCCAAGATGTGCATTTACTGTACTTGGCTCAGGTTTCCTTTAAGATATATGTGTAATAATCGGGCAGCATACACAAAGTCTGTGTGGTGTCTGTTTTTTTCTCACACCTATAGACTTGCATTGAAGAGTCTTATTCAATATACAAAGTCAATCGCAGCATGCTTCATTTTTTTTTCTTCAGTCTGATTAGAGCTGAGGAAAAACTAGCAGATGAGAAGGGTCTAATTTAATAACATTGGTCAGAGTGCAATGCAATATTTTCTCACATTGCACTCCTCCGGATTATATGCCAGTGTGAGCAAGCCCTAAAATTGCTGGTGGTCAAAAATGCTGACAAAGCGTTTAGGAGAAGATCAACTCTAAAAATACTCTTAAAAAGATACATAAGGAAAAACATGCTTGCATTTACTGGAGTGTTTTCCTCTTGAAAAAGACAGCAGATTTGCCTGCCTGGCGAAGACATTATACACTGTGTGCAGAATTATTAAGCAAATCACATCATCCTTTTTATACATGTTGTCCTACTGCAAGCTGTATAGGCTTGAAAGCCAACTGCCAATTATGTAAATCAGGTGATTTGCATTTCTGTAATGAGGAGGGGTGTGGTGTAATGACATCAACACCCTATATAAGGTGTGCTTAATTATTAGGCAACTTCCATTCCTTTGGTAAAATGGGTCAGAAGAAAGATTTGACGGACTCTGAAAAGTCAAAAATTGTGAGATGTCTTGCAGAAGGATGCAGCAGTCTTGAAATTGCCAAACTTTTAAAGCGTGATCACCGAACAATCAAGCGTTTTATTGCAAATAGCCAACAGGATTGCAAGAAGCGTGTTGATAAAAAAAGGTGCAAAATAACTGCCCATGAATTGAGGAAAATCAAGCGTGAAGCTGCCAAGATGCCAATTGCCACCAGTTTTGCCATATTTCAGAGCTGCAACGTTACTGGAGTATCAAAAAGCTCAAGGTGTGCCATACTCAGGGACATGGCCAAGGTAAGGAAGGCTGAAAAACGACCACCTTTGAACAAGAAACATAAGATAAAACGTCAAGACTGGGCCAAGAAATATCTTAAGACAGATTTTTGTAAGGTTTTATGGACTGATGAAATGAAAGTGGCTCTTGATGGGCCAGATGGATGGGCCCAAGGCTGGATCAGAAAAGGGCAATGAGCTCCACTCCGAGCTGGTACTGGTATGGGTTGGTATCATCAAAGATGAACTTGTGGGACCTTTTCGGGTTGAGGATGGAGTGAAGCTCAACTCCCAGACCTACTGCCAGATTCTGGAAGACACCTTCTTCAAGCAGTGGTACAGGAAGAAGTCGGTATCGTTCAAGAAAAACATGATTTTCATGTAGGACAATGCTCTATCACATGCATCCAAATACTCCACAGCATGGCTGGCCAGCAAAGGTCTAAAAGAAGAAAAAATAATGACATGGCCCCCCTTGTTCACCTGATCTGAACCCCATAGAGAACCTGTGGTCCCTCATAAAATGTGAGAGCTACAAGGAGGGAAAACAGTACACCTCTCGGAACATTGTCTGGGAGGCTGTGGTGGCTGCGGCACGCAATATTGATCGTAAACAGATCAAGCAACTCACAGAATCTATGGATGGAAGGCTTTTGAGTGTCATCGTAAAGAAAGGTGACTATATTGGTCACTGATTTTTTTGTTTGTTTTTGAATATCAGAAATGTTCATTTCTAAATTTTGTGTTGTTATATTGGTTTACCTGGTGAAAATAAACAAGTGAGATGGGTATATATTTGGTTTTTATTAAGTTGCCTAATAATTCTACACAGTAATAGTTACCTGAAAAAACAGATATCCTCCTAAGACAGCCAAATCTAAAAAAACACCCACTCCAACTTCCAAAAATATTAAGCTTTGATATTTATGAGTCTTTTGGGGTTGATTGAGAACATAGTTGTTGTTCAATAATAAAAAGAATCCTCTCAAATACAACTTGCCTAATAATTCTGCACGCAGTGTATGCATACACCCCAACAGAGAAAGGTAATACTTCATCATGGGAAAACCTTTTAAATGTTACAGATTATAAGAATGCATGCTCTAGGAGCATATAAATCAAAATATATTTGGAGACAGAAGTAGATTGGGCCCATAAAAGTGAATTATTCTGAGACCCAGACAGTTAAGCTGTACAGACTCTACGCACGGTGCATCCACTTTCAATTGCAAAGTAAACTATTCAGACTATATCTCCACATTGTACATGGAGACAGAAATACACAGATCCAGCGGACTGGCAGCTTCATTTGAGACGGTCCATGGCCTGATTTCATCTGCATTATTGTGGATGGGCCCCTTTTATAGCATCAGAACCCTGCAAGAAGATTTTGCTTACTGTTTGAACGTAATCTACCAATGCAGTTGTTCTAGGTTAAAGACTCATTTAGGGTATGTGCACACACTGCGGATTCTGCTGCGGATCCGCAGCAGATTTGGCCCTGCGGATCCGCAGCAGATCCGCAAGCAATGTACAGTACCATGTTAGCCAATGGGATTTTAAATCCGCAGCATGTCAATTCTTTCTGCGGATTCCGCAGCGGTTTCACACCTGTTCCATTGTCCAGGTGTCAAACCACAGGGGAAAACCGCTGGCAAATCCTCAGGAAAACCACAGGTCACTTTACCTGCGGTTTTACCTGAAAATCCGCACGGAAAAATCTGCAGGTGAATCCGCACTGTGTGCTCTCACCCTTAGACATAAGTGATTTTTCTTGTGTGCAAAAAGCAGTGTTATAAATATTTTCGATCCAATTTTAATTAATATTTGGTTAGTGTCAGTTTTTACCATCCGTATTTCATTATTGATTTTCACTTATGAAAAAAATAAATTAAAAAGCTTCTCCTATACTTCACAATGGCAAGCACAGAGGACAGACAGACCGTACAATGATGTCATCTGTGTGCTGTCTGGCTTTTCACAGATCCATAGATTTGCATAGCTAATTTTGATCTCTGACTGATCAGAAAACAGACATGCCTCGTTGATTTTTTTTTCAAACACTTGACCTGTAAAAAAAATACAGTCATGTGAATAGCACCGTAGACTTTATTAGGGTGTGTGCACACGCTGCGGATTCTGCTGCGGATCCGCAGCGGTTTTGGCCCTGCAGACCCGCAGCAGTTTCTGCTGCGGTGTACAGTAGCATTATAACCTATGGAAAACGAAAACCGCAGTGCAGACGGAGCGGATTTTTCCACGCGGTTTTGCTGCGGTTTACAATCCGCAGAAATAAATGACATGTCAATTCTTTCTGTGGATTCCGCTGCGGTTTGCCATCTGCTCCATTGTGGAGATGATAAACCGCAGGGTAATCCGCAGATAAACCGCAGGTCTTCTGACCTGTGGATTTTACTAAATCCGCAGAGCATTCCGCAGCGTGTGCACACACCCTAATGTACATACTCTATCAGTGAAAAGCACAGGTTAAAGCACATAAATGAAAAACAGATGTCAAAATGAGGCTTAATTTCCATGATTTTATTTTTGTTTATATTTTATATACATATTAAAGTAGAGAAATATTTGAACTTATGACAAAGAAAGCTTATAATGGCTGCAGAGCTGTAGAGTTAGATACTGAAAAGCAAAATGTCTTAGGAGAAAGAATATATAAGAAAGGAAATAGCATGAGTACAAAAAATTAGTTGACATGGTTGCAAGTTGCCGATGGGTTTTTATGAAAGCTGGGGGTCTATTGAAGACCTCCATGCTTGTCTTCACAGAGCTCCCTTGAAACCCTCCCTGCGGCCAGGCTTCACAGGACACTGTGACTTTTGCTATATACAGCAATGCTGCAGCATTGCTGTATAATAATAATAATAATCTTTATTTATATAGCGCCAACATATTCCGCAGTGCTTTACAGTTTAACAGTTTCAAATCACAAGCCATAAGTAACAACGTTAACAATACAATAATTAAAGCAAAATAAGACAAAATAAGACGACCCTGCTCGTGAGAGCTCACAATCTACAATGAGGTGAGGGAGATACAGAGTACAGGTGTGTATTCACAATTGTGTATTTACAATGAAGGTCCAGCCATCTTGAGGGAGCGGGGATAGATGGAGATGGGCTACACATGCACACTTACACATAGAATGACTTTGATTAGTGAACGTGATAGGCCGCTCTGAACAAGTGTGTTTTGAGGGAGCGCCTAAAACTATGCAAATTGTGGTTAGTCCTAATTTCTTGGGGTAGAGCATTCCAGTATATAGGACAACCAATCAGACAATTGCAGCTTTAAGTCCCCTAAGGGAAACAAGACCAGTGAAAAGTTAAAAGTCATATAAAATATTAAAAATCTCTAAGCCTCTGTACTGAAGAGGCAATCTCCCCTCTCCTCCACTCTCTCTTTTTGCAGTAAGGCCAGAGCTAAGGTACCATTATATGATTATATGAGTAAGGCCGGAGTCACACTAGCGTACAATACGGCCGAGTGCTGTGCGAGAAAACATCACATAGCACTGGGCCCAGTGTTACTCTATGGGGCAATACATATTAGTGTATTTTTTCTCCATGCTTCTTTGCAGAGGCGTATCTAGGGGGGGCAGCCGGCAGGGGAGTGCAGTTGGGCCGCCTAATGCGGGAGCAATTGTACTGGTGTCTGTACAGACGCCAGTACAATTGAAGCTCTGACTGCTGGGCCAGAGAGACGTCAACAGCACGATCAGGTCATGTAATCACACTGCTGAGGTCACTCACCGGCACCTAGAGCAAACGCTGGTGGTAAGTGTGCTCCACTCTGGAGCTGAAGAACCACCAAAGATTAAGGGGGGGCACTTTATGGACCCTCCAGGATGCCCTATTGTGGCAGGTAACGGAAGATTGTGTGAGATTATATCAAATATTGTTGATTATTTTCTTAAACCCATTGTCTCCACCCTACCATCTTTTATTAAGGACACCACATTGGCCTTTCAACATATTGACCAATTACATCTGGATAAAAATATGATCATGGTCACAGCCGATGTGGAAGCGCTTTATACTTCCATCAGACATTCTGATGGATTAGCCGCCACAAGATGGTTTTTGAATGCTAGTAACATCAGTTCCCCCATTGCTGACCTGATTTTGATTTTACTTGAATTTGTTTTACATCATAATGTTTTTACATTTAATAATTCAATTTTTTTGCAGTTTTACAGTTACAAGGTACAGCGATGGGGGACTCCTGGGCACCGGCTTATGCCAATTTATTTTTGGGAGCATGAGAGAGGGATGTTTTTCAGGGTGACCTCATCCAGGGTGTGAATAATGTTCACAACTGGATGAGGTACATCAATGATATTTTCTTTTTGTGGGAGGGGACAGTGGAAGATTTGAATACTTTTAAGAGTAATCTAAACAATAATGATATTAATTTAAGACTCACTTTCCACCATGGTAGAAACTTGGAGTTCCTGGATCTCTATATCTCAGCATCTCTGGATGGTCAACTACACACTGAAGTTTTTAGAAAACCAACATCAACGAATTCATTGCTACAAGCGAACTCTGTTATGAGTTCATTTTCTCCTTCACCTCTGATGTCTGATGAACTCCCTCTGCTGGTGAAAGGAGGTAGTGAAATTGATCTGGATGGGAAGAACCTGTCATCTGAACAGGTGGAGTGTGATTGGACATCCGGAATTTCTGAGTGGATATAAGGCAGCCGACGCCCTGCAAAGTTGCTGGTGATCCTTTCTGCTCTGAGCTCTGGCATCCAGTTTAGTTCCTGTCTACTAAAAGCTAAGTTTTTGCTCTGCTATTTTTCCATGAGATTTTGTCTGTTTTCTTAGTGTTTGTGTTCAGCCTTCCCTGGTTGGGACGGGCTGAACTCCATTTTTGTCTCTGATCAGTTGATCTCTTTGCTCTGTCTTCAGAATATACCAGAGTGCTGATATAGTGATTTTGAAGTCTAGTGACTTCAGGGCCTTTTCTATCAAACGTGTTGGACATTATTTTTGGCAGGGGTTTTTGCGTGATTGCAGCCAGCATCTTTTCTGTCCTTTCCTATCTAGTTAGTTGGGCCCCATCATTTGCTCAGCCTGTCTTTCTGTCTGTGTTTGTGTTTTCATCTGTTTTTTACCGACAATACATGTTGAGGGCTGTCTATTGCTTTGGGGTCTGCTCTGGGGCAGTTTAGAATTCCCCTTTCTTTCTTTAGGCTTATTTAGCTCTCCGGCTGTGACGAGGGGTCTAGGGCTCCGTAGGAACCCCCCACGGCAATTGTTAGTTGTGGTGAATAGGATCAGGGGTCTGCAATCCGATAGCTGCCAACCTCTCCGGTTTTCTGGACTTAGCTTGTGTTTTTGTTTTTTCCTCCTCCGGTGACTCATTCATAACAGGACTACTCTCATCCTGGATCAATTATTAAAAGCATTCCCATTGGTCAAACCCTTAGAGCTAAAAGGATGTGCTCAGACGAAGGTTGATTTGAAAAACAGGCATCAGATTTGATACGTAGGTTAAAAGCTAGAGGGTACAGTAATTGATGTATCGTGTAAAACAGGATATCGGAGGGCAAAGAAATCTTCAAGGGACCAATTGCTTTATGGTAAACCGCATGGAACGGATCAGAAATAATATGACCAGGTAAGATTTATCAGTGAGTATAATAACCAGTGGAAAGCCCTCACTGATGTTGTTCGAAAACATTGGGGAGTGTTGTTGGTGGATCCAGTGTTGAGAAAAATTTTACCAACAATAAATTGTTGAAACCTTTTTCACATCCTCCCTGCACGCAATAGCACTGTACTAATGACCGGCTCATGCAGCTTAACTTGAATACCTCTATTTGTTATAACGATGGCTAGACTATGTGTGTCAAGCACTTCTTGCCTTTTATGTCACCATTATTTCCTCTTAGATTGTAAGATTGTGAGCAGGACCCTCCTGTAATTATTGAATTATGTGTTACCCAGTAATGTCTTTATTATTTGTACATGTCCTATCTGAATTGTAAAGTACTGTGGAATATGTTGTCACTAGAGAAATAAAAATTATTATTATTTTGACTTTTTAAATTGCTTTTTTAGAAGTGCATAAGAAAACTACACCCACATGGCAAAGTGCTGGGCACGTCGTTTAAGGACAAAGATAAAATTAAGAAAAAAGGAAAATACAGGCAATTGTCACAACTCTGTTGTCGGGGCTTGTTTCCTGTACCTAACGCTAGGGTGCCCTAGCTTGTCCTGTTCTTCAGATTACTTCTGATGGTGAAGACACCATGGCCACGTACCTTGCGTTAGCTCCTGAATCCCCCCCTCAGTCTGTACCCTTCCCCCATCCAGGGAAAAGGGGAGTAGTAGTGTACCATTATACAGCATCCAGACTAACAAGGTAATACGAACAGGGATAACGAAAAATACCAATCATACATATACTGTACATATAACAGAGGAATGTACCAAGGAGTGAAGCATGGGGTTAAACCAAAGTAGAAGAAGGGGAATTATCAAAACCCAAAACAACCACAGGTATATCCACCAAACTCATTCTCAGATAACATCCACCAGCCAGCCATGCAGCAAAACTACTCTGACAATGAATGCTAGCCAGGGCCCAGATTATATAGGAGATGGGAGTAGCTAACAGTAAACAGCTGAGCCTTAATGATAGAAAGCTTCCAGAAGCTCTCAACTGAGCAGATTAACCCCTGCCCTGCTAAAAGAAACCTACACCATTTAATATGAAGGTAAAGTGCTTCTAATCAGTGGGGGAGTAGGAGACACTGCAGTCTTCTGGATCCTCTCTGTCATTACAGTAATAAAACAAATGCACAAACCACATAAGAAAAGTTATTTATTTTTGAATTATCCACTTGACATTGTTTAAGGCCATTCTTCTCATTTTACTTATTGCTTGCACTCCCCTTAATTTTAGGACTTTAGAAATTCACAGGTATTGAGCCTCAAGACTTCTATAGTTATGATCAGTGACTCACCATAATTGGATGGAGATTACTAGAGGTTCTACTATCTTCATGAGTGACCACCCATGAGGATTACCTCTTACTGAGAATTAGATCCTCTAGATTTGGTTCCTGCAAACATATATGATATAACATATTCACAGGAAATCTACCATAAATACACTTCAGCAGCCACTTCTAGCTGATTAAGCTTTATGTAGACCAGGATGCAGGTAATTGTTCATTATTTCACAGTATGGGGAAGAAGAGGATCAGTCAGAACAGAATGAACACCAACCTGAGCGTTCCAGCAGCTGCCAAATAGCTCAGGGGAATTACACAGCTGCCAGAATACAAAGGGTCTAAGTTCAAATCCCAAGATGAACATTACAATCACTTTCGAAATATATACACTAAAATTTCTGTTTACCTCGCAAGCTGGGAAACGTTCTGAAAAATGTGTCCATGACATAGCAATCTAACATTATGCATAGATATGAGTGCGCGGTACATTGTTTGACCTCTATTATACACCAAAAATACAGATTTATGAGTGTAAACAAATATATATAACAAACTGAAATAGAAACCCCGTACCCAGAATGGCAGATAGCAATCGAAATATACAAACTTCCACTTTTTGCAGCTCGTTAGCCTTGATCATCCCTAAAGATTAGAATCTAATTAGCTGCATGCACACAACGATTACCACAACATCCAGTAGCATCATTGTGCCATACTGACTGTGAATTATTGAAGTCACCTTGAGAGTGCTTTACCGGATTAGCAATCATGATCTGAATTTAATCAAACACCAGGTGCTTAATACTCTGAATAGCAATTTACATGAGAGAACTTTATGTTTCTCATTTGCTTTGCATTATAGTTTATGTTTGCAACTGTTTATTTGTTTTCTCTGACTGCATTAGATGACAACTGCAATCTTTTCATTAGGTTTGTTCTGTAAAGAAAATTGATGACATTGATTCAAACACAAATGAATAGAGAAAGAGGCTTTTTTTACACATATTACAATAGAAATCTAGTCTTGCATTGGTAGATATAGACAGCTTGTATAATTTATTTAATTTTTTGTTTTGTGGTGGTCACTTAAGACATCTACATCTTTCATCTCCAGTTCTGATTTTAGAGATGAGCAAATTGATTAGATGTGAATAGAATTCATGGTGATAGCCATGGCTGAGCTTCTGCCCGGTTTCGTTCTGGCACTTTACAGGACAATTGTGTCCCAGTTCCAGTGTGCTGTCAGGTGTGGGGTGCATCACAGTCACTTGTAGGCTGCAGGCCTGTGCTTTCTCCAGGTCTCCATCTTCATTAATCGCCGCACGTAACTCAAGGGACAGACAGTTCGTTTCAGCAAGCAAAAGTTTGCAGGACCGTTCAAGCTCATCAAATTGTAAGACTCCATATTTGGCACAACACTACTTTGTTCTTGTTTCCTTAATGCAGTGCATCTTCAACATTACTATCTGTTCCTCCTGGACTATCCTATATTCACTTTTCCTGTCAGTTCCAAGGATTTCCTGTCCAGTCTCAGAGTGCACATGGAATCCATCACCTTCCCTTCACGCGGTTCCACATCCATCGTCCTCTAAATGTCAGAGAATAAGGCACTCTTCATTGTTCCTGCAGCGGGCCTTGAGCTCCAGACGTTGCAGGAATATCTGCAAGGTATCCCAGTAAGGCCTCCTACTGCCCCAAATGATAGATGCTTACCCACTGCAACTTGAACTTGATGTTGGTTACTGTACTTCCCTATCTGATTAACTGTCAGGAAGCAGTCCCTTTTTAGTGGTGCTTGCCCCTCCCATTATGGGCTAGTCCCAAACCTTAACTATGTTTGTCCATACAGCATGTGGCTGGGCAGACCTCCTTCACAAACATTATACATTATATTTACATACTTTAAACTTATACTTATATAATGCTTACCAGAGTCTATCTTACCCTATAGTCATTACCTTATTCCCAAAATCTGAACCTATATCTGTTCCATACTGTACGTGACAAAACATATCTAAAAGTGCATGACACTGTTCATATTATAATAAACAGCACAGTACAAGTGGCATCTTTAGGGGTAGGACCACAATAGTATAGTCTACCACTCTTACATATGCAGATGGGTTCAGTAATACCTGCACTGGCTCTTTCCCAGTCAGATACCCTTAGCCTTGATGATACAGACTTCTGAGTCTGCAGCTTAGCGCAGGTTGGCAAGTAATAAGATTTGGTCCAGTTTGCCATGTATATACTTTCTTGTCCAGACATCAATGTACTGTCAAAGACGATATTTGTCCTGCATGTCAGCTTGCTTTGTCATGCCCAAGTTAACAAGATTGTCCTCCGCAAGTGTGGAAAACCATATATTTGTCAAAATGAATCAGGAATAGATAACTGATGATTTTAATTCACCTTAGCCTGATGTTATGTCCTCTGTCTTCCTGTTTTTTGTGCTCTACTCTATTTTGTTGCCGCAGTGCCAATATCCCCTGGCTAACTTGGATCACGTGACTTATATCTATGCTGTACTACTGCTGCTACTGCTGTGGCTGCCAATACCAGAAACTGACTTATCCTTACCTGTCCCATCATATTGCATGCTCTGCGCCTACTGCTGTTGCCACCGCCAATAGACACCCACAAATCTCCTTCCTGTCCATTGAGTTCTAAAGCTATACTGTACAGCGCCTGCCAGGGCTATCCATTATGATCCTACGCAGCCAGACATTTCCTTGCCTGTCAACTCCAAGGTTATACGTTGCTATCAAAAACATCTGTCTTCTGCTTATTGCAACTGTATAAATTGCAGAAAAGAGTATGTGACTAAAATGTAGTTAAACCAGGTTATTTTTCCAATGTATTGTTATTTGGAGTACTTGAAGCTTCTTTTTCCTTTTTGAAGTGTTTTAGAAAAGCTAATTTCACAAAAATATAATAGCGATACATTTTTGCACCTGAATTATAGCCACAAATACAGCCAAACCAAATATATCTGATCACATAGACTAACAACATAATAGCTACTTATGAGTTGGCTAGTTTGGTTCACCAGACTCATGGTAAGGCCAGCATTTTATAGTTGAATAGGTGCAGAGGAGAAGACTGGGCTGTGGGTGCTGACAGAGCACTGGGTCTGGAACTGCTGGGGTTGAACCTACTGTTGCAGGGGAGAAGGAGATTTGAGACAGATCAGACCCTTAACCTGTGTAGAAGGGGCATGGCGAACCAGAGAGGAACAAAAGGGTTTGCACGGGAAAAGGAGGGGGTTTCCCGCCAAAGAGAGGAGTCAGTGAGGATGAGGCTGCGGGGAAAGATAGACCGCATATTAGCTATAACAGCCAGATTCAGCGAGGACTCCCAGGTTTCAGCAGGTGTGCGAAGGAATGTACGCCGAGTGGAGGATTGTGGTGGACTCCACTCTGCTGCACTGCAGCATAATGGACTAATGGATCAGCGGGTAAGACCGGTGACTGCCCGCTGCCACCAGAAGTGAGACCCACTTGTTAGGCGGGGAAACTGGAAGAACTCAGCATCAGCCTCAGCCAGCTTCCAACAAACCATCTGACTCAGGAATTGCAATGGACAAGCGAGTCACGGTAAGTGGAATTAATATATAGACTACCATTTTTTAATTACTCTTTCTCTGTTTATCCCTCAGCCTTTAAATGTTTATTTTTTGTTGCTCCCTGCGAGGAAGTTACCCCTATATTCAGTGTCGGACTAGAGTGCCAAGGGCCTACCAGTAACATTGACTTTGGGGGGTCCACTTTTCACCTGCATACAAATATTACATTATTCTTGTTTATTAATTTACCTATATCTCTCTATAATAATAAACTGGGTAATTTAGGTAATGAATGATAAGATGCTGCCTTTTTATGTACAGAGTGAATCAAGTAAATTATGCCAAGTACTGCCAATGCAGTGGGGTTGGGGGCCCGGGTCTGCACAGGGGCCCACCAGGTAAATCCCCTGTTTCCCTATGGGCCAGTCCGAGCCTGCCTGTAGTGATTAAAGAGTAATTGTAAATCCCTAGTACAGCAACAAACTCTCTCCGTATATGTTCAGATGACGCCAAATTTCAAAAACAAGCTAAGACTCTCTCGTCTAATCTTCAACAAAGAGGGTATAACCATAAAACAATTAGGGCCGGATACAGGAGAGCTCAATTTACTCCCAGAAATCAGCTATTAGTACATAAACGTAAGGTGAAGACAGCAGAACAACCAGTACGTCTTATAACTACCTTTAATTCAAGATGGACGGATGTTATGGACATACTCTGGAAACATTGGCCTATTCTAAGAGCCGATGAAGACTTATGTAAAGTTTTACCTACCCATCCAAGTGTAACTTGGAGACGATCAAAAAATCTGAAGGACCTCCTTACAAGGAGCCACTATGTGGCTCCACAAAAATCATTTTTTTCAGAACGAACTGGCCCTAGGTGGGGAAGTTTTCAATGCAGTAACTGCTCAGCCTGCAAATATGTTGAGAGGGCATTTACTTTTAACAACAGTGAGGCCACGAGGACATATAACATCACACATCACGTTACATGTACAACAGATATGGTTGTATACTATGCATCTTGCCCTTGTGGGCTTATATATATTGGGATGACAACTCGACAATTGAGAATTAGAATTCTCGAACATGTGAGAGATATTAAAAATGCAGTGGCGGTGCAGGATCCAACAATCTTGAAAACTATACCTAGACACTTTCATGCTTGTCATAAAAGTGACCCCAAATGGCTTAAGGTGAAGGGAATAGATAGGGTACAATTGTGTACTCGGGGGGTGATTATAAGAGGGAATTGCTTAAAAAAGAAACTAAATGGATGGTTGTGCTCGATACATGTGCCCCGAAGGGCCTCAATGAAACATTGAGCTTCAAGTCCTTTTTATAGTAGGCGCAAATTTTAATTGTCTTTTGTCCTTTGAGTGTGTCCAGTGTTAATTTTATGTTGTTTTAACAATTTCTTCTAGTACATATCAACACACTGAAGCTCTGATTTTCGTATCACACAAGGGAGTTTGCTCCTTAATGTTTGGATCTACTACTGGCTCTATGGACCCAGATGGAGTGATATGGTTCTGGATCAAAAGAAAACAATATCAAGCAAATTTTTATACTGCATATTTTTTCTCCATATTGGTTATGATAATCTGATGATTCTATGCTAATTATATAGATATTATGTACAATTGTATCTGTATACAGTTAAAGATTGTATGATATTCTGTATGTATTGGCATATGGAGATTTATGTAGCCAAAATTATGTATGATTTTGATCCTATTACAGGTTATTGATGTGGTGATGTGGTCACCTACATTGTTATTTTCCCCCTTTTTTTATTTATTATATGGGGGCGTCTTGAGGTATAATTTACCTCGATTATAATAACTATAGTAAATGGATTTTGAGAAATTTTCTGACTATATAGGCATGGTATGTAATTCTCTTTGTCCCTCTCATTTATCTATGTGATGTCGGCTTTATATGGGGGTACATTTCAAGTATGGCCTATTTTCATTGCAACGTCCATATAGGAGAAACATACACTCACTGGCCACTTTATTAGGTACACCTGTCCAACTGTGTGTTAAGACTTAATTTCTAATCAGCCAATCACATGGCGGCAACTCAGTGCATTTAGGCATGTAGACATGGTCAAGACAATCTCCTGCAGTTCAAACCGAGCATCAGTATGGGGAAGAAAGGTGATTTGAGTGCCTTTGAACGTGGCATGATTGTTGGTGCCAGAAGGGCTGGTCTGAGTATTTCAGAAACTGCTGATCTACTGGGATTTTCACGCACAACCATCTCTAGGGTTTACAGAGAATGGTCCGAAAAAGAAAAAAAATCCAGTGAGCGGCAGTTCTGTGGCCGGAAATGCCTTGTTGATGCCAGAGGTCAGAGGAGAATGGGCAGACTGGTTCGAGCTGATAGAAAGGCAACAGTGACTCAAATTGCCACCCGTTACAACCAAGGTAGGCAGAAGAGCATCTCTGAACGCACAGTGCGTCGAACTTTGAGGCAGATGGGCTACAGCAGCAGAAGACCACACTGGCTACCACTCCTCTCAGCTAAGAACAGGAAACTGAGGCTACAATTTGCACAAGCTCATCGAAATTGGACAGTAGAAGATTGGAAAAACGTTGCCTGGTCTGATGAGTCTCGATTTCTGCTGCGACATTCGGATGGTAGGGTCAGAATTTGGCGTAAACAACATGAAAGCATGGATCCATCCTGCCTTGTATCAACGGTTCAGGCTGGTGGTGGTGGTGTCATGGTGTGAGGAATTTTTTCTTGGCACTCTTTGGTCCCCTTGGTACCAATTGAGCATCGTTGCAACGCCACAGCCTACCTGAGTATTGTTGCTGACCATGTCCATCCCTTTATGACCACAATGTACCCAACATCTGATGGCTACTTTCAGCAGGATAATGCGCCATGTCATAAAGCTCGAATCATCTCAGATTGGTTTCTTGAACATGACAATGAGTTCACTGTCCTCAAATGGCCTCCTCAGTCACCAGATCTCAATCCAATAGAGCATCTTTGGGATGTGGTGGAACGGGAGATTCGCATCAGGGATGTGCAGCCGACAAATCTGCGCCAACTGTGTGATGCCATCATGTCAATATGGTCCAAAATCTCTGAGGAATGCTTCCAGCACCTTGTTGAATCTCTGCCACGAAGAATTGAGGCAGTTCTGAAGGCAAAAGGGGGTCCAACCCCTTACTAGCATGGTGTACCTAATAAAGTGGCCAGTGAGTGTAGATATCCTCCGTTCCCACAGGCTTGAGCGCGCACCGCACATGCGCTGTGTTGCGGCAGGGTGGCTGGTGCTCTAAGGGGCGTCGCGTCGCATGGCAACATGCCCGGTCACATGACCGGACCATGTGACTGTGTGACGCGCGTGTTGAGCGCCGCCTCCCTTGCCGCGTCACAACATGGCGGTGACGCGCCGCACACAGCTGTGGGCGGTCAGTGATCCATGCAGGGGCTATATTAGGAATCAGATATGTTGCTTACTTACCTCCTGATGAAACTGCAGAGGCGGTGAACGCGCGTCGGGGTGTGTTACAGGTCCCCTCCACCTGGGTGGCAGCATGACTACAGGTACACTGGTATTTTTCCATATGGCAATTTTTGTGTGTGCCTTTTTGTTATAGCAATCTGCTGCATCTTGTAGGTCATTTTTAGGCTGCATATTCAGCACAACAATATATAATAGACCTATGCTGCGCCCTATTTAGGTGCTGGGTACCGTTATACAGTTTGTCTCTTATCCATTAACCATAAGTTTGCTGATATTAGGGTGAGGTACTTTTCTCCCCTCCTATACTCTGTATTGTACTATTAAAATATGGTGTTGTATGATATATACTTTTTAATCATGGTGCAATAAAATTTGTTATATATTGGGATCATATTCCTTCATTTTTCTCTGTTTGGTTTAAATGTTTATTTTTTGTTGCTCCCTGCGAGGAAGTTACCCCTATATTCAGTGTCGGACTAGAGTGCCAAGGGTCTACCAGTAACATTGACTTTGGGGGGTCCACTTTTCACCTGCATACAAATATTACACTATTCTTGTTTATTAATTTACCTATATCTCTCTATAATAATAAACTGGGTAATTTAGGTAATGAATGATAAGATGCTGCCTTTTTATGTACAGAGTGAATCAAGTAAATTATGCCAAGTACTGCCAATGCAGTGGGGTTGGGGGCCCGGGTCTGCACAGGGGCCCACCAGGTAAATCCCCTGTTTCCCTATGGGCCAGTCCGAGCCTGCCTGTAGTGATAAAAGAGTAATTGTAAATCCCTGCTCTGTGCTTCTGTGTCACTGCATCCGGATACCTGTGTTACACATGGGTGAGAAATAACCCTGTGTCACATTGATGTGAAACTGTTCAATGGAAACAAGGTCTGAGCTGTAAGGTCTAAGTAAGATCAAATTAAGATTCAGTATATCCATTTGACCCTAGACTTTGTTAAGAGAAAACAGTTTTGAGATAGCTTGTAAAGGTGTGCTGAAATGTAGATTAGTTGCAGCTAAAAATCTTTTTGTAGACACTAAATAAAATGCCTATAATTCTTATTTAATACCAACATCGGACGTACTATTACGCCAATGTCGGTATCCCCTGCTTTGATGTGAGTTCCGGCGGTGAGACCACATCTTTTCTGGGACATGTCAGGTGTTTTGAATAGCTGACATATACCCGCAATAGTCGCGGGTGGAATCGCGATCCACCCACGATTATTAACTAGTTGAATGACGCTGTCAAACGCCGACAGCGGCATTTAACCCCTTCATGACCAAGCCTACTTTGACCTTAATGACCAGGCCATTTTTTGCAATTCTGACCAGTGTCCATTTATGAGGTAATAACTCTGGAACGCTTCAACGCATCCTAGCGATTCTGAGAATGATTTTTCGTGACATATTGGGATTCATGTTAGTGGTAAATTTAGGTCGATAATTTTTGCGTTTATTTGTGAAAAATCAGAAATTTGGCAAAAATTAGAAAATTTTGCAATTTTCAAATTTTGAATTTTTATTCTGTTAAACCAGAGAGTTATGTGACACAAAATAGTTACTAAATAACATTTCCCACATGTCTACTTTACATCAGCACAATTTTGGAAACAATTTTTTTTGTTAGGAAGTTATAAGGGTTAAAAGTAGTGTTGAGCATTCCGATACCGCAAATATTGGGTATCGGCCGATATTCGCGGTATCGGAATTCCGATACTGAGTTCCGATACTTTTAGCATATCGAATACTGGAAACGGAAGTTCCCATAATGCTATGAGCCAGTTTGATTTGATTCAGCCAATGAGGAATCCTCAGAAGTGTGGGCACATCCTGTTAGGCATGTAGGCATGTTAACTAATGGCATGGCTGTGATTGGCTGCTGAAATGATGTCATGATGCACTATAAAAGCCGCCGCCATTTAGGGTTCACTCTGCTGTGAATTCAGTTAGGGACAGGCTGCTGTTCAAGACTGAGGGACAGTTAGAGATACCGATTTTCAAAATAATATTGTGCTTTACCCAGGCTACATTATCAATCACTGTAGCTTTCTTTTGCCTTGCAGCGCTGTTCACAGTTGTCTGCAAGGTCTGTGTGAGTGCAGCTCACGCTGTGTAGTGTGTCCTGCAGCCACCTCTGGTTGTAGGCCGCTCAGCGTGCGTCACTGCCTCATACATATTTTTCTTTTATTGCTGCTCATTTTTCATTAATTCTCCTATTAGTGTGCATCCATCCGTATCCATATACATTGGTTGCAAACACTATAGGAGTAGACAGCGGAGCCTTTCTGCAGCCTTTCAGTGCTAGTGCCCAATTCTCTGCACTGTTCACGGCTGTCTGAGAGGTCTCTGTGTGTGAGTGCAGCTCACGTTGTAGTGTGTTCTGCAGCCACCTCTGGTTGTAGTCCGTTCATCATGCGTCACTGTCTCATGCATAGTCCTTTTTTTGTTTTATTGCAGCTCATTTTTCCAGATTTTTTTCTCCTATTAGTGTGCTTCCATCCGTATCCATCTACATTGGTTGGTTGCAAACATTATATAGGAGTAGATAGAGGAGCCTTTTTTCTGGCTTGTGCCCTGCAGCCACAGCCAGATTAGTATTAGCCTATTTTTGGAGCCTCATCTATTGCATTGTAGGTTACCTTCCTGCATTGTAATAGCTCCAAAAAGTTTGTGATACTATCGCTTTCACAACTTTGGTCACATCCTTTTTGTTTTTTTGAAAAAAAAACACGTAAATAAAGATCACCAAACACTCCACTTGACAGTTGTGTAGGCCACATTAGCTCATATTAAAGTATAGTCCACACACTTTATAAAATTAGTGTTAGTCCACACACCTTATAAAATTAATGTTTCTTATAACTGTTAGCAGCTGTTCAGGAATAAGCACACTAAGCCCCCCCTTTGTACTTTTCTGCCTATCTTTATCAGTCTACCAAGATGAAGAAGGCAGGGAGTAAGGCACATGGTCGTGGGCGTGGAGTTTCAGCAGGGAGAGGAGGTGGGGATTCTGTGCCTGCTGCGGGCACCAGTGACTCAGCATCCCCCAGTCCTTTATGCGCAGCTTTGTAGGACCTCACCGTACCCCACTGCTGCGGGAGGAACAAATTGAAGCCGTTGTCGGATGGATGGCAGCTAACACATCGACTTCAATTACTTCCACATCCTCTCAGGGCCAGAGCACTGAAGAGCAACCATCTGTCTCTTCACCACCTGCCAAATTGCCCAGGCAGTCAGAGAGCCCTGTACAGGAGCCATCTCATTCTCTACTTCTGTTCTCTGAATCTGTTGGCTTGGAAAGTGTGGGCCAGCCAAGCAGCATTCTAGAATGTGAAGAAGAGGGAGTATGCAGTGATGCGCAACTGCTTTGTCACTCTGAACCTAAAGAGGCGGGTGGGACAGTGCCTATGGTCTGCACACCTCAGTACGCATCAGATAATGAGACTCAGGTGCCACTTTCTGGTGCGTAAGGTGCTGGCTAGACTACCCAGGAGAAGCAGGTGTTTGAAGAGGGGAGTGTAGATGATGAGGTCCTTGACCCATCATGGCATGAGGAACAGGAAGGTGGTGGGAGCAGCTCTGAGGAAGAGATTACCCGAACGGCCAAAACAGGAGGGAGAGGGAGGGGGCAGACTTGGTTGCCTGTAGCTTCCACTTCGGCACCCGTTATGAGCATTCCTCTTCCAAAACCCAAAACAGGCACTCCCAGGACGTGCAGTGCGTCGTCCTTTCTTGACACAGTTGCAGATAACATTTGCTTTGTCAAATGCAAGCTGTGTCATCAGAAAGTCAAAAGAGGGAAAAGTGTCAGCAACCTGAATACCACAAATATGTGGAAACATGTGCGGACCAAGCACGTGGTGGAGTTACAAAGACACACTGAAGACGCAGGCCAACCTACAGCACCACCTACCACCTCTTCAGCTCGTGTTGTAGCCTCTTCCTCCAGCTCACACACAGCTGGTTCTGCTTCCTCACAGGATCGCCATGGAAGAACCTCTGGCACTGTTGTTCAGAGACCCAGTGACATTCCACCCACAGCACCACGTTCCCTGTCATCCTCACACTCCCAGGCCACTCTACAGCCATCGGTAGCACAGGCATGGGAGAAAAGGCGGCCATACTCGGCAAACCATCCCCGAGCACAGGCTCTGAATGCTGGCATTTAGAGTTGAGCGATACCGTCCGATACTTCAAAGTATCGTATCGGATGGTATCGGCCGATCTTTAAAAAAAGTATCGGTATCGCCGATTCCGATACCGGAAGTCCCATTCAAGTCTATGGGACTTCCGGTATCGGAATAAGAAAAACCCTTTCCTGCCCTTGTACAGCCTCTCTGGGGTCTGTACGGGCCTTTCGGGGGGCTGTGCCGGCCTGCCAGGGGGTCTGTGCAGGCTCCGGTGGTCTGTGCCGGCCTGCCGGTGGTCTGTGCAGGCTCCGGGGGGCTGTGCCGGCCTGCCGGGGGGCTGTGCCGGCCTGCCGGGGGGCTGTGCCGGCCTGCCGGTGGTCTGTGCAGGCTCCGGGGGTCTGTGCAGGCATCGTCCGATGGGACTACAAGTCCCATCGGGCGATGCCTGCTACCATGACAGTGATTGACACATTAGCCAATGATGGGACAGTAGTAGTCCCATCATCCGGCTAATGTGTTAAATGTAAAAAAAAAAAAAAAAAAAAAATAATTACATGCTACATACATACAACATGCATACTACATACATGCTACATTCATACTACATACTACATACATGCTACATTCATACTACATAAATACTACATGCAACATACATACTACATATATACACTACATGCATGCTACATACATACTGCATGCTACATACATACCACATATATACTACATACATACTACATGCATGCTACATGCATGCTACATGCTACATACATAACACATATATACTACATGCATGCTACATACTACATGCTACATACTACATATATACTACATGCATGCTACATACTACATGCTACATACATACTACATATATACTACATGCATGCTACATACATACTGCATGCTACATGCATGCTACATACATACTACATACATACTACATGCTACATACATACTACATATATACTACATACATACTACATACATACTACATGCATGCTACATGCATGCTACATACATACCACATACATAACACATATATACTACATGCATGCTACATACATACTACATGCTACATACATACCATATACATACTACATGCATGCTACATACATACTACATGCATGCTACATACATACTACATGCTACATACATACTACATATATACTACATGCATGCTACATACATACTACATGCTACATACATACTACATATATACTACATGCATGCTACATACTACATGCTACATACATACTACATATATACTACATGCATGCTACATACATACTACATGCTACATACATACCACATACATACTACATATATACTACATGCATGCTACATACATACTGCATGCTACATGCATGCTACATACATACTACATACATACTACATGCTACATACATACCACATATATACTACATACATACAATACATTCATACAATACATACATAGACATACAGTACATATAACATAGAGTAACATACTTACCAATACTTGTCACATTGTTCCCCGAAGCCATTGTCTTTTCCGGAATAAATATTAACATAACAAACCACAAAAATACTCACCCACGATCCGAAGCAGTCCACGAGTGTGTCCCACGACGATCTTGGGTAGAGAACTGCAGCATCAGCTGTTGCTGCCGTTCTCTACGGGCTGCAGGAATCCAATGACGGAAGGTAGGTATCCTTCCGCACTGTATTCCTCCGCCACTTAAAAAAAAAAAAAGTCCCTAGTCTCACTTTATGCCATTGCTGTGTGGGAAATTCCCACGCAGCAATGGCATAAAGTGAGACTAGGGACTTTTTTTTTTTAAGTGGCGGAGGAATACAGTGCGGAAGGATACCTACCTTCCGTCATTGGATTCCTGCAGCCCGTAGAGAACGGCAGCATCATCTGATGCTGCAGTTCTCTACCCAAGATCGTCGTGGGACACACTCGTGGACTGCTTCGGATCGTGGGTGAGTATTTTTGTGGTTTGTTATGTTAATATTTATTCCGGAAAAGACAATGGCTTCGGGGAACAATGTGACAAGTATTGGTAAGTATGTTACTCTATGTTATATGTACTGTATGTCTATGTATGTATTGTATGAATGTATTGTATGTATGTAGTATATATGTGGTATGTATGTAGCATGTAGTATGTATGTAGTATGTATGTAGCATGCATGTAGCATGTAGTATGTATGTAGCATGCATGTAGTATATATGTAGTATGTATGTAGCATGCATGTAGTATATACAGTCATATGTAAAAGTTTGGGCACCCCTATTAATGTTAACCTTTTTTCTTTATAACAGTTTTGGTTTTTGCAACAGGTATTTCAGTTTCATATATCTAATAAATGATGGACTCGGTTATATTTCTGGATTCAAATGAGGTTTATTGTACTAACAGAAAATGTGCAATCTGCATTTAAACAAAATTTCACCGGTGCAAAAGTATGGGCACCCTTATCATTTTCTTGATTTGAACACTCCTAACTACTTTTTACTGACTTCCTGAAGCACTAAATTGGTTTTGTAACCTCATTGAGCTTTGAACTTCATAGCCAGGTGTATCAAATCATGAGAAAAGGTATTTAAAGTGGCCACTTGCAAGTAGTTCTCCTATTTGATTCTCCTATGAAGAGTGGCATCATGGGCTCCTCAAAACAACTCTCAAATGATCTGAAAACAAAGATTATTCAACATAGCTTTTCAGGGGAAGGATACAAAAAGTTGTCTCAGAGATTTAACCTGTCAGTTTCCGCTGTGAGGAACATAGTAAGGAAATGGAAGAACACAGGTACAGTTCTTGTTAAGCCCAGAAGTGGCAGGCCATGAAAAATATCAGAAAGGCAGAGAAGAAGAATGGTGAGAACAGTCGAGGACAATCCACAGACCACCTCCAAAGACCTGCAGCATCATCTTGCTGCAGATGGTGTCACTGTGCATCGGTCAACAATACAGCGCACTTTGCACAAGGAGAAGCTGTATCGGAGAGTGATGCGAAAGAAGCCGTTTTTGCAAGCGCGCCACAAACAGAGTCGCCTGAGGTCTGCAAAAGCACATTTGGACAAGCCAGTTACATTTTGGAAGAAGGTCCTGTGGACTGATGAAACAAAGATTGAGTTGTTTGGTCATACAAAAAGGCGTTATGCATGCGCTGTATTGTTGACCGATGCACAGTGACACCATCTGCAGCAAGATGATGCTGCAGGTCTTTGGAGGTGGTCTGTGGATTGTCCTTGACTGTTCTCACCATTCTTCTTCTCTGCCTTTCTGATATTTTTCTTGGCCTGCCACTTCTGGGCTTAACAAGAACTGTACCTGTGTTCTTCCATTTCCTTACTATGTTCCTCACAGTGGAAACTGACAGGTTAAATCTCTGAGACAACTTTTTGTATCCTTCCCCTGAAAAGCTATGTTGAATAATCTTTGTTTTCAGATCATTTGAGAGTTGTTTTGAGGAGCCCATGATGCCACTCTTCATAGGAGAATCAAATAGGAGAACTACTTGCAAGTGGCCACTTTAAATACCTTTTCTCATGATTTGATACACCTGGCTATGAAGTTCAAAGCTCAATGAGGTGACAAAACCAATTTAGTGCTTCAGGAAGTCAGTAAAAAGTAGTTAGGAGTGTTCAAATCAAGAAAATGATAAGGGTGCCCATACTTTTGCACCGGTCAAATTTTGTTTAAATGCAGATTGCACATTTTCTGTGAGTACAATAAACCTCATTTGAATCCAGAAATATAACTGAGTCCATCAGTTATTAGATATATGAAACTGAAATAGCTGTTGCAAAAAACAAAATTGTTATAAAGAAAAAAGGTTAACATTAATAGGGGTGCCCAAACTTTTACATATGACTGTATGTAGCAAGTATGTAGTATGTATGTGGTATGTATGTAGCATGTAGTATGTATGTAGCATGCATGTAGTATATATGTAGTATGTATGTAGCATGTAGTATGTATGTAGTATGTATGTAGTATGTATGTGGTATGTATGTAGCATGTAGTATGTATGTAGCATGCATGTAGTATATATGTAGTATGTATGTAGCATGTAGTATGTATGTAGTATGTATGTAGTATGTATGTGGTATGTATGTAGCATGTAGTATGTATGTAGCATGCATGTAGTATATATGTAGTATGTAGTATGTATGTAGTATGTATGTGGTATGTATGTAGCATGTAGTATGTATGTAGCATGCATGTAGCATGCATGTAGTATGTATGTAGCATGCATGTAGTATGTATGTAGCATGCATGTAGTATGTATGTAGTATGTATGTAGTATGTATGTAGCATGCAGTATGTATGTAGCATGTATGTAGTATGTATGTAGTATATATGTAGTATGTATGTAGCATGTAGTATGTATGTAGCATGCATGTAGTATATATGTAGTATGTATGTAGCATGCATGTAGTATGTATGTAGTATGTATGTAGTATGTATGTAGCATGCAGTATGTATGTAGCATGTATGTAGTATGTATGTAGTATATATGTAGTATGTATGTAGCATGCATGTAGTATGTATGTAGCATGTAGTATGTATGTAGCATGCATGTAGTATGTATGTAGCATGTATGTAGTATGTATGTAGCATGTATGTAGTATGTATGTAGCATGTAGTATGTGTGTAGCATGTATGTAGTATGTATGTAGCATGTAGTATGTATGTAGCATGCATGTAGTATGTATGTAGTATTTTTTTTTTTTTTTTTTTTTAACATTTAACACATTAGCCGGATGATGGGACTACTACTGTCCCATCATTGGCTAATGTGTCAATCACTGTCATGGTAGCAGGCATCGCCCGATGGGACTTGTAGTCCCATCGGACGATGCTTGCACAGACCCCCGGACATCAGCACAGCCCCCCGGCAGGCCGGCACAGCCCCCCGGCAGGCCGGTACAGACCCCCACAGGGTGCACAGACCACCGGCAGGCCGGCACAGCCCCCCGGCAGGCCGGTACAGACCCCGGGCAGTCCACACAGCCCCCCGGCAGGCCGGCACAGCCCCCCGGCAGGCCGGCAGAGACCCCCGGAAGGCCCGAAATGACGGCGCATCATGATGCGCACACACCGCGCATCATGATGACGTCAGGCCGTCAATCAACTGAACTTCCGATTCCGATGCCGAATTCCGATATTGAAAAAATATCGGAAGTCGGTATCGGAATTCCGATACAGCAAGTATCGGCCGATACCCGATACTTGCGGTATCGGAATGCTCAACACTACTGGCATTGCAAAACTACTGGCCCTTGAAATGCTCTCATTCAGGCTGGTGGAGACTGATACCTTCCGTAACTTCATGGCATTGGCAGTACCACAATACAACGTGCCCAGCCGCTTTTATTTCAGCAGGCAAGCCGTCCCTGCCCTGCAAAAGCATGTGGAGGGAAAAATTAAACATGCACTACTAAACGCCGTCAGTAGCAAGGTCCACCTGACCACCGATGCGTGGACAGTAACCATGGACAGGGACGATACCTTTCCCTCACTACCCATTGGGTCAATGTTGTGGAGCCACATACAGATCTTGAGAGTGGCGCTGTACGTGTTCTGCCAACTCCAAGGTATCACGGTCACGCGTGTCTGGACGCAGCGAGTACCGCAAGGCGAACCCATGTGACGCACGTGACCCTGGATACACCGCCTCCAGTGGGGCGAATTTAAATAATAAACACGTGCAGCTGGATACACCGCCTCCAACTGGCGAATTTAGACATTACACGTATATACAAGTCGGGAAACCCCGCCCCCAGTAAGGCGAATTTAAACAATAAGGGAAACCTGGGAAACATTAACAATGGTGGGCCCTGCGATAGGGAATAGGGAAGTGGAGACCTCCTGAGCTCCCCTGAGCCAGTGTCCCTGCACTCCTACCGGTCCCTATGCCGGATCCGCACCGAGCGCGCAACAGGAACCTAAAAACCCTAGCTCTTCCTGACCTAAACCCTCACTAGGGAATTGGTCAGTGCGGAAACTAATCCCACCACTGCACTAAAACACACATGAGGAAAGATGACAAAACAGGGGAAACACCACTTAGCTTTGCTCTGCTGCATACGCTCCTAGCAACAGAGCCCACCACCTGTGTGCATCTTCTCCTCCACCCGGATCCATCACCATAACTGGATCCTTCACCATAGTGTAGCATTGGAGCAGAGTCCACCACCAGTTTGCAGCTGTCCAGTAACAGAGTCCCAAAGATGAGTTCAGCTCCTGCCCAAAAAGTCCAGCATGCTTGAGTCCAGCTCTCAGCAACCAGGTCCAGCATGGTGAGTGCAACTCTCACCATCGTCGCCACTCCACCAAGCCATGCAAACACCTCCTGCCGACACCATAAACTGTGACTCCACCACGCCATGCCAGCCCTTCTGGCAGACCACCTAGCTGCCACTCGTCCCCTCTGGCTGGGCTGTGCAGGACTCATGTTCAGCTCCTTCCTCCCCCCAGGCTTACTTTCCAAATGAACACACAATATCACCAACAGTGATTGAACACCCCTGGCTCCCTTTTATAGAGCCTAACACCTGATTTGTAATTAAGTGCACATTAAACCTAAAACTAAGGTGCGATACCACTCACCACAACCGGGGCAACTCAGAATGAACGACATCACGTGTAATAATTCTAATGGCCACCGGGGGCAATCAACCCCACTTTGGCACCTAGCCAAAGGAAAAAAAGTTCACTTTTCCATTTAATCTGTCAGATACATGCTGGATCATGACACAAGGATTGCAGGAATCCAGTCTGTACACAAAGGCTCCTGCAGCACTGATTCTGAGGAACTGGAGTATGAGGAGGAGTCAGTTACGACCGATATGAGCACAGCTGTGGCCAAACATCAACAGGCCGTTCTGAAATTAATTTCTTTGGGGAATCGAAGCCACACAGCGCAGGAGCTCTGGAATGCCATCAAGCAGGAGAGCGACGTGTGGTTTGTGCCAGCGAATCTCCAGCCAGGCTTGGTAGTGTGTGACAATGGCCGAAATCTGGTGGCAGCTCTGGGCATAGGCAACCTCACTCACATCCCATGTCTGGCACATGTGGTCAACTTGGTCCTGCAGAGCTTTCTGAGGGACTATCCAGATCTTGATGCACTGCTGCACAAGGTCCGCATAGAGTGCGCTCACTTGCGGCGTTCCAGCATGGCAAGATCGCGCATTGTAGCTCTGCAGCGCCGATTCCGCCTTCCGGAACATCGCATCATATGTGACCTACCCACCAGGTGGAATTCAGCGTTACATATGTTGGAGCGGTTGTGTGAGCAGCAGGCAGCAGTAATGGAGTACCAGCTGCATCAGGCGCAAACAAGTCGCACTGTGCGCCGGTCACACTTCAGCACTAGAGTTGAGCGAAACGGGTCGAAAAAATTCAAAAGTCGCCGACTTTTGGCAAAGTCGGGTTTCATGAAACGAAACCCGACCCTAGGATGAGGTCGGCCATGAGGTCGGCGACTTACGCGTCAAAGTCGCGTTTCAAAAGTTTGTTTTGCGCTATTTTTCAGCCAATCAGGATCCACGGACACTGTGGGCAACGTGATGACATAGGCACGGGTCACCACCATCTTTCAGAAGGGCATGCAAGTGATTGGCTTGCTTTGGTGGGCGTCACAGGGGGTATAAAAGGGCGTGCACGCCGACCGCCATCTTACTTCTGCCGATCTTAGCATAGGGAGAGGTTGCTGCTGATTCTGTAGGGAGAGCGTTAGGCAGGGAAGAAGACCAAAAAACTGCTTCTGCTGCTAGTGATTTGGCCTGCACAACACACCAGTCACTGTGTGTGCAGTGCAAGGGGAGGGTATATAGTGGTGTATCAGTGGTGTTGGTTGTTGGGCTGCCTTCTAAGGCTTCCTGACAGGCTGGCATTGCTGTTTACCCACTGCTCCGCAAACTGCTTTTTTAAAAGCAATCCAATCTCACTTATCCTCTAGTCACTTTGGTCACAGCTGTGCCATCGAGCCTGTCACATAGCGCTCAGATATTCATTGGGCCTCACACAATCCAAAAGTGTCCAGTGTCCAAAAGTGAGTGCAGAGATTCAAACTCTCACTTATCCTCTAGCCACTTAGGTCACAGCTGTGCCATCGAGCCTGTCACATAGCGCTCAGATATTCATTGGGCCTCACACAATCCAAAAGTGTCCAGTGTCCAAAAGTGTGTGCAGAGATTCAAACTCTCACTTATCCTCTAGTCACTTAGGTCACAGCTGTGCCATCGAGCCTGTCACATAGCGCTCAGATATTCATTGGGCCTCACACAATCCAAAAGTGTCCAGTGTCCAAAAGTGTGTGCAGAGATTCAAACTCTCACTTATCCTCTAGTCACTTAGGTCACAGCTGTGCCATCGAGCCTGTCACATAGCGCTCAGATATTCATTGGGCCTCACACAATCCAAAAGTGTCCAGTGTCCAAAAGTGAGTGCAGAGATTCAAACTCTCACTTATCCTCTAGTCACTTAGGTCACAGCTGTGCCATCGAGCCTGTCACATAGCGCTCAGATATTCATTGGGCCTCACACAATCCAAAAGTGTCCAGTGTCCAAAAGTGTGTGCAGAGATTCAAACTCTCACTTATCCTCTAGTCACTTAGGTCACAGCTGTGCCATCAAGCCTGTCACATAGCGCTCAGATATTCATTGGGCCTCACACAATCCAAAAGTGTCCAGTGTCCAAAAGTGTGTGCAGAGATTCAAACTCTCACTCATCCTCTAGTCACTTAGGTCACAGCTGTGCCATCGAGCCTGTCACATAGCGCTCAGATATTCATTGGGCCTCACACAATCCAAAAGTGTCCAGTGTCCAAAAGTGTGTGCAGAGATTCAAACTCTCACTTATCCTCTAGTCACTTAGGTCACAGCTGTGCCATCGAGCCTGTCACATAGCGCTCAGATATTCATTGGGCCTCACACAATCCAAAAGTGTCCAGTGTCCAAAAGTGTGTGCAGAGATTCAAACTCTCACTTATCCTCTAGTCACTTAGGTCACAGCTGTGCCATCGAGCCTGTCACATAGCGCTCAGATATTCATTGGGCCTCACACAATCCAAAAGTGTCCGGTGTCCAAAAGTGTGTGCAGAGATTCAAACTCTCACTTATCCTCTAGTCACTTAGGTCACAGCTGTGCCATTGAGCCTGTCACATAGCGCTCAGATATTCATTGGGCCTCACACAATCCAAAAGTGTCCAGTGTCCAAAAGTGTGTGCAGAGATTCAAACTCTCACTTATCCTCTTGTCACTTAGGTCACAGCTGTGCCATCGAGCCTGTCACATAGCGCTCAGATATTCATTGGGCCTCACACAATCCAAAAGTGTCCAGTGTCCAAAAGTGTGTGCAGAGATTCAAACTCTCACTTATCCTCTAGTCACTTAGGTCACAGCTGTGCCATCGAGCCTGTCACATAGCGCTCAGATATTCATTGGGCCTCACACAATCCAAAAGTGTCCAGTGTCCAAAAGTGTGTGCAGAGATTCAAACTCTCACTTATCCTCTAGTCACTTAGGTCACAGCTGTGCCATCGAGCCTGTCACATAGCGCTCAGATATTCATTGGGCCTCACACAATCCAAAAGTGTCCACTGTCCAAAAGTGTGTGCAGAGATTCAAACTCTCACTTATCCTCTAGTCACTTAGGTCACAGCTGTGCCATCGAGCCTGTCACATAGCGCTCAGATATTCATTGGGCCTCACACAATCCAAAAGTGTCCAGTGTCCAAAAGTGTGTGCAGAGATTCAAACTCTCACTTATCCTCTAGTCACTTAGGTCACAGCTGTGCCATCGAGCCTGTCACATAGCGCTCAGATATTCATTGGGCCTCACACAATCCAAAAGTGTCCAGTGTCCAAAAGTGTGTGCAGAGATTCAAACTCTCACTTATCCTCTTGTCACTTAGGTCACAGCTATGCCATCGAGCCTGTCACATAGCGCTCAGATATTCATTGGGCCTCACACAATCCAAAAGTGTCCAGTGTCCAAAAGTGTGTGCAGAGATTCAAACTCTCACTTATCCTCTAGTCACTTAGGTCACAGCTGTGCCATCGAGCCTGTCACATAGCGCTCAGATATTCATTGGGCCTCACACAATCCAAAAGTGTCCAGTGTCCAAAAGTGTGTGCAGAGATTCAAACTCTCACTTATCCTCTAGTCACTTAGGTCACAGCTGTGCCATCGAGCCTGTCACATAGCGCTCAGATATTCATTGGGCCTCACACAATCCAAAAGTGTCCACTGTCCAAAAGTGTGTGCAGAGATTCAAACTCTCACTTATCCTCTAGTCACTTAGGTCACAGCTGTGCCATCGAGCCTGTCACATAGCGCTCAGATATTCATTGGGCCTCACACAATCCAAAAGTGTCCAGTGTCCAAAAGTGTGTGCAGAGATTCAAACTCTCACTTATCCTCTAGTCACTTAGGTCACAGCTGTGCCATCGAGCCTGTCACATAGCGCTCAGATATTCATTGGGCCTCACACAATCCAAAAGTGTCCGGTGTCCAAAAGTGTGTGCAGAGATTCAAACTCTCACTTATCCTCTAGTCACTTAGGTCACAGCTGTGCCATCGAGCCTGTCACATAGCGCTCAGATATTCATTGGACCTCACACAATCCAAAAGTGTCCAGTGTCCAAAAGTGTGTGCAGAGATTCAAACTCTCACTTATCCTCTAGTCACTTAGGTCACAGCTGTGCCATCGAGCCTGTCACATAGCGCTCAGATATTCATTGGGCCTCACACAATCCAAAAGTGTCCAGTGTCCAAAAGTGTGTGCAGAGATTCAAACTCTCACTTATCCTCTAGTCACTTAGGTCACAGCAGTGCCATCGAGCCTGTCACATAGCGCTCAAATATCAGTGGGCCTCACACAATCCAAAAGTGTCCAGTGTCCAAAAGTGTGTGCAGAGATTCAAAATCTCACTTATTCTCTAGTCACTTAGGTCACAGCTGTGCCATCGAGCCTGTCACATAGCGCTCAGATATCAGTGGGCCTCACACAATGCAAAAGTGTCCAGTGTCCAAAAGTGTGTGCAGAAATTCAAAATCTCCCCTGTCCTATAGACACCTTGTACCTTGTTTTACATACAATATAGTTTGTTGGATTTTGTCTACATTTCTACCAAAAATGAGGAAGGCTGGTGGAAGAGGCCGTGGAATTGGGCGGGGGTTGGCAGCTGGTAATGATGGTGTTGGTGGTGGATCTGATGGTAGTGGCAAGAGCAAAATAGGACCGAATGCAGGAGGTGTTGAGCCTGTGTCATCGTCTGGCTACATAAGGCCTCGAACGCTTAGTTTTCTAGGAGTTGGCAAACCGCTTTTAAAGCCAGAGCATCAGGAAAAAGTTTTGTCTTACATTGCTGACTCAGCCTCCAGCTCTATCGCCTCCTCTTCTTCAGTTGTAAAAAGTAAAAGCACTGAGTCGTCATTGGAGGCTCATGTTCATGAACCACACCTTTCCTTGTGTCCTTCACCCCAACCAAGATTGAAGGATGACGCAGGCCATACTACTGATTACTCCATGGAGCTGTTTTCACATACCATGCCTGGATTATCAAGTCAAATGGTGAATTACCCAGGCCAAGATGAATCTGACATGGAGTGCACTGATGCACAGCCGCTGATGGATGATTCTGCTGGTACATTCACTCAGAGCACTACATTGTCCTCGCAGTGTACAGAGCCAGATTCTGACCCTGATGAGACTCAGGTGCCCCTTCCCGCACACTATACCACCATACACGGTGACACAGAGGAAGGTGCACATGACATAGAAGAGGAGGTGATGGATGACCCAGTTGTTGACCCAGATTGGCATCCATTGGGGGAAGAGGGTGCTGCTTCCAGTAGCTCAGATGAGGAGCATCCACAGCAGACATCGACATCGCAACAGCTGTTATCTGGCAGGCCCGGAGCACTCCAAAGACAGGTTCCAAACATCAAAAGAGTTGCTGGACAGCTTGTCCAGAGGGTCAAAAGATCACAGCGTGCTAGGCCGCAAAATGTCTGCCAAAGTAGGAAGAGTGCAGTGTGGCACTTTTTTGAACAAAATCCTCATGATCAGGCCAAGGTTATCTGTAAGAAGTGCGCAAAGACCTTTAGCCGAGGGAAAAATCTGAAAAATTTGAATACCAGTTGCATGCTTAGACATTTAACCAGCATGCACTTGCAAGCGTGGACACAACACCAAACCTCAAGTGCCACATGTGCAACTGATCACAACGAAGGTAGTCATCAACGCTACATTGTTTCCCCCACTGTAAGCCCACCGGTTAGCACAGCAGCAAATGTTGAGGTGTCGTTGCAAGGCCACAGCAGTCGGGGAATCCCACTGTTATATCAACGAAAGACTGATTCTAGGCCATCAGAAAGAACACCAACTCCATCACCATCATCAACCCTCTCTCAGTCCACCCTGTCCACCGCTACTTCCACCATATGCAGCTCTCAAGTCCAGCTCACCCTCCCAGACACTATGAGTAGGTCAAGAAAGTACTCAGTCTCTCATCCGCGTACACTGGGTTTGAACGCCCACATTGCCAAACTAATCTCGTTTGAGATGATGCCCTTTCGGTTGGTGGAAAGCACAGCTTTCCACGAACTCATGGCCTATGCAGTACCACGCTATGACCTACCCAGTCGCCACTTCTTCTCTCGCAAAGCCATCCCAGCCCTCCACCATCATGTGAAAGACCGCATTGTCCATGCACTCAAGCAGTCAGTGAGCGGAAAGGTGCACCTCACAACTGATGCATGGTCCAGTCGGCATGGCCAGGGCCGTTACGTGTCCATCACTGCGCACTGGGTTAATGTGGTGGATGCAGGGTCCACAGGGGACAGCGGTGGCGGGACAGTGCTGCCTAGCCCACGGTATAGGAAACAGTTGGCTGTAGGCGTTCCACCCTCCTCCTCCTCCTCCTCCTCCAGAAGCGAAAGCTCGTCCACAGAGCGCAGTCGTACGAGCACTCCATCTGCAGCTGCCACTGTTGCACACGATGTGTCCCCCTATCGAGCAGCTAGTGGAAAGCGTCAGCAGGCTGTGTTGCAGATGATGTGTTTGGGCGACAGACATACCGCCGAGGTGCTGGCCGAGTACTTGAAGCGACAAACTGAGTCATGGCTGGGCAGTGTACATCTTGAGGCAGGCAAGGTAGTTAGTGATAACGGCCGTAATTTTGTGGCAGCCATAGCCCTTTCAAAACTCAGCCACATACCTTGCTTGGCTCACACCTTGAACCTGGTGGTGCAATGCTTCCTCAAAAATTATCCGGAGTTAACAGCCCTGCTCCAGAAGGTGCGAAGACTGTGCGCGCACATCCGCCGGTCGCCTGTACACTCCGTTCGTATGCAGAAGTTGCAGCGATTGCTCCACCTTCCCAACCACCGCCTCATTATCGACATTGCAACAAGGTGGAACTCCACCCTGCACATGGTGGAACGGCTGTGCGAGCAGAGGCAGGCCATAATGCATTTGTGGGAGGATACACGGCCAGGCACTTTGAGAGCAGACATGGAGTTGACAGGTGTGCAGTGGTCGAAGCTGAAAGACCTCTGTAAAGTCCTTCAGTGTTTTGAGGAATGCACACAGCTGGTAAGCGCAGACGACGCCATCCTAAGCATGAGCATCCCACTTATGCGTCTGCTCATGCAAACTTTGACGCACCTTAAGGAGCAGGCGTCTGCAGCCAATGTTGATGAGGAAGAGGAGGAGGGAATCCTTGATGACATTCAGCCATTGTCTGCTCAGGGACCTCTCCTGGACGAGGTGGAGGAAGAAGAGGAGGAGGATGATGATGGGGATGATTACTTAGGGGAGGAGGATGCATCTCGTGGGGCAAGTGAAAATGTTGGCGTGGCAAGGTCTGGTACAGGGTTTGTGCGTGACTGGAGGGATGTGGATTTGCCAGAAAGTGCTCCTCCAACCAGCACTCGCAGTGCATCATTGACACCGGGAACATTGGCCCACATGTCAGATTATGCCTTGCGGATCCTAAAAAGGGACCCCCGCATTGCCAAAATGATGAACGATGACGACTACTGGTTGGCCAGCATCCTGGATCCACGCTATAAAGGCAAATTACAAAACATCATGCCACAGGAGAACCTTGACCTAATATTGGCTAATAAACAAGCAACTCTGGTAAATCGGTTGCTTGAGGCATTCCCAGCACACAGCAGCGGTGATGGTTCTCACACGAGCCGTACGGGCCGGGGGCAGCTTGGCAGAGGTGTTCGTGGTGCACACAGCAGAAGTGGCATTGGAGACAGGGGTTTCATGACAATGTTGTGGACTGATTTTTCAAATACCGCTCACACAACTGGTAATACTGCATCGATGGAAAGTGACAGGAGACAGCAGTTGTCAACCATGGTTACAAACTACTTTTCCTCCCATATCGATGTTCTCCCACACAGGTCATTCCCCTTTGACTATTGGGCCGCTAAACTGGACACCTGGCCTGAATTGGCCCAATATGCCTTACAGGAGCTCGCTTGCCCAGCTGCAAGTGTGCTATCGGAAAGAGTCTTCAGTGCAGCTGGATCAATCCTGACAGAAAAAAGGACCCGTCTGTCAACCCAAAATGTGGATGATCTAACCTTCATTAAAATGAACCATGCATGGGTTTCCAAGGATTTTGTCCCACCTTCCCCTGATGACACATAGGGTGACAGAAAAATGGCTTGCTTTGGTCCACCTCTTCCTGGGACTTGACCTATTTCGCCTTTTGCATCAGCTGAATGTCCAACATCAACATATGCCACTTTCTAAAACTCCCTAACTGTGCTGCCTCCCCCCCCCATGGCGGGGGTCACCACCTAGCGCACGACACCGTGCGAGTGCCGTTGCCCTGGACAGGTGGGTAGGCCGACTCTTGGGCGCGGGCACTGGCACAGGGTCCCTCATAGTGCAATCAAGTGTCTCTGACGGTGGTGGTGCACACCCGCCGTCAGACACACCGCTGTACTATGAGGGGCCCAGTGCCAGTACCGACGCCCACGAGTGGGCCCCCCTTGCTTGGGCAGGGCCCCAGCATTTGCAATCTTTACTTCTCCCTGCTCCTCCGCTGTGTAATCTGGGCCGTCAAATCCATACTGTGCCTGACACCGTCTGAGCCTGCCTCCTGAGACATATATTTTGAATGTGTACGCTATCCATACATGTTATCCGGGGATACGGTACCCTTTCTAACCTTTGTGCAATCACGTGCAATCCATACTGGGCCTGACACCGTCTGAGCCTGCCTCCTGAGACATATATTTTGAATGTGTACGCTATCCATACATGTTATCCGGGGATACGGTACCCTTTCTAACCTTTGTGCAATCACGTGCAATCCATATTGGGCCTAACACCGTCTGAGCCTGCCTCCTGAGACATATATTTTGAATGTGTACGCTATCCATACATGTTATCCGGGGATACGGTAACCCTTTCTAACCTTTGTGCAATCACGTGCAATCCATACTGGGCCTAACACCGTCTGAGCCTGCCTCCTGAGACATATATTTTGAATGTGTACGCTATCCATACATGTTATCCGGGGATACGGTACCCTTTCTAACCTTTGTGCAATCATGTGCAATCCATACTGGGCCTAACACCGTCTGAGCCTGCCTCCTGAGACATATATTTTGAATGTGTACGCTATCCATACATGTTATCCGGGGATACGGTACCCTTTCTAACCTTTGTGCAATCACGTGCAATCCATACTGGGCCTAACACCGTCTGAGCCTGCCTCCTGAGACATATATTTTGAATGTGTACGCTATCCATACATGTTATCCGGGGATACGGTACCCTTTCTAACCTTTGTGCAATCACGTGCAATCCATACTGGGCCTGACACCGTCTGAGCCTGCCTCATGCTGTATAGACATATATTTTGAATGTGTACGCTATCCATACATGTGATCCAGGGATACGGTACCCTTTCTAACCTTTGTGCAATCACGTGCAATCCATACTGGGCCTAACACCGTCTGAGCCTGCCTCATGCTGTATAGACATATATTTTGAATGTGTACGCTATCCATACATGTTATCCGGGGATACGGTACCCTTTCTAACCTTTGTGCAATCACGTGCAATCCATACTGGGCCTAACACCGTCTGAGCCTGCCTCCTGAGACATATATTTTGAATGTGTATGCTATCCATACATGTTATCCAGGGATACGGTACCCTTTCTAACCTTTGTGCAATCACGTCCAATCCATACTGGGCCTAACACCGTCTGAGCCTGCCTCATGCTGTATAGACATATATTTTGAATGTGTACGCTATCCATACATGTTATCCAGGGATACGGTACCCTTTCTAACCTTTGTGCAATCACGTGCAATCCATACTGGGCCTAACACCGTCTGAGCCTGCCTCATGCTGTATAGACATATATTTTGAATGTGTACGCTATCCATACATGTTATCCGGGGATACGGTACCCTTTCTAACCTTTGTGCAATCACGTGCAATCCATACTGGGCCTTACACCGTCTGAGCCTGCCTCCTGAGACATATATTTTGAATGTGTACGCTATCCATACATGTTATCCAGGGATACGGTACCCTTTCTAACCTTTGTGCAATCACGTGCAATCCATACTGGGCCTAACACCGTCTGAGCCTGCCTCATGCTGTATAGACATATATTTTGAATGTGTACGCTATCCATACATGTTATCCGGTGATACGGTACCCTTTCTAACCTTTGTGCCATCACGTGCAATCCATACTGGGCCTAACACCGTCTGAGCCTGCCTCATGCTGTATAGACATATATTTTGAATGTGTACGCTATCCATACATGTTATCCGGGGATACGGTACCCTTTCTAACCTTTGTGCAATCACGTGCAATCCATACTGGGCCTAACACCGTCTGAGCCTGCCTCCTGAGACATATATTTTGAATGTGTACGCTATCCATACATGTTATCTGGGGATACGGTACCCTTTCTCACCTTTGTGCAATCACGTGTAATCCATACTGGGCGTGAGAACGGCTGGCGAGCTGTTAAGCAAGCTACAGCACCTGTCCAGACAAGTACAGGGATTCCCTAGTGAGGAGACTTATTTGATTGTTTTCAATGTTGGGACAGCAATTTTTGGGGAGCACTATACTCTGGAGAATGATAGATGGGGCCCACCATACACTGGAACATTCCAAAGGTGGACATCAGACACTGGAGCAGCATTTACAGGGCCCATTATACACTAGAGCATTAGAAATGGGGCCCATTATGTTTGGAGCATTATTTGGGCCCATAAGACAGTGGAGCTTCATCCATGGGGACCAACATATACTGTAGCATTATGTGGAGCTCATCATATACTGTTTCAAACATTATATGGGACCAATGATTCTGTATGGAGAAATAGATGGGCCTCGTCATGAGATGTAAAAAGTGAGGTATTTTTCATTGGACTATACCGCTATTTCTCTGCCATATCGGAGCATGATGAGTTGTGGTATGTGTTAAAGGGGCGCTCTTTCGCCCAGGGCACATGAAAACCTGGAGCCAGCCCTCCCCCCCACAGTTTGTAGCCAAATAACCCCCATTTTTCAGTGCGTAACTTGTATTATGAAGTTAATTAAGGTTGACAAGCTTAAGAAAGAAGAATTGATGCTTTTCGCATTCAAATGGGCACTGTAGGTGTGTTTCCTGTCCTCCTCTCACTGCCGACTTTTATTCCCCATTGACTTACATTGGGTTTCGTGTTTCGGGACGACCCCGACTTTTCCCTATAATCGGACGATCTTGCTCGACCCGACTTTTGGAAAAGTCTGGTTTCACGAAACGAAACGCGACCCTAAAAAACCAAAAGTCGCTCAACTCTAGTCTGCAGTCGTCGTTACGTTTGCAGAGCCCCTGATGTGCCTAAACAGTAGAATCCCCGACAAGTGACCCCATTTTGGAAACTAGACCTTCCAAGGAACTTATCTAGATGTGTGGTGAGCACTTTGAACCCCCAAGTGCTTCACAGAAGTTTATAATGCAGAGATGTGAAAATAAAAAAATCATTTTTTTTCCACAAAAATAATAATTTAGCCCCCAATTTTTTATTTTCCCAAGAGTAACAGGTGAAAATAGACACCCAAAATTATTATGCAATTTTTCCTGAGTACGCTGATACCCCATATGTTGGGGTGGACCACTGTTTGGGCACACGTTGGGGCTTGGAAGCGAGGGCACTGTTTGACTTTTTGAAAGCAAAATTGGCTGGAATCAATGGTGGCACTATGTCACGTTTGGAGAGCCCCTGATGTGCCTAAACAGTGGAAACCCCTCAATTCTAACTCCAACCCTAACCCCAACACACCCCTAACCACAATCCTAACTCTAACACATCCCTAACCCTAATCCCACCCCTAACAATAACCCTAACCACAAGCATAACCCTAATGCCAACCCAAACCCCAACACATCCCTAACCCTAATCTTAACCCTAATTCCAAACCTAACCCTAATATCAACCCTAACCCTAATTCCACCCTAACCCTAATTCCAACTCTAACCCTAATTCCACCCTAACTCTAATTCCAACCCTAACCCTAATTCCAACCCTAACCCTAATGGAAAAATAAAATTAAAAATATTTTCTTTATTTTATTAGTTGTGCCTATCTATGGGGGGGTGATAAACGGGGGGTTTATTTACTTTTTTATTTAATTTTGATCACTGTGAGAGTGATCAAAATGAATGAATGAATCTGCAGCAGGTGGGCGCACTGCGCATGCACCCGCCATTTTCCAAGATGGCGGCGCCCATGAAGCAGGAAGGCGGGACACCGGGAGCCAGAGCGGGACATCGGGGGTGAGGGGGGTCGGAAGGTGGGGGAGCAAAAAGGGGGAGGGGAGCAAATTATGGCGGCGGCCGCACATTGCCGCCGTCAGTTGGTATCGGGGCCGATCGGCCCCGTGAGTCGTGGGGGGGTCGGATCTGGGTCTCCAGCCATGTCTGATGCTACTGCAGCATCTGCCATGGCTGGATTGTAATATTTCATCAATTTTCATTGATGAAATATTACTATCGCTTTGATTGGCTGTTTCCGAGTGATCGTAGCCATGTGGGGGCGAAGCCACGCCCCCTGTGGTGAAGTACAAAGCCCTCTGTATAAAATAAAATATAAAATAATACATTATAATACATAATAATATCGCGGTATCACAGGTCATATGTTCATTTTTCTTAGGGGCTGCTGTCACATACTCTGAACAGGGGAATACATGCCATGTGCACATCTGTGTTGTTCATTATATTGCTTTGATGGCATTCAACTTTGAGTATACATAATATCTTTTGCCCCAATCTAGATAGTGTTGGGCACTGAGTCTGGTGGCATACTTACATATATTGGAGTGAGTCTCTCTATTTTCACTTTCATGTTTACTACTTTGGCCATATCTAAATGTATTATTTTATGATTTTGGATGCCATTGGAATACTATTGTCCAGTGTCATTGCTATTGCAGCAGATTAATACAAATTATTAGCACATTTTTACTATATGCTTTCTGTGCTACTGCTATTGTAGCAGATTAATACTAACTATTAGCACATTGTTATTATTATATGCTTTCTGCTCAATATTTAGTGTTACGCACTGATTTTGGCAACATTTTACATAGTCTGTAGAGAGCCTCCCTTCCATTGCAGGGTTAACTGTTTTGGCTGTACCTAACATAGTATCTTGTAATCCTGGATGCTCTTATAGTATCTCTGTCAGGCAATACCATTATTGCAGTAGACTACAGCTTTTCCGCCTATGATTTTTTGTGTCCTGTATATCCCCTATGCTCCATACTGGATGTATTTTATTATGACTTTTGATACATTACCTCTGGTGTACACTTTCTACATCTAATTAGCACATATATACTTGTGATATCCATTGATATGCCCATCTCTTTTTATGATGTCTGTGTCTTTTGTATGTACTTCAATAAAGCAATATGTATTTTATGGTAATATGCTTCCTTGATCTGTTTGGTGGAAAAATAAACTGTTTCAACAGTTATATATAATTACAGGAGATACTTTTGATATATTTTAATGCTTCACATTGAGAAACACTTATAACCACTAAGTGCAAATTATAATCTGGAAAATCTCCAAAAGAATAGTGATCCTAACCACTAAGTGCAAATTATAATCTGGAAAATCTCCCAAAGAATAGTGATCCTTCATTCCTTCATTACTAAAACCTTTTTGCTTAAATAATCATATTTTGGTGTAAAAAAAAAAAAAATCAGGAAAGGTTAAACATTACCATTATAATTAAAAAAGACCACAAAATCAGAGAGAGATCGAAATGTTATTTCCATCTAAAAAAAGTTTAGATAAGTATTTTATAGCTATTAACCCCTTAAGGACCAAGCCACTTTGTAGGTTAATGACCAGGTCTTAATTTTGAAATTGGACAACTGTCAACTTATGTGGTTATAACTCTGGAATGCTTCAATGGATCCAACTGATTCTGAGACTGTTTTTTCGTTACATATTGTACTTCATGGTAGTGGTAAAATTTCTTCGATATAACTTGTGTTTATTTATAAAAATAACCACTTTTAACTTTTGTACCCTAAAATCAGAGAGTAATATCAAACAAAGTAGTTAATAAATAACATTTCCCACATGTCAACTTTACATCAGCACAATTTTGGAAACATAATTTTTTTTAGGACGTTATAAGGGTTAAAATTTGACCAACGATTTCTAATTTTTCCAACAAAATTTACAAAACCATTTTTTTAGGCACCACATCACATTTGAAGTCAATTTGAGTGGTGAATATGACTTTGAAGGGTCTATATGAAAACACCCAAAAGTGACACCATTTTAAAAATTGCACCACTCAAGGTGCTCGGAATCACATTCAAAAAGTTTTTTAAGCCACAGAACAACATTCAAGAAGTTAAAAAATTAGTTATGCAATTTCTCCTGAGCATGCCGATACCCCATATGTAGAGGAAAACCAAGGTTTGGACACACATCAGGGTTTGGAAGGGAAGAAGCTCCATTTGATTTTTTGAATGTAAAGTTTGCTCAATAATTAGCGGATGTCATGTCGCGTTTGGAGAGCCCCTGATGTGCCTAAAGAGTGTAAACCCACAAAAGTGTCACCATTTTGGAAATGAGACCGCTCATGAAAATTATTACCACTATCGGGTAATAGTATCTTGCATGCCACTAGTAGCCATACGCATCATACGATTAGATCTATTCCCATAGGTGAATTCACCAGAATGAGGAATTGCAGTGAGGGTTCTAACTTGAGTAAAAAGATTGAGATATGTTCACAGAAATTGAAGTTGCGGGGTTACCCTAAATGGTCTCTAGATACAGCCTCTTGGATTGTATACAATAAGAAGGGTTCTGATTTAATTGTGGCGAGAACGTGTTCTTCGAGTAATCTTAATCTTAAGCCGCTATTATCCATCCAGTTTAGCCCTCAGTTTGGTAGAATCAATTCAATTATACAGAATCATGTACCTATATTATTTGAGGATGAGACACTTTCCTCAATATTATCTTCAGGTTGTCATATTGTCGCTAAAAAAGCCATGACCATGGGTAATTTAATTTCTCCCAATTTTTTAAATCCCAATAAATCCAATTATATTTGGTTACGATATGTAGGCTTTTCTCATTGTGGCAATGCTAGACGTAGATGTAGAACATGTGCACATTCTGCCTTCACTCATGCGTTTTCTAATCATGATGATTCTCAACATTACAAAATTAAACAAAATATCAACTGTAACTCCAAGATTGTGATTTATTTGATTAGATGTACATTCTGCAAATTGACATATGTGGGATGCAATACACGCAATTTAAAAGTGAGGATATTAGAGCACATCACTGATATAATTTCTACTAACAATACTAATCTCAGTTTATCCTTTGCTTCCAAACATTTTATCTCCCACCACCATAGGAGCACTGAATCTTTGAATGTCACTGGCATTGAAAGATTGATGTCATCACCAAGGGGTGGAGATATTCAAAAATCATTGAGAACACGAGAAGCTTACTGGATGTTCTATCTGGGAACCTGCTTTCCTGCTGGTCTCAATGCACACAGAGAGTTAATGTACCATTATTAATGTACAACCATTATAGATGCATTTTGTGAATTTTTCACTGTTTTTTTCACATTTTGCTTTGTGTTTTTTGTTTATTTTCTAAGTCGCCTTTTGTCACACATGGTTTTAATTATTTTGTCACATGATGTGTGTTAAGGATTTTCATTGGCTGGTGCTGTGTATAAAAAGTTTGTGCATTAAATGATATGTAGCTTTGATAAAGAACACAATACTGTGATCGAAATGCGTAGCACTGCTACACTATTCATGTGAACTGTTTTTACATGATTCCTTTTAAATAAATACATTTTTGGATCATATAGAAGCTGGAGAAATGTATTTATTTTTTCCCTCTTCATTTGTGACACGTGCTGACTACACGTTCTCCTTGCATCCACATGCCATGGACTGCCACAGGTGAGCTGGTTTTCTCTCTTTTTTTCTGGTGAAATATCAAACGTCTTTGTAAAAATCTTCTCTCTTTGGATCTTCTATGATTCTATGATTCTTAGACAACAAACCTATTTGGTCTCTATTGCAGGGAAGCAAAGGGATTATTTTGCCCTCATCACCAATGGCCTGATGCAGTGGTGACTCCACTACTTTCCCTGGTTAGCAGAAGAACAGACTCTAAAGAGTAATCTGTCCTGCTGTTTATGACATTAATCCCTTGTTTCTCCAAAGCAATGGCTGAGGGGAGTGCAGGTGTCCATGGCTGAACATAGAGACCCTTCATCTTCTATTGCTGCTGCTGTTCAGGGCCTCACTTTATATGCCATTTGGATTGTAAGGTTTTCAGGGAGAAGTTTCTAGGCTTAGTTCTCCCTCGCTTGTCATCAGCTGGCAATTATGAGGTTAACCCTGGTGATGGTTTAGTAGCATCTGGGCTCAGTCTCAGTGCTCAATTGGACATTTGCAGCCTATGCACAGATACAGCCTGCACTGTGGGAAAGTGAAATTCAAAATCACACTTGAAAAAGTTCCAAAGTCTTGACAGAACTATCTCAGTCCAAAACAACAGTCCAAGATAGATTACCTTGGTCCAAGATAATTCAGTCCATGATAGATTCACAGTCCTGGTCCTGGTGGCTTGTTTCTCCACCCCTCCATCAAATGAATAAAACAAAGTTACTGTACTTTAGGTTTGTTGGTCCAATTTACTGTGCCAATAATGACATTTGAAATTTTCTACTGTAGCAAACAAATATTTCTGTTCTAGATGATAGCTAGTAACTACTAAATAAAATATACACATCATATATATCATATATGTATGGACATATAAACTGAAATAAATCATAACTCCAGAATATCAAACACCAGTTATCAAACACATCAAATTCAAGTCAATGACATTTGCATAATAATGATGATCATTATTAACCCCTTTCTGCCATCCGACGTACTATCCCGTCCATGGGACCTGGGCCCCTATGCCCATGGACGGGATAGTACGTCGGCGCGATCAGCGGCGCCCACGTGGTGAGCGCCGCCGATCGCGGCCGGGTGTCAGCTGATTATCACAGCTGACACCCGGCACAATGTGTCAGGGGCGGTCACGGACCGCCCCCGACACGTTAACCCCTTGCACACCGCGATCAAACATGATCGCGGTGTACCGGGGATTAAAGGGAACCATCGGCAGGGAGGGGGCTCCCTCCGTGCTTCCCTGAGCCCCCCACGGCAGCGCAATGTGCAGCGCTGCTGCGGGGGGCTCCTTTCCTCCAGGCCCCCGAATCCAAGATGGCGACGGGGGCCTTCGGGGGCCTGAGGAAGCTGGCTTACTCAGTGCCTGCAAAGCGCAGGCATGAGGAAGCCTTCTGCAGTGCCTGTGTCACATCGCTGATCTGTCACAGTGATCTGTGATGTGACAGATCAGCGATCTGTCACAGGACAGTGATGTCCCACCTGGGAATATTTAATAAAGTAAAAAAATAAATAAAAAAAAAGTGTTAAAATAATTTTAAAAAAATCGCCAAATAAATTAGAAAAAAAAAAAAAAAATTCCCCCAATAAATCCATTTTTTGGAAATAATAATAAAAAAAAACAATAAAAGTACACATATTAGGTATCGCCGCGTCCGTAATGACCCACCCTATAAAACTGTCCCATTAGTTAACCCCTTTAGCGAACCCCTTAAAAAATAAAAATAAAAAACGAAGCAAAAAATAATGATTTATTATCATACCGCCAAACAAAAAGTGTAATAACGCGCGATCAAAAAGACGCATATAAATATCCATGGTACCGCTGAAAACGTCATATTGTCCCGCAAAAAACGAGCCACCACACAGCATCATCAGCGAAAAAATAAAAAAGTTATAGCTCGCAGAATAAAGCGATGCAAAAATAATTATTTTTTATATAAAATAGTTTTCATTGCATAAAACCGACAAAAACATAAAAAACGACCTAAATGAGGTATCGCTGTAACCGTACTGACCCGAAGAATAAAACCGCTTTATCAATTTTACCACACGCGGAACGGTGTAAACGCACCCCTCCAAAAGAAATTCATGAAACGCTGGTTTTTGTTCATTCTGCGTCCCAAAAATAGGAATAAAAAGCGATAAAAAAATGTCACGTGCCCGAAAAACGTCAACTCGTCCCGCAAAAAATAAGACCTCACATGACTCGGTGGGTCAAAATACGGAAAAATTATAGCTCACAATATGTGGTGATCCAAAAACTATTTTTACAATAAAAAGCGTCTTTTAGCGTGCGACAGCTGCCAAATATAAAAACCGCCATAAATAGTAAATCAAACCCCCCGATATCACCCCCTTAGTTAGGGAAAAATAATAAAATTAAAAAAAAAGTATTTATCTCCATTTTCCCATTAGGGTTAGGGTAAGGCTGTGTGCACACGCTGCGGATTTGGTGCGGATTCATCCGCGCGGATTTTGTAAAATCCGCAGGTGAAACCGCAGGTCAAAAGACCTGCGGTTTTACCTGCGGATTGCTCTGCGGTTTTGTCCTGCGGTTTTTCATCTCAATAGAGGAGATGGCAAACCGCAGGAGAATCCGCAGAAAGAATTGACATGTCAATACTTTCTGCGGATTGAAAACCGCAGATAATCCACGCGGAAAATTCCACACTGTCTGCACTGCGGTTTTTGATTCCCATAGGGAATCATGGTACTGTACACCGCAGCAAAATCCGCAGCGTGTGCACACAGCCTTAGGGTTAGGGCTAGGGTTAGGGCTAGGGTTAGGGTTAGGGCTAGGGTTAGGGCTAGGGTTAGGGCTAGGGTTAGGATTAGGGCTAGGGTTAGGGCTCAGATTAGGGTTAGGGGTGTGTTGGGGTTAGGGTTGGAGTTATAATTGGGGGGTTTCCACTGTTTGGGCACATCAGGGGCTCTCCAAATGCAACATGACTTCTGATCTCAATTCCATCCAATTCTGAGTTGAAAAAGTCAAATGGTGCTCCTTCCCTTCCAAGCTCTGCCATGCGCCCAAACAGTGTTTTACCCCCCCATGTAGGGTATCAGCCTACTCAAGACAAATTGCAAAACAATTTTTGGGGTCCAATTTCTCCTGTTACCCTTAGGAAAATAAAAAATTGGGGGCAAAAATATCATTTTTGTGGAAAAAAATGATTTTTTTATTTTCACGTCCGAGTGTTATAAACTTCTGTGAAGCACTTGGGGGTTCAAAGTGCTCACCACACATCTAGATAAGTTCCGTGGGGGGTCTAGTGTCCAAAATGGGGTCACTTGTGGGGAGTTTCAATAGTTTAGGTACATCAGGGGCTCTCCAAACGCACATGACACCCGCAGACCATTCCATCAAAGTCTGCATTCCAAAACGTCACTGCTTCCCTTCCGAGCCCCGACGTGTGTCCATACAGTAGTTTTCTCCCACATATGGGGTGTCAGCATACTCAGGCCAAATTGGACAACAACTTTTGGGGGTCCAATGTCTCCTGTTACCCTTGGGAAAATGAAAAAATTGGGGACTAATTGATCATGTTTCTGGAAAAAATACGATTTTTTTATTTTCATGCCCTGGCATTATAAACTTCTGTGAAACCCTTGGGGGTTCAAAGTGCTCACCTCACATCTAGATAAGTTCCTTATTGGGTCTAGTTTTCAAAATGGGGTCATTTGTGGGGGGTTTCCACTGTTTAGGTACATTAGGGGCTCTCCAAAGGCAACATGACACCCGCAGACCATTCCATCAAAGTCTGCATTCCAAAACGTCACTACTTCCCTTCCGAGCCCCGACGTGTGCCCATACAGTAGTTTTCTCCCACATATGGGGTATCAGCATACTCAGGACAAATTGGACAACAACTTTTGGGGTCCAATTTCTCCTGGTACCCTTGGGAAAATAAAAAATGGTGACTAAAAGATCATGTTTGTGGAAAAAATACGAATTTTTTATTTTCACGCCCGGGCATTATAAACTTCTGTGAAGCACTGGGGGGGTCAAAGTGCTCACCACACATCTAGATAAGTTCCTTAGGGGGTCTAGTTTCCAAAATGAAATGGTGTCATTTGTGGGGGGTTTCCACTGTTTTGGTACATCAGGAGTTTTCCAAACGCGACATGGTGTCCGATCTCAATTCCAGCCAAAAACGTCAAATGGCGCTGCTTCCCTTCCGAGCTCTGCCATGCGCCCAAATAGTGGTTTACCCCCACATGTGGGGTATCAGCGTACTCAGGTAAATTGCACAATAACTTTTACGGTCCTGTTACCCTTGGAAAAATAAGAATTGAGGGTGAAAAGATCATTTTTGTGGAAAAAATATGATTTTTTAATTGTATGGCTTTATGTTATAAACTTCTGTGAAGCCCATGGGGGTTCAAAGTTCTCACCACACATCTAGATAAGTTCCTTAGGGGGTCTAGTTTCCAAAATGGTGTCATTTGTGGGGGGTTTCTACTGTTTTGGTACATCAGGGGTTTTCCAAACGCGACATGGTGTCCGATCTCAATTCCAGCCAAAAACGTCAAATGGCGCTGCTTCCCTTCCGAGCTCTGCCATGCGCCCAAATAGTGGTTTACCCCCACATGTGGGGTATTAGCGTACTCAGGACAAATTGCACAATAACTTTTACGGTCCTGTTACCCTTGGAAAAATAAGAATTGAGGGTGAAAAGATCATTTTTGCGGAAAAAATATGATTTTTTAATTGTATGGCTTTATGTTATAAACTTCTGTGAAGCCCGTGGGGGTTCAAAGTTCTCACCACACATCTAGATAAGTTCCTTAGGGGGGGTCTAGTTTCCAAAATGGTGTCATTTGTGGGGGGTTTCCACTGTTTTCGTACATCAGGGGTTTTCCAAACGCGACATGGTGTCCGATCTCAATTCCAGCCAAAAACGTCAAATGGCGCTGCTTCCCTTCCGAGCTCTGCCATGCGCCCAAATAGTGGTTTACCCCCACATGTGGGGTATCAGCGTACTCAGGACAAATTGCACAATAACTTTTAGGGTCCTGTTACCCTTGAGAAAATAAAAATTGGGGTGAAAAGATCATTTTTGTGGAAAAAATATGATTTTTTAATTGTACCGCTGTACGTTATAAACTTCTGTAAAGCCCTTGTGGGTTCAAAGTTCTCACCACATATCTAGATAAGTTCCTTGGGGGGTCTAGTTTCCAAAATGGGGTCACTTGTAGGGGGTTTCCACTGTTTAGGTACATCAGGGACTCTCCAAACGTGACATGGCGTCCAATCTGAATTCCAGCCAATTTTGCATTGAAAAAGTCAAACGGCGCTCCTTCCATTCTGAGCTCTGCCATGCACCGAAACAGTGGTTCCCCCCCACATATCAGGTATCTGCGTACTCAGGACAAATTGCACAATAACTTTTGCAGTCCAATTTCTCCTGTTACCGTTGGTAAAATAAAAAAAATTGAACCTGAATTATTTTTTTTATGAAAAAAAGTTAGATGTTCATTTTTTTTTAAATATTCAAAAAAATTCCTGTGACGCACCTAAAGGGTTAATAAACTTCTTGAATGTGGTTTTGAGCACTTTAAGGGGTGCAGTTTTTAGAATGGTGTCACTTTTGGGTATTTTCTATCATATAGACCCCTCAAAGTGGCTTCAAATGTGATGTGGTCCTAAAAATAAAATGGTGTTGTAAAAATGAGAAATCGCTGGTCAACTTTTAACCCTTATAACTTCCTAACAAAAAAAAATTTTGGTTCCAAAATTGTGCTGATGTAAAGTAAACATGTGGGAAATGTTAGATATCAAGTTTTTTGTGTGCCGTATCTCTGTGATTTAAGGGCATAAAAATTCAAAGTTGGAAAATTGCAAAATTTTCAAAATTTTCGCCAAATTTCCGTTTTTCTCACAAATAAACGCAAGTTATTTGAATGAAATTTTACCACTAACATGAAGTACAATATGTCACGAGAAAACAATGTCAGAATCACCGGGATCCATGGAAGCGTTCCAGAGTTATGACCTCATAAAGGTACAGTGGTCAGAATTGTAAAAATTGGCCCGGTCATGAACGTGCAAACCACCCTTGGGGGTGAAGGGGTTAATTACCAGAACAATCATGTTAATTGAGATTACAAAATTATGTTACTACTAATCAAAATCAGTACAATTATATATTTCCACATTTTTTTTTCAGGAAAAACAGAACCCAAACCAATATGCTATTAACCCAATTCTAGCAAATTAATTTTTTACATCATAACATATGCACAAACACACACTGTCCCTAGCTTCACCAATGCATTCATTCAGTAAGCAGGAAAGGTTCTCATCTATATATATAAAATTGAATGTATGGCGGTATGTATGTGTGTATCACCAACCAATCACGAAGCATCTTTCATTTCACCAGAGCTGTTTAAAAGAAGCTGAGATGTGATTGGTTGCTATGAGCAACAGTTTTCCTTGCAACCAATCCCTAAGCATCTTTCATTTCACCACAGCTGTTTAAAAGAAGCTGAGCTGTGATTGGTTACTATGAGCAACAGTTTTCCCACTCCATGACAACACCTCAGCAGACACTGACCGGGTGGGAAAAATCTAGCATCCCCGGAAACATAAGCTCCCAGCTATTGTGTGCCCCCAGAAAGGAGCAGAAAGCACATGACAGAAATGAATTCCCCCCTCCCGCACCCATATACCCATCACACATCCTTCATCCCATAGGCACATGTTCCTTCTTAAAGGGATCTCTGGTATGAAAGTTAGGGCAAATCCCTCAGCGCTCTGATTCTGACCCCAGGCTTCTATTAAAGGGATCATTGGTATGGAAGTTAGGGCAAATCCCTCAGTGCTCTGATTCTGACCGCAGACTTCTATTAAAGGGAACATTGGTATGGAAGTCAAGGCAAATCCATCCAGTGCTCTGGTTCTGACCCCAAGCCTCTCTTAAAGGGATCCCTGGAATGAAAGTTAGGACCGTTCCGCTCAGCTCTGTGGTTCTGACCCCAGGGTCTCTTAAAGGGATGATTGGTATGGAAGTTAGGGCAATTTCACTAAGCGCTCTAGTTCTGACCACAGGCCCCTCTTAAAGGGATCCCCTGTACCGAAGTGAGGGCAAATCCACTCTGCGCTTTGGTACTTACCCCAGGCTTCTCTTAAAGGGATCTCCGGTATGGAAGTTAGGGCAAATCCCTCAGCGCTCTGATTCTGACCCCAGGCTTCTATTAAAGGGTTCATTGGTATGGAAGTCAAGGCAAATCCATCCAGCGCTTTGGTTCTGACCCCAGGCCTCTCTTAAAGGGATCCCCGGTATGGAAGTTAGGGCAATTCCGCTCAGGGATCCCCTGTATGGAAGTCAGGGCTAATGCCTTCAAATGCTCTCGTACTGACCTCAAGCTCACTTAAAGGGATCTCCTGTATGGAAGTTAGGGCAAATCCCTCAGCACTCGGATTCTGACCCCAGGATTCTATTAAAGGGATCATTGGTAAGTCAGGGCAAATCCACTCAGCACTCTGGTTCTGATCCCAGGCTTTCTTAAAGGGATCCCTGGTATGGAAGTTAGGGCAATTCCACTCAGCGCTCCGGTTCTGACCCCAGTCTCTCTTAAAGGGATCATTGGTATGGAAGTTAGGGCAATTCCACTCAGCACTCTGGTTCTGACCCCAGGCCCCTCTTAAAGGGATCCCCAGTATGGAAGTGAGGGCAAATCCACTCTGCGCTCTGATTCTGACCCCAGCCCCCTCTTAAAGGGATCCCCAGTATGGAAGTGAAGGCAAATCCAAACTGCATTTTGGTACTGACCCCAGGCCTCTTTTAAGGGATCTCCGGTATGGAAGTTAGGGGAATCCCTCAGCGCTCTGATTCTCACTCCAGGCTTCTATTAAAGGGATCATTGGTATGGAAGTCAGGGCAAATCCACTCAGCGCTCTGGTTCTGATGCCAGGCCTCTCTTAAAGGGTCCCGGGTATGGAAGTTCGGACCATTCAACTCAGCGCTCTGGTTCTGACCCCAGGCTGATGGAATGATGTGGGATATTAGGGGTAGTAGTCCGGTGGCTCTGGCTGATGAGAAGATGTGGGATATTAGGGGTAGTAGTCCGGTGGCTCTGGCTGACAGGATGATGTGGGATATTAGGGGTAGTAGTCCGGTGGCTCTGATGGAATGATGTGCGATATTAGAGGTAGTAGTCCGGTGGCTCTGATGGGATGATGTGGGATATTAGTGGTAGTAGTCCAGTGGCTCTGGCTGATGGGATGATGTGGGATATTGGGGTAGTAGTCCAGTGGCTCTGGCTGATGGGATGATGTGGGATATTAATGGTAGTAGTCCGGTGGCTCTGATGGAATGATGTGGGATATTAGAGGTAGTAGTCCGGTGGCTCTGATGTGGGATATTAGGGCTAGTAGTCCGGTGGCTCTGGCTGTTGGGACGATGTGGGATATTAGGAGTAGTAATCTAGTAGCTCTGGCTGATGGGATATTATAGTGAATGTGGCGATGCGGTGTGGGTGGGGCTCTACACTTAGCTTTATATATATATACTAGCTAAAGAGCCCGGTGCTGCCCGGGCATAGTAACTGACTGTGGTTATAGCAAATTATAATTATCCTCCATTCCATAGTCCCGTGCCCATATACCCATCATACATATCCACGATCCCATAGGCCCGTGCCCATATACCCATCATACATATCCTCAATCCCATAGTCGAGTGCCCATATACCCATCATACATATCCTCCATCCCATAGTCCCATGCCCATATACCCATCACACATCCTCCATCCCATAGTCCCGTGCCCATATACCCATCATACATATCCTCCATCCCATAGTCGAGTACCCATATACCCATCATACATATCCTCCATCCCATAGTCCCATGCCCATATACCCATCACACATCCTCCATCCCATAGTCCCATGCCCATATACCCATCACACATCCTTCATCTCATAGTCCCATGCCCATATAACCATCATACATATCCTCCATCCCATAGTCCAGTGCCCATATACCCATCACACATCCTCCATTCCATAGTCAACCATGAGCCCGGCGCTGCACGGGCATAGTAACTAACTGTGGTTAGTTATAGCAAATTATAATTATCCTCCATCCCATAGTCCCGTGCCCATATACCCATCATACATATCCACATAGGCCCGTGCCCATATACCCATCATACATATCTTCCATCCCATAGTCGAGTGCCCATATACCTATCACACATCCTCCATCCCATAGTCCCATGCCCAATGTCGGCATAAATCCTGTTGTAAACATTTCTTTTGTTGCACCAAATGAAGTCATTTGGAAGGAGTTGTACTTCCTGATGTTGTCCAAGAAATGCTTTCATATTGTACTGGTACCTGTCATCAGAGACTTTAGGGGATCTTGTGGTGACAGGAGAGGTGGAAGTTTTATCTTACCATTTGCACAGCATAAACCTGGCAATTCATCTTTCCATTTCAGGGCACTGCAGTACATGCAGACCACATTCATTTTTCCTATCTGAACTGTAGGATTATCCTGATAGTTTATGTGTGACTGGTAACAAAAAGCAGCATGTTTCAAATCTCTAACCATTTCCTGTGCCCTGGTGGAAGAAATAGCAATTCTCCTAGTGGCAAGTAGTCCTTCTCTCTGCTGAGATGACTCTTTGACCCTTAAGGAAGCAGCTCTTCTCTTATCTGCAAGCCTCGCTTCCCTCTCCTCAGAAAGTTCATTGGCCCTTGAGGAAGCAGCTCTTGTTTTCATGTCTGCAAGCCTCGCTTCCCTCTCCTCAGAAAGTTCATTGGCCCTTGAGGAAGCAGCTCTTGTTTTCATGTTTGCCAGCCTTGCTTCCCTCTCCTCAGAAAGTTCATTGGCCCTTGAGGAAGCAGCTCTTGTTTTCATGTCTGCAAGCCTCGCTTCCCTCTCCTCAGAAAGTTCACTGGCCCTTGAGGAAGCAGCTCTTGTTTTCATGTCTGCAAGCCTCGCTTCCCTCTCCTCAGAAAGTTCACTGGCCCTTGAGGAAGCAGCACTTGTTTTCATGTCTGCAAGCCTCGCTTCCCTCTCCTCAGAAAGTTCACTGGCCCTTGAGGAAGCAGCTCTTGTTCTCTTGTCTGCAAGCCTCACTTCCCTATCCTCAGAAAGTTCACTGGCCCTTGAGGAAGCAGCTCTTGTTTTCATGTCTGCAAGCCTCGCTTCCCTCTCCTCAGAAAGTTCACTGGCCCTTGAGGAAGCAGCTCTTGTTCTCTTGTCTGCAAGCCTCGCTTCCCTCTCCTCAGAAAGTTCACTGGCCCTTGAGGAAGCAGCTCTTGCTTTCATGTCTGCAAGCCTCGCTTCCCTCTCCTCAGAAAGTTCATTGGCCCTTGAGGAAGCAGCTCTTCTTCTCTTGTCTGCAAGCCTTGCTTCCCTCTCCTCAGAAAGTTCATTGGCCCTTGAGGAAGCAGCTCTTGTTTTCATGTCTTCAAGCCTCTCTTCCCTCTCCTCAGAAAGTTCATTGGCTCTTGAGGAAGCAGCTCTTCTTCTCTTGTCTGCAAGCCTTGCTTCCCTCTCCTCAGAAAGTTCATTGGCTCTTGAGGAAGCAGCTGCTATTCTCATGTTTGTCAGCCTTGTTTCTCGGTCTTCACATTTTTCATTGGCCCATAATGCAGCTTTTCTTTTTGCATCAGCTGACCTTCGTGCCATGGTCTTCCTTTTCTGATGAGGCATTATTGTTTTAAAAATAAAGTGAATTGGAACATGCTGGGTTAAAATTTTGCCTCACAACATAGCTTAGGACGCTCTCGGGGTCCAGACGTGTGACTGTGCCAAATTTTGTGGCTGTAGCTGCGATGGTGCGGATGCCTATCCCGGACATACACACATACATGCACACATACATACATACGCACACACTTTGAGCTTTATATATTAGATATATAGATATAATCATTATAAGTTGTTATAACTAACCGTAGTTAGTTACTATGCCCGGGCAATGCCAGGCTCTTCAGCTAGTTTACATATAAACAAAAAACACACTTTGGGTAAACCACACAATTGTATTGCATGCTAACACTGTACTCAGGTGTAGGTGCAAATCAAGAACAAAAGACTGACATTAACAAACATTCACTAAAATCATTTCTTTAATGTTTGCGTTCTTCAAAACCCCGTAGGAACTGGAGTGCCCAAAAAATAAAAAAAAATGTGAAAAACTCAAAAATAAATGTCAAATAAAATATCATCTAAATTTAGGTAGATGGACTCCTAAATATTCAGTACTGCAGAAACAAAACCATTTAATGTGCACTGTAATCACAGGTTAGTCAAATGGCCAAGGTTTCTTCTTTTACTCCTGCAAACAAACAAAAGGTTAATTACATACCCCACCCCAATCCAACATTTAGTAGATTAAAAGGTGAAAACAGTTCCTTTTAAAACCAAACACAGTACAAACAAAATTGAAAAAATGGGCTCATAAAAATAAAATACCATGTGGATTTTTTCTTTGGCTGTGAACCAATTTAACAAAGGATATCCATGACAATTACAGGGGTTTACAAACAACATACAGTGGCAAAAGCAACATGTAGTACAAATAAGTCATCTATTTCTTTAGTCAACCCCCAGTATATCACAAGTCATCTCACACTAGGCTTAAGTTCAATGTCTGTAATTTCACTCCCTCTTTCCCTCTTATACCTTTCTCACACGGCACTCACATACAGAATCATCTTGCGTCTGTTGTGGTCTTTCGCCATTTAAATACATCAAGGTCTAGCACGAAATGACAGCGGTCTGTCAGTTGGAAGGTACTACAATCCTTCAAGTGAGAAATACACATTTATGCACCAGCAAGACCAAACCCAATTTATCATATATCTCAGCCAGCGCATACATCATAGTATGCTCACAGGAATATTTATCTTCTTACAAACTCAAAAACGAAAACAAACATCATTACTGTAGACAACATCAAAAATGGCAAACTGTTCAAACACAACTCTCAGGGGATGTTCCACAACTTTTATCTAAAATCTGCAATTAAATTAGTCCATGAGGGAATCAGGGCAGGGGGTCTAGTATACCTTGGTATTGGAGGAGTGTAAGGGGCGGTTACAGTAGGGGCTTTGTATGCCTCCATCAGGTGTCCATCCTCTATCTTTCCAACCCCCATCTCATTTGTTGCCACGCTTCTGGGCCTGGCGATTTGCAATTTACTTTTCCTCCTCAGATCTTGCCATCACCTCAACAGGTTACTAGTAGAGATCCCATTTATCTCCTGGAATGGAACCCAACTAGCTATAAGGTCACAAAGCAACTCATTGATGCACTTTCTAATTTCGGTATTATCCTCTTTTCTCCTTTCTTGATCTACTCTCTCTACTGTACTTTTTTTTGCACTTTTGCTTTCTCTAGAGCAGATAACTGAGAGATTAAATTAAATGCTGTGTAGACAGTAGTTTAAATTTCCCATAAGCGCACTGAACATAGCGAATAATGGGGATTTGTAAGCAGCTGGGGCACATTCTATGAATTTATTCTTCATCATTACTGTCAACATTGCAGCATCTGGTCCCTTCCAATCCTCTACAACAGCAAAGTGATCATTGAAATCTGGCAACGGATTGCAAGTTATACCACCTATGCATGCGATTTCTCTCAGTCTCTGAACTCTGTCTGCAAGAGACTCCCATCGAGTTTGTAGTATTAATTCAATAGGAGAATCATACTCTTGTGCCACAGAATCTCTCAGCAAGTGCAACAGAGAGAAATTCTCTGCGGTGTCCCTTGCATGTCTCATTTTTAGACCTACCATAGGATCAATAACAAAAACTACCTAATCCTATGGCCTCTCGACTGTTCAAAATTATGGTATCTGGTATCTCATAATCTGAGAACCCATGCTAACAAATGTTCTCCTGCTTGCTGCCTGTACCTAATAGCTAACTCTGTTAACTCTCCTGCTGTATATCCCCTAGTTTGCTCTGTCATTGCAGCCTCTGCTTCAGCAGCGGCCTGTCCTGCCTGCATTGTATCTTCAGTACGCTGTGTGAAATCTTTCCTGGTCTTTGTTATTACATTAGGTCTGGCATGCATTTCTACCTCATCTATCTCACTGTCAGAGCTGTCCTATTCTGGCAAGTCCAACCATTGTTCACAAGTGATCATGGTCCTGACCCGTCTTAAAAGGGAGACTGACACAGCCTGCTGCCTTCTCCTGCGTCTATACGTATTCATATTTTTTATGACATATGCTTCAAAATTCCTTTGCATATTGTCATTCTGTTTCATTTGGTCTCTCAGGGCTGATTGCAAGCTAATCCTTTGTTCTATAGCAGTATGCAACTCTAAACACAAGTTATCAATCTCCTCCTGCAAACTTTGAAGTGCCTGAACACAGGCAATACAACAGTTGCAACAGCTTTCTTTTCCTTTGCATAATACCTTGAGAGATCAAATTTGGCAGCCACATCATGGGGATTTGGTAAGCGCTGTCCCTCCATGTATTTATTACATTCCTGTGCCATTGGGGTCCACGTTCATGATAACACCCATTCTGGCAAGGATCTGACACTGCTGATCTCAACTGCTTTCCTTTTCTTAACAAACTTATTCAATTTTGAAAACATTTTTATTCAAAACAATCCTACTTCTGACACCACTTTGTATTGTAACGGATTCAAGTGATTGTAATGAATAAGAACATGTTCACACGAGAATTGAGTAAACTAAATTGAATTTACTTAATAAATGATAAGATTAAACAATAAAGTAAAATAAATAGTTGTGCATCAAAAAGCAAGCATATTTGTACATCACATTATTAAGGTAGAAGTCCATGAGCCTCTGTGTCCATCTCCCTTGGAATCTCAGAATGTTACATCTTCAATCTCCCCTGTATGTGTGTCCCTCCCGAAGAGTTCACTCCTCGTTTTATATGCTAAACCCTCCAATGTATCTCAGTTAAAAGCTGTGACTGAAAACTTAACAGACTCTACCTAACATATAATTAACAAGATGACATCTCCAGGAAAAATACACACCCAATCTAATCAGTTGATGCTTATCTTTGAATGTCAAAGGTCCTTTATTAGAAGATAGCAAAATAACCTGGTCATTTACATTCCTTTGTTCAATGAGCCATCTGGTTGAACATTTAACTTTGAATGATCTTCGGTGAACTCCCTGAAAGTAAGAAGATATATATACTGTATACTGTGTATTTGTAATTATTGAATACCCCGTATAAATATATGCAGCTATCTTTTAGGTCCCCCTATTGGTAACTGATCGTGAGAAAATTCCCATTTGATTATATATTTATGCAGGGGATTTGGATCTCTGTATCATAAAAAATATAAGCTCTAATCACCATAAATACAGTATGTATTAAGAAATTAACCAGAACAGTATTGTTTATCTATTTACATAAAAAAGCAGACTTGTGTTCAAGGGTAGACATTCACTTTATAATAGAATAGTTGATTTGATGTTGAATATTAGGTTATGAGCATATTTAACTCAGTCTTCAGCACAACCATTTAATCAAGAATTAAAATATTACAATGACCAATTAATATGTTAATTAATATGTACAAGCATATTAATATGTAAAATACTATTTAAGCCAGTTTCTCAAAGGTTTTTATGGTTTAAAAATTCATAATCTTTTAATCTGTTAGAGGAAATGTGCTGATTATAAAGCTGATCATTCCAGTTTGTGCTATACTAAATAGACACATCGTACACATGAATTTGAAATAAACTTTTCTATTTTTAATAGTAAAAGACCAGTGTTGTGTTTCTTGCGATAATATGACATGCCTATTTATAGTAGTACATAACACCACTATTTAGAAAGAATCCAAAATCTTTATTAGACATTCATTATTAAAATTCATTAAAATAGGGAGCGTTCATCCAGATTAAGCAGCAAACACATAAAAAGTAGAGTTGAGCGAAACAGGTCGAAAAAATGCAAAAGTCGCCGACTTTCCCCAAAGTAGGATTTCATGAAACGAAACCCGACCTTAGCGAGAGGTCGGCCACGAGGTCGGCGACCATCACGCCAAAGTCGAGTTTCAAAAGATGCTTTAGCGCCCTTTTTCAGCCAATCAGGAAGAACGGACACTGTGGGCAACGTGATGACATAGGCAGGGGTCACCACCATCTTTGAGAAGGGCATGCAAGTGATTGGCTTGCTTTGTGTGGCGTCATAGGGGCTATAAAAGGGCGTGCACGCCGACCGCCATGATACTTATGCTGATATCACAATAGGGAGAGCTGCTGCTGCTGCTCATTCTGTAGGGAGAGCGTTAGGAAGGCCAAAAGAAAAAAAAAATGCTTCTGCTAATAGCGCTTTTCACTGTAGTTAGTGTGCAATGAAAGGTGAAGATTTTTGCCTTTGTGCAGCAGCGCTGGTGGTGATTATGCTACCTTTTAAGGCTACCTGCATTGCTGTGTGCACACTGGTGTTCAAACTGCTTTTTTAAAAGCAATCCAAACTTTATTGTTTTGTCCTGGTGAGGTACTGAGCGTTCATATTTTCACACACCATACAGCGGTGTACACTCCTCACACAGTACCGTGTCACGGCCAAGTTGAAGCTATCTGTGTGTGACTCTGAAAGGAAAAGCTGAGGAGTTTGTCAGTTCTTACAGACCTACACCTTAGAGTTTTGTCCATTTTTCAAACAGTTTCGTATATTTGCTGTTTGATTACATTCAAAACTAGAGAGAGCGTGTGTCAGTCCCTATACAAAAACACGGAGCTTGACAATTTTACATACACACCGTACAGCGGTGTACGTGTACGCTCCTCACACTGTACCGGCTGTTATCACGTCCAAATTGAAGCTATCTGTGTGTGACTCTGTAAGGAAAAGCTGAGGATTTTGTCCATTCTTACAGACCTACACCTTAGAGTTTTGTCCGTTTTTCAAACAGTTTTGTATATCTGCTGTTTGATTTACATTCAAAACTAGAGAGAGACAGCATGTGTCAGTCCGTATACAAAAACACGGAGCTTGACAATTTTGCATATACACAACGTACAGCGGTGTATGTGTACCCTCCTCACACAGTACCCTGTACCGGCTGGTATCACGGCCAAATTGAAGCTATCTGGGTGTGACTCTGTAAAAAAAAGCCGAGGAGTTTGTCTGTTCTTACAGACCTACACTCTAGGGAGATTCCAATACTGCCCAATTCTATATACACCTTGTAGTTTGTCATACACTAGGCAATTTCTGCCTGTTACATTGCGGTGTAATATACCCAGGGCCTGACAGAATCCAACTGTGTCCAGAAGTGTGTAAGGAGATTCAAATTCTCCCCAGTCCTCTATACACATTATTTACACCATCCAAAATCAGCCTGTTACATTGAGGTGTAATATACACAAGGCCTGAGAGAATCCTTCGGTGTCCTCAAGTCTGTAGAGAGATTCCAATTCTCCCCAGTCCTCTATACACATTTTTTACACCATCCAAAATCAGCCTGTTACATTGAGGTGTAATATACACAGGGCCTAAGAGAATCCTTCAGTGTCCTCAAGTCTGTAGAGAGATTCCAATTCTCCCCAGTCCTCTATACACATTTTTTACACCATCCAAAATCAGCCTGTTACATTGAGGTGTAACATACACAGGGCCTGAGAGAATACTTCAGTATCCAGAAGTGTGTAAGGAGATTCCAATTCTCCCCAGTCCTCTATACACATTTTTTACACCATCCAAAATCAGCCTGTTACATTGAGGTGTAACATACACAGTGCCTGAGAGAATACTTCAGTATCCAGAAGTGTGTAGAGAGATTCCATTTCTCCCAAGTCCTCTATACACCTCTTTTGCACCATCCAGAATCAGCCTGTTACTTTGAGGTGTAATATACCCAGGGCCTGACAGAATCCAACTGTGTCCTGAAGTCTGTAGAGAGATTCCATTTCTCCCCAGTCCTCTATACACATTTTTTACACCATCCAAAATCAGCCTGTTACATTGCGGTGTAATATACACTGGGCCTGAGAGAATCCTTCAGTGTCCTCAAGTCTGTAGAGATTCAAATTCTCCCCAGTCCTCTATACACATTTTTTACAGCATCCAAAATCAGCCTGTTACATTGAGGTGTAACATACACAGGGCCTGAGAGAATACTTCAGTATCCAGAAGTGTGTAAGGAGATTCAAATTCTCCCCACTACTATATACACCTTGTACCTTGTTTTACAGTACCATATAGTTCGTGGAATTTTGGGTACATTTTCCCCAAAAATGAGGAAGTGTGGTGGAAGAAGCTGTGGAAGTGGAAGTGGCCGGGGGTTGACAGCTGGTAATGATGGTGTTGGTGGTGGATCTGCTGGTAGTGGCAAAAGCAAAATAGCACCTAATGCAGGAGGTGTTGAGCCTGCATCATCGTCTGGCTCCACAAGGCCTCGAAGGTTCCCTTTTCTGGGAGTAGGTAAACCGCTTTTAAAGCCGGAGCTTTAGTAACAAGTTTTGGCTTTCATTGCTGACTCAGCCTCCAGCTCTATCGCCTCCTCTTCTGAAGTTTTAAAAAATAAAAGCACTGAGTCGTCATTGGAGGCTCATGGTCATGAACCACACCTTTCCTTGTGTCCTTCACCCGTACCAAAATTGAAGGATGCGGCAGGCCACACTAGAGATTACTCCATGGAGCTGTTTTCACATACCATGTCTGGATTATCAAATCATGAATTACCCAGGCCAAGATGAATCTGACATGGAGTGCACTGATGCACAGCCACTGCTAGATGATTCTGCTGGTACATTCACTCAGAGCTGTTATGAATGAGTCACCGTAGGAGGCAAAAACAGAAATACTAGCTAAGTCCAGAAAACCAGAGAAGTTGGCAGCTATCAGATTGCAGACCCCTGAACCTAACAACAACAACTAGCAGTAGACGTGGGGGGTTCCTACGGTGCCCTAGACCCCTCGATCACTGCCGGAGAACTACATAGCCTAAAGACAGAAAGGGAAATCTAAACTGCCCCAGAGCAGACCCCAAAGCAATAGACAGCCCCCAACAAATAATGACGGTGAAGCAAGATGAAAAAACACTCACACAGATAGAAAGATAGGCTGAGCAAATGATGGGGCCCAAGCTAACTAAATAGGACAGAATAGAAAAGCTGCTGTCTGCAATCCGCCAAAACCCTCTCAAAAACAAGAGCCAACAGACTGATAGGGAAAAAAGCCCTGAAGATGCTAGGCTTCAAAAAGACTATATCAGTACTCAGGTATTATCTGAAGACAGAGCAAAAAGGAATTCAGCTCACCCAGCAGGGAAAGGAAGAAATCCAGAAAAACAAGGCAAAACAAAACCAAAACACAAATGCAAAAGGTAGAGCAGAAAACTTAGCTTTTGAGGAGCAGGAATCAGACTGGTCTCCAAGAATCCCTCAGAGTAATCACCCGCAAGGCAGAATGGCGTCGGCTGCCTTATATCCAGTCAGCAATCCCAGTCACCCAGTCATCATCATTCTGCTCAGGTGCTTTGTAATCAGCCTCACTACCTTCCTTCACCAGAAGAGGGAGTTCATCAGACCTCAATGGTGAAGGGGAAAATGAACTCACAACAGTACCTCCCCCTTGAGGAGGGGTCACCGAACCCTCATCCACGCCACCAGGGCGATCAGGGTGAGCCCGATGAAAGGCACGCACCAATCTTTTAGCATGAATATCAAAGGCAGAGACCCAGGAATTATCATCCTGACCATAACCCTTCCACTTAACCAAATACTGGAGTCTCCGTCTAGCCAAACGGGAATCCAGTATCTTCTCTACCTCATATTCCATGTTACCTTCAACTAATACAGGGTCCGGAGGTGCCACCCCAGGAACAACTGGTTCAACAAACCTCTTCAACAAGGACTTATGAAACACATTATGAATTTTAAATGTAACCGGAAGAGCCAAACGAAAAGAGACCGGATTAATAATTTCCAAAATCTTGTAATGTCCCATAAATCTAGGCTTAAACTTAGGAGAAGCCACCTTCATAGCGATATTTTTTGATGATAACCAAACCATATTACCAACCTTAAACTGGGGACCAATGGTCCTATGTCGGTTGGAAAACCGCTGGGCCTTTTCCTGGGAGAGAGATAACTTATCCACCACTTGGTCCCAGATCTGGTGCATTCTCTCCACCACAGTGTCAACACCTGGGCAGGCAAAAGGCTCCACCTGCCCTGAAGAAAAATCGAGGATGAAACCCAAAGTTACAAAAAAAAGGTGACATCAAAGTGGCAGAACTAGCTCTATTATTTAAAGCAAACTCGGCCAAGGGCAAAAATGAAACCCAATCATCCTGATCAGCGGAAATAAAACATCTCAAATATGACTCCAAGGTCTGGTTTGTTCTCTCCGTCTGCCCATTGGTCTGAGGGTGAAAAGCAGAGGAGAAGGACAACTGAATTCCCAGCTTGGAACAGAAAGTCCTCCAAAATCTAGACTCAAATTGAACTCCTCTGTCAGATACAATGTTCTCAGGAATTCCTGCAAAAACAGGGGCACCACCTCAGAGGAAGATGACAACTTAGGGAGTGGTACAAGATGAACCATCTTAGAGAACCTATCACAAATCACCCAAATAACAGTCATTCTCTGAGAGACAGGCATATCAGAGATGAAATCCATTGAAATATGGGTCCATGGCCTCCTGGGGACCGGCAAAGGCATCAACAACCCACTAGAGCGAGAACAAGGTTTAGATCGGGAGCAAGTCCCACAGGACTGCACAAAATTCCTGACATCAGGAACACCAAAAAGACCGACTCACCAGATCTCTAGTACCAAAAATACCTGGATGACCAGCCAATGCAGAGCAATGAACTTCAGACATCACTCTCTTCTTCCACTGGTCAGGAACATACAACTTTCCACTGGGACAACGCTCAGGTTTGTCCTCCTGGAACTCTTCCAGAGCACGTCTCAAATCAGGCGAGATGGCAGAAAGAACTATCCCTTCACCTAAGATGGTAGCAGGCTTGGTCACCACAGGAGAATCAGCCAAGAAGCTCCTAGAGAGGGCATCTGCCTTGACATTCTTAGTGCGAGGAAGAAAAGAGACCACAAAATCAAAACGTGTAAAAAACAAGGCCCACCTAGCCTGTCTAGGGTTCAAGCGTTTGGCCGACTCCAGGTAAATCAAATTCTTGTGGTCAGTGAGGACCACGACTTGGTGTTTAGCTCCATCCAACCAATGTCTCCACTCCCCAAATGCCCATTTCATGGCTAACAGTTCCCGATTCCCCACATCATAGTTACGTTCAGATGGAGAGAACTTTCGGGAAAAGAAAGCACAGGGATTCATTTTAGATGTTACAGGATCCTTTTGGGACAAAATAGCTCCTGCAACAATCTCAGAAGCGTCCACCTCCACCTGGAACGGGAGTGAGACATCAGGTTGCCGCAAAACCGGGGCAGAAGTGATTCTTCGCTTCAGCTCCTGAAAGGAAGAAACAGCCTCCGGAGACCAATTCAACACATCAGCACCCTTCTTAGTCAGATCAGTCAATGGCTTGGCAATACTAGAAAATTTTGCTATAAATTTCCAATAAAAATTAGCAAAACCCAAAAACTTCTGGAGGGCCTTCAAAGAAGTGGGCTGAACCCAATCATAAATGGCCTGTACCTTGGCTGGGTCCATTTCAATAGTTGACGGAGACAAAATAAATCCCAAAAATGAAATCCTCTGTACCCCAAAAAGGCATTTCGATCCTTTGACATACAGGGAATTCTCCCTCAAGATCCGGAACACAGTCCGAACATGTTCCACATGAGAATCCCAATCCTTGGAGAAGATCAAAATATCATCCAGATAGATAATCAAAAATTTATCCACAAAGTCTCAGAAAATGTCATTCATAAAGCACTGGAAGACAGAAGGGGCATTAGTGAGCCCAAAAGGCATCACCAGGTACTCAAAATGTCCCTCCGGAGTATTAAACGCCATCTTCCATTCATCCCCATGCTTAATGCGAATAAGATTATACGCCCCCCTGAGGTCAAGCTTGGTAAACCAGCAAGCACCTTTAATTCTGGAGAATAGATCCGAAATCAGGTGTAACAGATACTGATATTTAATAGTAATTTTGTTGCGGGCACAATAATCAATACAAGGCCTTAATGAACCATCCTTTTTGGCCACGAAAAAAAACCCGGCACCTAAGGGTGAAGAGGATGGTCTAATATGACCCTTCTCCAACGCCTCCTTAATATAGGATCGCATAGCCTCGTGCTCGGGTACAGATAAATTGAAGAGCCGACCCTTAGGAAATTTACACCCCGGGCTCAGTTCAATTGCACAGTCATAACTCCTATGAGGAGGCAAAGACGCAGACTCATTCTCACTAAATACATCATAAAAGTCCGCCAAATTGTCAGGAACATCATGCGACTGAGGAGAGGTGGAAAAAACCGGAGCCTCACTAAGGGCACACCGACAACCCCAACTCACCACAGACACAGATTTCCAATCCAAAACTGGATTATGAATTTGCAACCAGGGAAACCCCAGAACAATGGTATCATGTAAATTATGCAACACAAAAAATCTGCAATTTTCTTGATGGTCTGGGGCGACCCACATTACCACCTGGGTCCAAAACTGTGGTTTATTTTTCGCCAAAGGAGTAGCATCAATCCCCCTCAAAGGGATAGGCGTCCGCAGAGGTGTCATCGGAAATCCACAACGTTTAGCAAAATCCAAGTCCATTAGATTCAGGGCTGCTCCCGAATCCACAAAAGCCTTTGCAGAAAATGTGGACAGGGAGCAGATCAGAGTAATTGCCAGAAGAAACTTAGGTTGAACACCACCCACAGAAAACGTGTGTGCAAAACGTTTCTCTCGTTTAGGACAGACAGAAATAATATGCGAGGCATCTCCACAAAAAAAACACAGCTTATTATGCCTTCTGAACTCCTGACGTTGCTCCCTGGACAAAACTCTATCACATTGCATAGGTTCAGACACTTGTTCAACAGGTGGTAACACCTCTCATGCAGTCCTGCGGTCACGTAAATGACGATCAACCTGAATGGCTAATGACTTAGAGTCGTCAAGACCAGAGGGAACAGGAAATCCCACCATAGTATCTTTTACGGCTTCTGACAAACCCTTCCGAAAGAGAGCTGCCAATGCATTATCATTCCAGGTAGTAAGGACCGCCCACTTTTGGAATTTTTGACAGTACATTTCTGCAGAATCTCGACCCTGGCTCAATGCCAACAGGGTCTTTTCAGCCTGATCATTACCATTGGGGTCGTCATACAACAACCCCAAGGCTTGAAAAAATGCGTTCACATTAGTCAGAATAGGATCATCTGGTTTCAAAGAAAACGCCCAATCCTGGGGATCGCCACGCAGCAAAGAGATCACAATTTTAACCTGCTGCGCGGAGCTCCCTGACGAGTTAGGCTTCAAGGCAAAAAATAATTTACAATTATTTTTGAAATTCAAAAATTTAGACCAATCCCCAAAAAACACATCAAGAGTAGGGATCTTTGGTTCAGCAGCATGTGAATGAGCAAGGTAGGCGGAAATTCCCCGCACTTCCGCAGCGAGCTGCTCCACACCATCAGACAATTGCTTTATCTCCATTGAGAGAAAAAAAAATTCCCCTTACGGCCTCAGAGATATAGAGGAAAAAAATATGCACACATTTTTTTTTTTTTTTCAATTCTTTCCTGCTATTGAGTATTCTAGGATCTGCGGTATGGCGGGTGATTCTGTTATGAATGAGTCACCGTAGGAGGCAAAAACAGAAATACTAGCTAAGTCCAGAAAACCAGAGAAGTTGGCAGCTATCGGATTACAGACCCCTGAACCTAACAACAACAACTAGCAGTAGCCGTGGGGGGTTCCTACGGTGCCCTAGACCCCTCGATCACAGCCGGAGAACTACATAGCCTAAAGAAAGAAAGGGAAATCTAAACTGCCCCAGAGCAGACCCCAAAGCAAAAGACAGCCCCCAACAAATAATGATGGTGAAGCAAGATGAAAAAACACTCACACAGATAGAAAGATAGGCTGAGCAAATGATGGGGCCCAAGCTAACTAAATAGGACAGAATAGAAAAGCTGCTGTCTGCAATCCGCCAAAACCCTCTCAAAAACAAGAGCCAACAGACTGATAGGGAAAAAAGCCCTGAAGACGCTAGGCTTCAAAAAGACTATATCAGTACTCAGGTATTATCTGAAGACAGAGCAAAAAGGAATTCAGCTCACCCAGCAGGGAAAGGAAGAAATCCAGAAAAACAAGGCAAAACAAAACCAAAACACAAATGCAAAAGGTAGAGCAGAAAACTTAGCTTTTGAGGAGCAGGAATCAGACTGGTCTCCAAGAATCCCTCAGAGTAATCACCCGCAAGGCAGAAGGGCGTCAGCTGCCTTATATCCAGTCATCATCATTCTGCTCAGGTGCTTTGTAATCAGCCTCACTACCTTCCTTCACCAGAAGAGGGAGTTCATCAGACTTCAATGGTGAAGTGGAAAATGAACTCACAACACAGAGCACTACATTGTCCTTGCAGTGTACTGAGCCAGAATCTGACCCAGATGAAACTCAGGTGCCCCTTCCCGCATACTATACCACCATAGACGGTGACACAGAGGAAGGTGCCCATGACATTGAAGAGGAGGTAATGGATGACCCAGTTGTTGACCCAGATTGGCATCCATTGGGGGAAGTGGGTGCCGCTGCCAATACCTCAGAAGACGAGGAGGAGCATCCGCAGCAGGCATCAACATTGCAACAGCTATCTGGCAGGCCCGGAGCAGTCCAAGAACGAGTTACAAAAACCAAGAGTTGCAGGACAGCTTGGCCAGACGGTCAAATTAGCACAGCGTGCAAGGCCTCAAAATGTCTTCCCTAGTAGGAAGAGTGCAGTGTGGCACTTTTTTGAACAAAATCCTAACGATCAGGAAAAGGTTATCTGTAAGAAGTGCACAAAGACCTTTAGCCGAGGGAAAAATCAGAGAAATTTGAATACCAGTTGCATGCTTAGACATTTAACCACCATGCACTTGCAAGCGTGGACGGACTACCAAACCTCACGTACCACATGTGCAACTGCTCCCAATGAAGGTAGTCAGCAACGCTACATTGTTTCCCCCACTGTAAGCCCATCAGTTAGCACACCACCAGCAGCAAATGTTGAGGTGTCGTCGCAAGGCCAAAGCAGCCAGGGTATCATAATGTTATTGCTACGAAAGACTGAATCTAGGCCATCAGAAAGAACACCAACTCCATCACCATCATCAACCCTTTCTCAGTCCGCCATGTCCACCGCTAGTTCCACCATTTGCAGCTCTCAAGTCCAGCTCACCATACTAGAGACTATGCGTAGGACAAGAAAGTACTCATCATCTCATCCGCGTACACCGAGTTTGAATGCCCACATTGCCAAACTAATCTTGTTAGAGATGATGCCCTACCGGCTGGTTGAAAGCGCAGCTGTTACGGCGGCGGAACACGCTTAAAAAAATATAAATAAACGTGTTCGCCGCCCGAGGTCCATCGTGCGGCAGATGGAAAAACTGCAGCTAGAAGACACAGAGCACTGTGGTGGTAATGTGCACGGGGTTCTATATCACCCAGGTGCACTCAAGTAGTCTCTGTTAGGTGCACAGAGCTGCTACAGGAAAAAATAGAAAAGTAACGCTGAGCCTGTTAGTAACACAGGGACTCAGTGGCACACATGCGTTAGGCAAAAACCAGAGTAGTTAAAACGTCACTAAGTCCGACACCTACCGTGGTAACAAGTGTGCTGGCGTCGCAACTGCGGACGCAGAAATAAGCTGCAACTGCAGCGCGGCGTGAACAGAGCCGCAAGCAAGGCGCTGCAAGGATGCTGGCGCAATGCAGGACGCTTAGCTGCTGCACAAGGTATGGCTGGAGCGCGCCGGCGCTAGCGCTGCTACTGGAAGCTGCCCAATCACTCACACAAACGTAATATCAGAGGGAAGGGGTTTCATAATAAGTCATCCACCAGTCCAAGCATCCATTACCATACACACAGCAGCAGTAAGAAAATATTAGCGCATGGCGGAATAGCCATGCGCACTTTTATAGCGTACGGGACCTTCCGGAAGTCTCCATAACCCTGAGCTGGACCAATGGAATCAGGAGCAGGACCTGAGCACCTGACTCCTGAGCTCCAATGGGAGGTTGTCCCAGGAGCATGCTCAGAGTATGGAGTGAAGGACTTAGCCTCCGGAGAGAGTTGCTGAAAAGCAATCTTTTCTGCAATCTCTCCGGCAGTGGACGGATAGCAGGAGACTGGATGTAAGGGTCCAGATCTCTGCATAGCCAGGGCAGAAATCTGACTCCTAACAGCAGCTTTCCGCGAACTCATGGCCTACGCAGTACCACGCTATGACCTACCCAGTCGGCACTTCTTTTCTTGCAAAGCCATCCCAGCCCTCCACCTTCATGTGAAAGACCGCATTGTCCATGCACTCAAGCAATCAGTGAGTGGAAAGGTGCACCTCACCACAGATGCATGGTCCAGTAGGCATGGCCAGGGCCGTTACGTGTCCATCACTGTGCACTGGGTTAATGTGGTGGATGCAGGGTCCACAGGGGACAGCGGTGGCGGGACAGTGCTGCCTAGCCCATGGTATAGGAAACAGTTGGCTGCAGGCGTTCGACCCTCCTCCTCATCATCCTCCAGAAGCGACAGCTCATCCACAGAGCGCAGTTGCACGAGCACTCCATCCGCAGCTGGCAGTGTTGCACCCGAGGTGTCCCACTATCGATCAGCTAGTGGAAAGCGTCAGCAGGCTATGTTGAAGATGATGTGTTTGGGTGACAGACACATTGCGGAGGTACTGGCCGACTACTTTCAGCGACAAACTGAGTCATGGCTGGGCAGTCTACATCTTGAGGCAGGCAAGGTAGTTAGTGATAACGGCCGGAATTTTGTGGCAGCCATAGCCCTTTCAAAACTCAGACACATACCTTGCTTGGTTCACACTTTGAACCTGGTGATGCAGTGCTTCCTCAATAATTATCCGGAGTTAACAGGCCTGCTCCAGAAGGTTCGAAGACTGTGCTCGCACATCCGCCGGTCGCCCGTACACTCCAGTTGTATGCAGAAGCTGCAGCGATTGCTCCACCTTCCCAAGCACCGCCTAATTATCGACGTTGCAACAAGGTGGAACTCCACCCTGCACATGGTTGAGTGGCTGTGCGAACAGAGGTAGGCTGTAATGCATTTGTGGGAGGATACACAGGCAGCCACTTTGAGGGGAGACATGGAGTTGTCAGGTGTGCAGTGGTCGAAGCTGAAAGACCTCTGTAAAGTCCTTCAGTGTTTTGAGGAATGCACATGGCTGGTAAGCGCAGACGGCGCCATCCTAAGCATGAGCATCCCACTTATGCGTCTGCTCAAGCAAACTTTGACGCACATTAAGGAGCAGGGGTCTGCAGCCGAGGATGATGAGGAAGAGGAGGAGGGAAGCCTTGATGACAGTCAGCCATTGTCTGCTCCGGGACCTCTCTTGGACGAGGTGGAGGAAGAGGAAGAGGAGGAGGAGGATGATGGGGATGATTATTTAGGGGAGTAGGATGCTTCTCGTGGGGCAAGAGAAAATGTTGGCGTGGCAAGGTCTGGTACAGAGTTTGTGCGTGACTGGAGGGATGTGGATTTGCCAGAAAGTGCTCCTCCACCCTGCACTCGCAGTGCATCATTGACACTGGGAACATTGGCCCACATGTCAGATTAAGCCTTGCAGATCCTAAAAAGGGACCCCCGCATTGCGAAAATGATGAACGATGATGACTACTGGTTGGCCAGCATCCTGGATCCACGCTATAAAGGCAAATTCCAAAACATCATGCCACAGGAGAACCTTGACCTAATATTGGCTAACAAACAAGCAACTCTGGTAAACCGGTTGGTTGAGGCATTCCCAGCACAAAGCAGCAGTGATGGTTCTCACACGAGCCGTAGGGGCCGGGGGCAACTTGGAAGAGGTGTTCGTGGTGCACACATCAGAAGTGGCGTTGGAGACAGGGGTTTCATGACCATAGCAGTAATAGAAGAAGAAATGATCCAGCTGAAGTGCTCTGGTGATTTATTGAGTGCTGTTCAGACAACAGAACATTGTTTACGCGTTTCTGGCTAGACGCCCTTAATCATAACAGCTAGTGAATGTTGCCAGTTCCACTATATACCCCCCTCTTCAGTAGGGGAAATTAAGTGCAAGTGGGAACATATGTGTCAGCAGATAATGCTGGATTATACAAAAATGAATAAGTGAAAAAACAAAAACCATGAAAATAAAATAAAAAGTGTCTACTGGAACCACATATAATGCTCTTTCAGATTATATATAACAAAAAACTCAATTGAGATTTGTTCTAAATGAATTTATATATATATATATATATATATATGATGACAAGTATATTTTATGAGTCATTAAATTCATAATTTTTATGGTTCATGTTATTATTCATTGTTAATCATTGATAAACAATGATACAAATAAAATAGAGAGCAATTATAAGAGGTTTCACAAAAATAATATCAACATGATAAATGATACATAATGGTGGAAAACATACACTTATAGTCAATCATTACATATGAAATCCTAAGAACTGGAAGCAAAAGCGAAAACAAAAATGAAAAAGAAGAGAGAGAAAAAAATAAATAAATTATTTTTTCCAAGTTTTTTCTCCTTTCTCCTTACTTCTTCCTTCTCTTCTAGTCATCTTGGATGAGTATGAACAAAGTCCCATAGTGGTCAATCCCGATATTGAAGACATATTCCTTTCTCAAAAAGTTTTTCCATAATTGGATGATCAATAGAGCCAAAAAA